>NC_060247.1:115253038-115571252 GCF_921293095.1 Ischnura elegans
GTTTATTATCGATAATAATTGACGACAAGGCAGGATATTTTCATGTCCCTTATCAGCAAGGTTGAGGGCAGAATAAAACGCCAGGATACAAACGTGAGGCAGTTTATTCCCGCGAGGAAAATGTTATTAATAAATGATGGACATTGTGGTTGAGGAGATGTTATGAATAGTGCTGTAAGCGTGCATTTAAATCACATTTTTCTCTCCTAATCTAGCAGTTTCTAAAATAAGGTCCTTATCCTATTATCATAGTAATAGAAACGGGCAGCTGTAGTGTTTCACAGGTACAATCGTCAGTTCATGTTAGTCATTTCTCCAGCTGCTCGCTCGCATTGTATACCTTCCATAAAGCGTAAAATTCGGCCTCGATACCTTAAGTAAATCTTTTATTATTTCCAAAACATCCCTCCTGGTATTGCGATTCTAAAGATCGCTTCCTTTCTATTTAAGATCAACTGATTATTACAGATTTCCTAGTTGAGAGCTTCCATCGCCTATCACTAAGACAAATTTTTGCTCATATTTACCTTTAGGGCCACACCAGGCGATGAAATAGACGATCACGAACGTATATATACATTTGAAATAATGTTTTGTGAATTCACTTCGTGGTATGGTGATATTATGAATTTAAAACTAAACCTTTTAGTATTCCATACGATACTAATGAAAAAACTCAACCGGTTTCGATCTTTTCAGGTCCTTATCTAGAGGTTTACGATTAAGATAACGACCTGAAAAGGTGGAAACCGGTTGGGTTTTTAATGCATACTGTGTGGAATACAACAAAGTTTATTTTTGTGTCCATAATATACATAATTATTAATTAAAATACTCATGCAGACGATAAATAAGTTAAACGTATTTGGCCTGTGTGTCAGCGCTTGGCGATGCTTTTTTGTCAAAGGCCCTGTGATTGGTTGGTTTCATCCAATTGGATGAAAATTTAGAACCTGTCCTATCCATTTGTGCAAATCGGTGATTTGTACAAACGATAGGACCAAAAGCTAGTTGGAAAAAATTTTGACCGTGGGACAGGGTGCGCGTCAGTTGCATCAAATTTTGATCAAAATATTTTGACGCAAATTTGACCGTGGGACATCGGCTTTACGCTATTGGAACGCATAATGTAATATACGTGTAACATTGGTAAAGTTAAATACTGCTCCCACTATGTAAATTTTAAGTTTCAAGTGTTTAATCAATCATTTTTATTATGAATAACATACAATTAGAGCGCTTCCACGGATCTAGCGTCGTAGATTATGATTTAAAATCGTCAGCTAGGCCGAAAAGTGTAAACAAAAGTCCGCCATGTTGCTAAAAATTTGTCGGTAGGTCCTACCGAGCGTTTTGAAATCGTCGGTATGTACCGACGGGTTTACCGACAACTGTCGGTGGAATAACGACAATCGTCGGTAAAACGTGTTTCCTGAATCGCTCGTACCGAGACTTATCGGTAGGACCGGCTTACCGACACCGACAATCGTCGGTACGGTGTACAGAATTCCGCCCCTTTCGTCTGGCACCTACCCTTCGACCTATCTGGCATGGGTGGCCCTACCGGGAATAATTTATAATTAATCCCACCAGTGCGGCTATAGGGGTCATGGGAACTCGCAAGCCTTTCCACCGCGACAAGGTTGTAGCCCAGGGGAAGGATACTGAGATATACATATAAAAAATATATAAATGCACTGATTTCAGCATTTGAAATGAACTAGAAAGTTGAATTTCGAAATCGCATTACTGGTGACATAGAGGTAACCACTATGGCTGGTGAGTATGTAAGAAAACGAAGACGATAAAGATGTAGGAGGGCTGTGATCGAAATCATTTAACATGGCCAGATTGCTGGTATCAATATTACTATTCATTTCAATGAAATTCATAAGCTGTTTTAAGCTTCGTTCTGAATCGGTGTTTTTTGCATTTACTCACTTAAGTGCGTGGTTTAATCACTTGGTAGTACCGTTGTTACATTCACATACATGCGTTGCCAGAAACTTAATTTAAACTGCTGGAATGAATGGAATAGGGTTGTTCACCATATTTTTTTTATTTAAGAAATCGAAAGATCGTGCCTCAGAAGGAGCAATGACAATAATATTATGCTATTTTCTTCATTGTACATGTTTAGAGAAGGCTTTAAACAGTGACAAATTTTACGTTACGCCAAAAAGCCCTACTTCCATCTTGAATTGGTGTGTGACGTCACAAGCCTGTAGATGCCCTACTGCAGTGTTTGAAGTGGCTCAGCAGGGTTATTCCACTTTTTTTTTAAAGATCTCCAGCGTCTGCCGCCAGATCAGTGTTTAAAGAAAATCCAAATTTATCCTTTAATAAGAGTAATAATAAGCAAAATTACCCTTACTTTTACATATTTATTGCTCATCATATCACAAATAGCACTACAACGCACACATTTCACGAGCTGTCTTTTTGATACGTATAATCAGTATATTCCAAATCAACTGATTCAATAAAAAACTTGGCTCACAATAAATATAAAACACTATTATGTAACACTAATAAAACATGACAATCTGTTTTCCAATCACTCTGCACACACAAAAGAATTTGCACTCCTTGAAGTTCGTAAGGATTCTCCACACCTCACTTACCACTCATCACAAACGACTTAGAATCAGTTTACGTTATTTTACATTGACATTACGAAGACAATGAAATGAATAGGCTGAAACAAATTATTAAACTAGCTAAACCAGTTATTGTAACATCAAAAAACTTCGAATTTCACTTTCACTATTACCGTAACCAAAATATGACCAAAACAAACAACAGCGCAACGAAATTCGTGAAATGTAAACACTGACGAATGCTCCAAATTAATTGGCAATAGGTAATAAAATCAAACAGAACTTAGAGGCGAACAAACGAATGAAAATTAATATACGTTCGATGTATCCTCTAAGTACAACTAGCTCAAATATGAAACATATCCTTCGCAATAGTTAGATACCTTAGATCGAAATGTATAGGGTTGATTGAACCAGCATGGAAGAAATAAATAATTTCGTCGAAGATGTTACATTCACAACTCACTTCACTTGTCGCTTCACTCTTTACTTCATCGTCTATATGCAATCAATTCACTCAGGGGTACATTAAGGGCACAAATTTTGTTCACTTGCACAAGCGGCAAAATGAAAGTTCACTGCACGTAGGTAGTTTCCTTGCAAATGCAGCTATACAAAACTTTCAATTCCTGTCAACAATTACACTACATACGTTGCCTGCCTAACTTGAAGAATGGATTTTATGTCGCCTTGATCCATCCGGAAGCTTCATGCACAACATAGGCCATTTCAAAATAAGGAATAACCTTGGCAAATGTCCAGTCGGCATGCAGAGTGCTCAGCTTGGCATCGAGCGATCGAGGATACAGGCCAGCCGTACAGGCTTGTTTCGTCATCACCTCTATTTCAAGATGGCCGACCGTTTTTGGCGGCGTTTAAAATTGTTCGAATTTTGATTGCTAATTACTCCATCATTACTTTTTCAACGCATCAGTCATTCATCCCAATCAAAATGAAATTACATCAGAAGTGATATACATTCGTTTTTTTAGACCGTTCTGATAGGCTTGAACAACCCTATTGGGAGTGAGGCCAATTTGAATTTCCCGGTGACAACTAACGCCATCTATAGCTCAATATCCGTACTAGATCGGCCGGCCCATGCGTAAAACTGGTTTACGTACAGCTGACTACCCAAGTCGTGTGTTTGTTAGCTATCCTGTCCTGCAATCCTGCTTTGGATATGTCTGCATCGGCATACGAGAGCCGGTCCCACGTGCGAGATGTGTAGATTGTTTTGCTATGTTTTTTGAGTTGCTGAGTATCGATGTCAGAAGTTTTTGGGCGCGCTAGTGAAATCTGTTCCGCACTAACTCAGGGTAGGTAGGGTAAGCTTAGGTTTTTTTTTGTGGATACTGGAGCATAGCAAAGCGATTCGAACTGAAGCCTTGAGATGGTGGATACAGAGCCAGTGTCTGCATATGCTGTTTATCGCAACCTTGTTCATGTGAGTAAACGAAATTAGTTTTAAATAATTCTAAAATTCCATGTGTTATAAATTACCATGGGAATCAAGTGACCTGGTTAGCGTAGCATGGTCGTCGCAGTGGCCCTTATGAAGTATAAGATTCATGATTAAGTACCCGGTGCAGGGAAGTTATTCTCTCTGCAATTAGTGAGTTTGAACCAGTTTTGAAAAGCCTGTTTGACAGTTTCTTCTTTCATCAGGTGGGGAATAAAAAGGTAAACAGAGTCAGGAGAAATAGAGGTAGGAACAAAAGAAAACTCAGCAGTACATCATCAGGTAAGAGGGCTACTCATTTTGTTATGAACTTTTTTTTACAGTTTGATAGCTGAATGCTAATATGATGTACATGGTTCATACTCATACTAATTTCTAAAAGGTTCTCCTGGTCGTGTTCGGCAGCAGAAAAAGTTGGCCAAGAAAGATCCAGTGACCAGCGTGAAGTTAAAATCGCGGCAAACAACCTCCAGTGGCGACGTTGAAGGACGCACAATATTGAATGGGAATGGAGAAAATAACACTCTTTCTCTCTTGTTGCCAGAAAGTTTGCCATCCACCAGTTTTAATTCTTCTCTTAGGATGAATAAAGTGAAAAAGGCTCAAAGAACGTCGAAAAAGTCGGAGCAAAACAAGAAAGCTAAGGCTATGAACGTGTCTCCATCAAAGGGCAAGAAAAGGTGGAGGAAATTGAAGGCATCGGACACCTCCCCTAAACCTTCAGGGGTGAAGAAAGCCCTTCCAAAGAAAAAGAATGAAAATTACGATAGCTTTGTGAGTGGCGAGGAGAACTTCGCATGGCTGATTCATCCTGCTACTCCAGCCGATTTTTTCAAGTAAGAACTCTTCTTTCTTGCTACAATAAAATTTTAACGTAAGTATGCTGTCGAATACATGTATTTATTAAGTGGTTGCTAAGATTTTGTTGGTTTAGGACTTATGGCAGAACATATGAAGTCAGGGGCTAGGTGAAAGAGGCGACTATTAAGTCTCAACCTTTCCCGAATAAAGACACTATCTATCTATAACTGTGTAGCCGTGGCAGGATCATCGCTGTGAGTTGCCTCACTGAACTTTTTTGTTATTCTCTTAGTAATATGTCTCTGCAATGATTTCGCATGATATGGAAGTCGATGACCTTGCTGCCAACTACGACACCTGCCCTTAAGAGCTGGGTCCCACAAAGCCATCTGAGGCTCGTGTGATCAAACACCATGTTTTCAGGGAAGAGATACTTAGTAGGGTTTCCCATGTCCATTCCAACAGTGTTTTTTGATGTGACACCATCACGTGGACTACTTTTCGTCTGGCTCCTACCCTTTGAGCTATCTGGCATGGGTGGCCTTACCAGGAATAATTTAGAATTAATCCTGCCAGTGCAGCTTTAGGGGTCATAGGAACGCGCAAGCTTTTTCATTGCGACAAGGTTTTAGCCCAAAGGAAAGGAAAGGCCCTTGCAGAGACATATCATCATCTTTTTTAGTAGCATCCAAGGGTGAGGATAAGAAGACCAAGAGGATGGAGAAAAAGAAGGCATCGATAAATGTAGGGATGTGGAATGTGAGGACAAAGATGAGGGAGGGAAAACTAGAAAATATCAAAAGGGAAATGCAGAAAGAGAGGATAGCTATGTTGGGTCTATCCAAAGTGAGGTGGAAGGACAGTGGGGACTACTGGTGTGACGGGTGCAGGGTTATATACAGGGTGTCCCATTTATCTTGACCACCTGAAATAACTTTTTTCCAGATGCAAATTCAAAAATGTGTCAAGTAAATGTTCATTAGCCGTGAGGGGGACATTAATCAGCATGATTGCCTTGTAGCTTTGTTATTTACAAAGATATGAACAGCGGTATGTCTTTTTTAAATGGCACCCTATATTTTTTATTAGGCAATTCATTTCATCTCCTTAAGACTTATTGAAAAATGTACGTAGCACAGTGGACCATTAACATAAACAAAACGTTATGAAAACATAAGATACTTTTCCACTAACCGCAGTAAGCAGTAAACAAATGACAAGCAAGTCAATACATAACACAAATGTCACGTGGACTCTCCTGTACTACAGTACTTTACAGTACAGTACATGTACCTTGCCCAGAAGTCGATCATTCAAAGGTGCTCAAAGTGGTGACCCTGGACAACAATACACTGGTTCACTCGTTGAACGAAAGACTCATTTACTGCCTCCAGTGTTGCCGGCTGAAGAGAATTAGAAGCATGTACGATAGGTTCCTGCATATCCTCGGGAGTTGTTGCCATATCACTGTAAACAACGTATTTAAAGCATCCCCAAACAAAAAAGTCCAGAGGATTTAAATCAGGAGACCTAGCAGGCCAAGTAACTGTACCTCCACGACCAATCCATCTGTTAGGATCCCTTTGGTTCAGAACACGACGTGAACGCAAGGCGTTATGTGCTGGGCATCCATCGTGTTGTTACCACTTAAGCATTCTGGTTCTTAGCGGCACTTCATCCAGAAGAGGAGGAAGAATTTGTCTGAGAATGTTGGCATACACTGCCAGTGAGATTACCATTGATGAAAAAGGGGCCAATAATTGTAGTACCAAGGATCCCTCACCAGATGTTAACTCTCCACTGACGCTGATGTTCCACTTTGCTAAGCCATCGTGTGTTTTAATGGACCAATAATGCATGTTCTTGTTATTTACCTGTCCTTTTGTTTGAGAAGGAACATTCTTCGGTAAATATGACATTGGAGAAGAAGTTCGGGTTGGCGAGGTTTTGCTGCTGTGCCCACTGACAGAACTGTCACGGTCACCACTTTGAGCACCTTTGAATGATCGACTTCTGGGCAAGGTACATGTACTGTACTGTAAATTACTGTAGTACAGGAGAGTCCATGTGACATTTGTGTTATGTTTTGACTTGGTTGTCATTTGTTTACCTCTAACTCCAGTTAGTGGACGCGGTTGTGGTCCCAGGCTCAAAGTGACTTTTGTGTTATGTATTGACTTGCTTGTCATTTGTTTACTGCTAACTGCGGTTAGTGGACGAGTATCTTATGTTTTCATAACGTTTTGTTTATGTTAATGGTCCACTGTGCTACGTACCTTTTTCAATAAGTCTTTAGGAGATGAAATGAATTGCTTAATAAAAAATATAGGGTGCCATTTAAAAAATACATACCGCTGTTCATATCTTTGTAAATAACAAAGCTACAAGGAAGGCAATCATGCTGATTAATGTCCCCCTCACGGCTAATGAACATTTACTTGACACATTTTTGAATTTGCATCTGGAAAAAAGTTATTTCAGGTGGTCAAGATAAATGGGACACCCTGTATAGTGGTGGGTCCGAAAGACAGGGAGGAGTAGCTTAAGTATTAAATGGGACGATGGGTGAGTGTGTGATAGTTATAGATCAGGTAAGAGATAGAATTCTTGGTAAATGGTAAAAGAAATGAAGGAGAGAAGGAAGTGGAAGACCGTGGACAAAGAGCAGGGCAAACGAATGTATGTATAGGGAAATAAATAATCGATTATGGCATGAAACTAAGAGTGCAAGGGAGGCTCGGTGGAAAAGAGAGTGTGAGGAAATGTAAAAGTTTCAGAGGAAAGGATAGGTATGCACACTGTACGCCAAAGTTAAATTGCTATTGGGTGGCAAAAGAGGACAAGCCATGTCTAAAATTAAGGCTAAAGATAGATGCTAACGGAGCGAAAACAGGTGTAGAGCTGACAGGCCAGAGAGATTGATTGTAGAGAAGGAAAGTGTAGTGGAGGAGGATAATCTTGGGTAGGGATCTTAGATGCAGAAATCGAGAGATCCCTTTATGATATGAAGGCTAGGAAAGCAGTGGGCATTGAAAATACGAGGGTAGCCTTTTAAGTGTCGGGAATAGAACGTTACTTATCACCTAGCAACTATAAATGGTGTTTATATACAACTTTTTGAGTTGTTTAATGCTCATGCAAGGTTTCATTAAGATTGGCCTGATAGTTTTAAAACGGTGGCTTTTCAAAGTTCCCAAGTTGCTGAACGAGATGGAATTAAGTCCTGAACAGTAGTGCACCATAATTTTCAATAACTTTCAAGGAAGCATCACTCATCAAGAATGCGTTACTGAACTTTTTGTTGTTTTTGGTGAAGAAGCTCCATCAAAGAGAATCGCTGGTATGTAGAGTTTCAGCAGGGATGCTCTAGCTCATAGATATGACATTCAATGTTAAAAAGAGTAGATAGCGTAGCGGGCGATGCAGCTGGGGCGACTGCAGCGCATTCGGTGGAAGTTTGCTGTAAACTAGCACCCTCCCCTAACACTTCCCCTCCCCTCCAGTCCCCATTTCACTTTTATTCTTGCTTTGCGTGTTGCATGCTGTAGGGATACTACGCGGGATATCATTGAAATAAAATCACAAAATGTGTAAAGCAAATGCCAATTTATTTTATAAAAATTAATATATAAAAGTCACCTAGCTGCCAAGTACAATGATTTGAATTAGTAAATAAATAAGCACTAAACACAGGATGGCGAAAGCCTGGCTAGCATCTCCACATGCCTCACTTGTGCACGCTAAGTCCTCGCACTCACACACACAGCGAATTATAATTCCTCAGTGTCATCACAAAATACGGAATAGGAACACCACAAAGAAAATTCTTTTACCACTTCACTGCGATGAATATGAGATTATTGATTGTTGAAACACACAAATTGGCAAGCAAAATCAAGATCACCATACAAGCATTAATGAGCTGAATGTATGTGACTACTTTAGATGATCACTTTTTCGAAAATATAACGTTGTCAACCACCTCACACACCACACCCAGGCTTAAAAACTTGATGTAGAGAGAATAAAACTAAAATAGAATCAACAACTATGTTCAAACAATGCCTAAAAACATACATCGCAAGAGCACAAGATCTAACCAGTCCACAGTTAGTAGATGTTTTCATAACGATCAAAATTTTCGAAATGAGGATACGAAATTTCATTGGCCGAAATTCAAACATTCATGACTGGTCAATGGGTGATGAGACAGAGGAAGCACACATATTTCATATTTCCCATTTATTAGTAAATATACCAACTGAGTGACATTATACAAGTTATAAAATAATTTTTAACGCTATAACTTTTATTAATCAAAACTATCTTACGAAACCATAGTGTTAGTTCAGGTGCACACTCGCCAAGCCCTGATGTCGCACGCTGTCAACAGTTTGCCCGGCTAGTGCCTCCGCCATGCTCTAGCCTCAGTGACGGACCGTGTGAATGGCAACCAAAAACCGCCGCCACTCAAGAAAACATGGATGCTGTATGTAACATGATAATGGAAGATCGTCATGTTACATACCATCATTGGACATCTCAGGGAACTCAGTTCAGAAGATCTTACACAAAGAGTTTGGTGTTAAAAAATTGGATTCCCGCTGGATACCGCACCTCCTCACAGAAGAGCAGAAAGCAACTCGAGTCAAATGGTGTCAAAATACTCTACAGTGATTCAACTCAAGATCATCACAGCATGCTTACAACATCGTAAGTGGTGATAAATCATGGATTTATAGCTACTAGCTTGAATCAAAACGCCAGTTTTCCAAAGTGAGCTCAAACTGACAAAAGTTGTTCGCTCTCGCAGCATTGCCAATAATGTGGTCGCATCGTTCGTAGCCAAATCAGAGCATGTAGTGACGATTGCTCTTGAAAATCGAAGAACAGTCAAGTCTCAATGGTATACGACCATTTGCTTGCCGGAAGTGATCACCGAGCTTCCGAAAGATAACCCAAATCGATGCATTACACTCTGTCAAGACAATGCAAGCTCACACATCGAATGAGTCACGAAGTTGTTTTTGGAACAGCAAAACGTCAAAATTCTTGATCATCCTCCATACAGCCCGGACTTCAGCCCCAATGATTTTTTCTCATTCCCCAGTAGCAAGAATATGACTTGAGGAAAGCATTTCCAGACGTATGGAGAAGTGGTTGATGCCTACAAAACAGCCATTCTGACTACCCTTTCTTCGGAATGGAAATAATGTTGTAACGACTGGTTCCATTGAAAGAAAAAGTGCATTGACTATTGTGGAGAGTACTTTGACAAAAAAATAAAAAATTGTGTTATTGTACCTCTTATAGTTATGCATCTCTCTCATTCCCGACACTTTAAAGGCTACCCTCGTGTACCATGTGAGTTTCTGAAGAATCTAGGGAGGGATAATAAGAAAAGGTTTTTCAAACTAGTTCGCAGGATGTGTGAAGAGGGATGTTGGCTGTAGGATTTTGAGAAGACTTTTTATTCTGAAAAAGAAGAAATTTGTGGAATGCCGAGATTATAGGACTATTAATCTAATATCGCACTTGGTGGAAGTGGTACTGAGGATATCGACTAATTTGTAATCTGTATATGGCCCATACTGTGAGTGAGGGTAGTGGAAGGAGAATCTTGGTTGGCAAGAATTGGCCAAGGTTTGAGGCATCTATCACCGCTGCTTTTTAATGTGTACGCTGAGGAGATGGTAAGGGAAGGAGGGGATGAGTTATAAGCTGGAGTAAAAGTTGTCAAATCTGTGAGATTTGCAGATGATCAGGTGTTGATTAGCCAGACAGCGAAGGGGCTTCAGGCTCTTGTGGGTGCGCTAAACGTGTGGTGCGAGGGGTTTGGGATGAGGATTAATCACAAATAGACCATGGTTATAAAGTTTTATAAAGCGTCGCGACCAAGGAATGTGAGACTAAAGATAAAGGTGGGTGGGGAAAAACTTGAGCAGGTAGAGCAATTCGGCTATTTAGGCAGCACATTAGAGGAAATTTGATACAGTAGTAAGGACATCAGGAAGAGAATTGCATTAGTTAAGGAGGCGTTCATGAACAGGAAGGAACTTATGAGAGGTTCGCTATCTACGGGTTTAAACAAAAGGCTAGTGAAGAGTCTGATATGGAGTGTTGAGCTGTATTATAGGGAAACATGGACACTAAGGAAGGAGGACAAGAGAAGACTGGAGGCATTTGAGGTGTGGGTATGCCAAAGAATGGAGGAGGTGAAGTGGACGAAGAGGAGGAGGAACGAAGAAGTGCTGGACATGGTGGGTGAGGAGAGGCAGCTTTTAAATGAAATATGGAGGAGACAGAAGGTGTGGATGGAGGTAGTACTTAGTGGGGAGGGGATGTTGGAAATGGTGTGAGAGGGTAGAACTTCAGGTAAATGAGGGAGAGGAAGGAAAAGAATAAGAGTTGTAGATAGAATAAAAGAGAGTAGGCCTTATTATGAATTGAAGAGGGAAGTGCTTGATGGAAATGGAGGCTCACAGAATTTTTCTTAACTACTCCATGGAAACCTACCTTAATCGGTAGAATACTTTAATAATAATAAAAATCAGTAATACCACACACTTCATCTATTACTAATTAGATTGCTGGCAAACTTCAAGGAAATATTAGCTGCTGCTCCTTTTGAAGTTTCACAAAGAATTCTAATTGCTAATAAATGTGGATGAATTGAGAATATTGCATAATTTAGAATTACCAACTATTGTATTTACATTTTTTTATCATGGGTATTTCTTTGGTACTATGGATTTTGAAAATCTAGCTTGGCAAATTTCTTCCTTGTATTTTATCATATTATTACTTCTTCAATTTTCCATGGTAAGAAGTGCATTGAAGCTTCTAGCTGTGTATGTCACTCCATGAACTAATGACCTTTTTCGAAACACAACTTATACTTGATTAGATTAGACGTTGTACTCTTGAATTTGTCATTTTGCTTTTGGAGAGGGTGTAAGGGGAAGGGTGGGGTTTTGAGAGAAGGAATACATATTTAGGGTTGTGAAAGAGAGGGTAATTTTTTAGGATCTTTGGAGCAGAGAGGAAAGGTTTCTGTATGAGGAGGCCAATTGCATCTTGCATCCTTGTTTGAGGGTGTTTGGATGGAGTCCTTGTTCTGAAAGTCTTCTTCTCCAAGTGCATGTAGTGTGTGGCTTGTGGAAAAATTTCATCACCATTGATTGCCTATATGCACAACACCTTTCCAAACTTCCCCCTCCCTCTCTCCACTCCCCATTTTTAAAGAACAATTGAAGATGAACACAGGGCCAACACCCAGGACATGTAACACCACCCCAGACAGCACAGATTAGGCCCATTAAATACGAGGGTAGTATACAGGGTGTCCCATTTATCTTGACCACCCGAAATAACTTTTTGTCCCGATGCAAATTCAAAAATGTGTCAAGCAAATGTTCATTAGCCGTCAGGAGGACATTGCTTGCCTTCCTTGTAGTTTTGTTATTTACAAAGATATGAACAGCGGTATGTCTTTTTTAAATGGCACCCTATATTTTTTATTCGGCAATTCATTTCCTCTCCTATAACTCCTCCTGTTCATATCTTTGTAAATAACAAAGCTACAAGAAAGGCAATCATGCTGATTTATGTCCCCCTGACGGCTAATGAACATTTTCTTGACACATAATTGAATTTGCATCTGGACAAAAAGTTATTTCGGGTGGTCAAGATAAATGGGACACCCTGTATATCTGGGTGCAGAGACTAAGTATGTTTCCCCATGTTTGGGGTTAAATTGGGGAAAATTTTTTTTTGATACATCTCCCCTTATGCCTTAATGTAGGTGGTGGTTGCCTCGCATGGCTGGCTGACAGACAGTGATCACAGTGCCATCAGGCAAGATTCATGACAACCACATGAATATAATGCAGTACCGTACATCCCTTATAGCTCATGTATTTCATTAACTCTCTGCCATTCTAGTGTGCAAATGTTAAAGGTATAATTGTTGTTGCATTGATGAGGCCATCAATAAATGTACAATTCACTCTAGGAAATTTACGGCCTACAATTAACCATTGATGCTGGTGATGTATGCAATTGGCCCACTGGTGTGTCTAATTTGAGATTTTAAGTCTTTTAAAATATGTGATTCATTAAAAAGGTTCCATGAAAAAAAATATTTTATTCCAAGTTTCCTGGTGCTTTACTTGGATGTAATTTCCCACAAATATGTAGCATCCTTACTCACTACCTTGTGTGTTCATTGATTTTTCTCTTCCTACAGGACTGCATGGGAGAAAAGACCTTTGCATATCAAGAGGCATCTGTCCAATTATTATTCCTCACTGCTCTCTACAGAAGGCATCGATAAAATGCTGCGAGAGGTATGCAACTTTTGAAATTATCATTTTTTTATATACATAATTATAACTTTCTTTTTTATCATCTCTCTGTAGAGGGAAATTCCTCTGACAAAGTGAGGCTTCATTAGACTGAGCAGTTTAAATATTAGGTGAACATAAAGCGTTTGTTTTCTTCAATGTAATTGCACGTGAAGAACTTAAAAATGGCTACCTTGCAACTGCCCTAATCACAAGAATAATAAAAGGCAAAGAGAAGTCACTGTAAAACGTAAATGTTTTCTATCTACATACAACTTGAATTTCCTGGACCACCACATCTTGGGCATTGTTGTCTTCAATGTATTGTAATCTGCAACCACCGTAAATTCTCGGTTCAGCTGGTACATTCTTAACTTATATACAGGTCGAACAACTGCTGGAACTCATAACTGTGGTAGTTCTTTTTTTGTTCTAGCGGCTTGCTTCTGTGTTCAACTCGCCTCCTCCAAGGCATTATGTGTAGCAAAATTTCCATAAAGCCATCTTTAACAGTATCTGTGTGAACCTCTTGATGGGCTTCTATGTCAAGTAAGGCCAAAGCTGGTGGTTCCATCAATCTCTCCCTTGGCTCTTGGTATGCCTTTACCTTTTCTTCTGTTCATTAAAATTCCTTGTTTCTCTTCGTTAAGGGCAACAAAACTCTGCTAGTAGTGGCTAAACCTGGTACAAATCTCCGAAAGAAGTTGGTCAATCCAATAAATTGTCTGACCTAGAGGACATTCTGTGGCCTTCGAAAGTTCTTGACTGCCTGGATTTTCCTCTCGCCTGGCTTAGTTTCCTCAGTCCTTATCTCATAACCTACATAGTCCACTTTGTCTTTGAAGAGCACACAACTTGAGGGCTTCATAGTCACTTTCCTCAGCACTTTGAGTTTGGTCAATTTTTCTAAGTAAATATGTAATATTATGAGCTATGTATAAGTAATACAAAATATAAACCCATGCGCAAAGCTGTCAAAGGTGAGATCATCAGTTTGATTGGGTCACCAGAATGTTCGGTTTCAGATCACTGGACAGCATTCATGGCCATGGAATTTGAGATAATATGTCGTAGAAATGAGATTTGACACACAGTAGACTCTGGTTAATACGAACAACGTTATAACGAAGTTCTCGTTATTACGAAGCAAATCGTTGGTCCCGACGAAAAGGCCTATCCAAGTGATATTAAAAGAATCGTTATTACAAAATTTTCATTTTTACTAAATTACGAACCTCAGTCCTGGTCCCGGCGGTTATAAAATGAACTTTATTACAAAGTTCCACGCATAAGGAACGGCATTTAGGTAGATATTCACTATGCTAATTTTTAATAATCTCGCCGCTTTTACGTTCTTCTCGTGTACTGTGCCCAAGAGTATCAATTATGGTTCTTTATTCAGTGTACACGCAACATCACATAATAAGCTTCATTCCTGTGGAGTCATGGTGACCCACTCATAACCACTCGTAAATTGGACGTACAGTTAGTCCTATTCCTACGCACATTTGATTGATGAATTTTCAGAGACACGAGCATTCAAAATTTTCAAATTTTGAATTTGGCACCTTTTGATTTGGCCGATGCTATGCAGTGTGGGGTAGAGGAACTCTCACTGTGGGCACAATCTGAACAAAGTACCATTGAATCCGGTGTGAATTAAGGAACTGTTCAGCGTTTTGCCTGTTCTTCCTTATCGCAAGGAGTGATTTTTATTTAGATCCGGCTGCGTCGCACGCCCAGCTAGATCAGTTCGTAATATCGTGAGTTAGAGCACGATTGTGATGCAGTGTTGCATTTTGTAGGATAACCGTACTTCTCAATGCCTTTCATGCAGTTCGGCCGGTGAGAGTTGCCCGATGACGGCACAATAGGAGGGGCGGATAACCCTATGCCAGCACGGTTTACAGCCAATCGCTGTCCTCCAAACGCACCCTCACCTCGTCTCACTACGTTGTCAACTGCATAAGGCACACCAAAATAAGCCTGAACCACCAAAACAAACCCTTTCTTTGAATTACCAAAACAAGTGATTCTTCCTCTGGCTCCTTCACACTCATTGTCCCTTCCGTCTCCTTTCTTCGCAGAACCCTTTGTAGGAATTTTCTTAACTTACGTGGCAACCTTGCCCCCTACCCCGACCTATACCAGTCTACTTGTCATCGGACAACTCTCGGCAGCCATGCTGTAGGTTTATCAACTTAGGAACAAGGTCTTTGAAAGCATCCAGTTCATATGTTGGACTCACGGTATTCGGGAAGATATCAACCCTTGATTGCGTCTTGCCGCACTCTTCTGTTGAGAAACTGAAACGAATTATCCTATTTATATATATTTCCGTGTAATTTAATTGCGTTTATTAAATACTGTTTTTTCCGACGATTCTTAAAAGAAAAATATTCATACAAACTTCATTATTACAAACCTCTGGTTTTTCGGTCCTGCGAACTTCGTTATAACGAGAGTCTACTGTATTAATAATGTGACTGCTACGTCAAAGGAAATTGGGCAGGTGTAGATGGCCAATGCTTTCATTGCTGGTGCAATTGTAGCCCTGTATGTTTTGAAAGATAAGGGTGACGGGAACACTCAACTGAAAAATTCAGTTTTCAATTAATTCCATAGTGAATAAATTCTCAGGGGAGAGCCCTCATGAACTGTTGTTTGTGTATGAAGCAAGGAATGGGTTAGAGAACAAAGTGTTCTTAACTTTGCAGATAGTGTTGATAGGGTGAATGAGGAAAAGCCCTGTTAGGTTAGCAAAAGTGTTGTGGCTAAAATAGAGAAGCACAGAAAAGACTGATGGAGGGGTTTGATGGGTGTCACAAAACATCCTGGGTGTATATTCCAGGGGACTTGGTTCTAATTGAACGTGAGGGTCAGGCTTAAGGGATGTTGATAAAGTTAGAGGTAAATTACAATGGTCCATACTACATTTCTGAGAGATACATAGTTAGAGAAACCTTTAGGTGAAGCCAACCAAACAAACTTTCTTCTCAATATTCTGTGCTGACCAAACAAAACCCTGGTGTTTGCCCCCCCCCCCCCTCTAATGAATTTGGACTTGTTGAGGAGGTCATAAATGCAGAAGAGCTTGGCCCAGGATAGACTTGCCGAGGGTGGCCCTGATGTCAGGAAGGTAGAACTTTGAAAGTGGATGGTGGTGTTACTGCCCAACTGCCCATGAACTACTGCCATCTGGAGGGAGTTGGGATATTGACATGCAGCAGGGCTCGAGAACAGTGTGTGAAAGACCTTGGTGTCAAGCAATCCTCAGGTTATCATAATCAAAGTGTGTAATCAAGGTGGAAATAAAAATAGAGTGATTGTGTAAAAATAGAGTGGTTAATCTTTGCGGTTCCCGATCACTCCTATGCTTTAAATGCTGCTGACTAATCACAGGTTGTTTCCTTGAATAATATTGGCCCAGGTAGTTGAACCCATGGGACTAATACAGTAGAACTTGTTTAGTACGTTTCTGAAGGGACCACGAAAAATGAACGTACTAACCAGGAAAATGTACTAACGAGGAAAGTAAATAATATAGCAGTCGGGGTTATGGCAATCAGTGGAAAAGTCGTCATAATTACAATTACTATCGGTAGTTCTCATAGGATCGCCTTTCTGAACTTTTTTCTCATTTAAAATCAAGAAAATGAGCGCTACATTGAAAAACAATACCATGTGAATAAAAATCGCAATTTTTCATAGATTTCCTGAAGACGATTCCATGATTACGGCGTCTATCTCCCGTGATTTATCTTATATTTACAGAACGAGGACGAGTGAAGCTCAGACAAGTGAAGACAAGTCATTTTTCTTTCTCACAGCGTACTCGGAGAATACAATAACAACCCGGAGTAAGTATCAACTGGTTTTTTAAACATAATAAAAATTGGGAAAAATTATATTGACTTTAAAATTACGGCAACATTCGCTTCTGGAATGATACCATATCGATTGTAAAATCGATCGATGACACGCAAGATTATTAGATTACGACATAATTACAAGAAAATTTTATATTAAACAGTTGAAATTTACTTTCAAAATTTGTCTTATGTCGTCTGCTTTCGTTCTGAGATCAAGTATTTTTAAGCTAAGCTTCGCGAGGAGATCCAGAGGATCGTCTGCTCCTGCAACAGTAGTCAAGTAAATACGCACAACGTCGAGTTTATGGAGCAGTACTGCTTTAGATAATGTGGGAATTGTTTAAGACCGTTAAGACTCATTTCTTCATCATGATAACTCGTGCAATAGCAACAATTGCCCACTCACGAACTTTGTGCGCAGCAGTGGGCACTCCCAAGCGCTCAAAAGGCAACAGAACGTGAGGAGCTCGGGGTGGGGAAAATTGGGGCTTCTTATTGGCTGTAGTTTTTCATAGTCAGACATTCCCGAAAAATGGCCGCATTTTATTATTCAGCACGTCACAAGAATTCAGAAATGCATTTGGATAAATTACGGTCGAAGAAAGAGATGTGGAATGAATGGAAGAATGTTAATGGCTAATAATAATAAATTAAATCATGAATTCAGACGTTTGCGACCCTTACGAATATACTAGAGAACGAATTGCGGGTTGCGTCACGGCAAGCAATTGAGCGTACTAACCAGGAAAGCGCAATTTTTTTAAACGTACTAACCAAATGCTTTTACCTGTATTTTGTTCGGATGGTACCGAGACCGAGGGAAATCACCGTACTAAGGAGGAAAACGTACTAAGGAGGAACGTACTAACCAAGTTCCACTGTAATAAGTTTATGACTTACATTCATGTTTTGCAGCACAATATCATTTACGGCAAGAACTTGGACATTACCTCATATGTGGATGGGAAGAGGGAGACTCACAATCCGGTGGGAAGGGCCAATGCCTCTGTAGTGTGGGATTACTACAACAATGGCTGCAGTGTGCGCCTCCTGAACCCCCAGACGTTCATTGACAAAGTTTGGAAACTCTGTGCCTCTTTGCAGGATGTGTTTGGGTGCTTTGTTGGTGCAAACGTGTAAGTCTTTAACATTTCTTGTTTTGGTATATGGCATTGAGAATTGATTACTTTGTGGGGTGCAGTCCTTTGTGAAAACTTGTGCTTTCAAATGCACAAAACTTAATAGAGTGTATTGTGCTGGAGGGGTAATGGAAAGGAACTTTGTTAAGCTCTTATTATTCAGCCAATGTTTCCTTCTTCGGCTTTGAATGCATGAATCATAAAGTAAAAGGAAAATATTGTAAAAAAATATGGTTTTAGTTCATTAAGAGTGTAAAAATATGTTACAGACATAGTGAAAGATTTTGAAAAATATGGGGACAGAAAGATGCATGCGCTGTTAATTCTGGTTATTTTGGTTTCCTGGTCCATGGGGGCAGCTGCTCATTTCTGACAGCGCTCATAAAATGGAACCATATGCTGTTCTTTTTTTGGACTTATTATTGGTTTTTTCATTATGACCCTTTTTATTAGTAAGTCATTGCATTGTTGATTTATTTTGTCAGTTGTGTTTCAAATGTTTACATTGCATTTAATTCTTTCTGCGCAGGTATCTTACACCTCCAGATTCTCAGGGATTTGCTCCGCATTATGATGACATTGAAGCTTTTATCCTTCAGTTGGAAGGGAAGAAGCATTGGAAATTGTACGCCCCCCTGTAAGTATCTCTCTACTTGCATGGTGTCAGCAACACAGATGACTAGGAATAGAGGGAATATCTTGAAATTGATTGATAGTCTCGAAATTTGGGAAATATTGTTCAAATAATAATCCAGCAAGTTGATTGCCTCTCATTGAAAGTTGATCGTCTGCACAGGTCCTCTGAGGAATGCTTGCCTCGATTCTCTAGTAAAAACTTCTCGCCCAGTGAAATAGGCGAACCAATCCTGGATGTGGTGCTGGAGGCTGGAGACCTCCTCTACTTCCCACGAGGTGTCATTCACCAAGGATCCACACTGCCTGAAACACACTCGCTCCACATCACCGTGTCCTCTTATCAGCGTAATACGTGGGGGGACTTCCTTGAGAAGGTGAGAGTGTTGGGTCTCTACTAGTGGAATGCACTTATTCTCTTCCTTTTCCATTTATTCATTCTCTATTTATGTTTACCTATTACAATTTTATTTAAATATTTATATGCATTTACTGGGGAAATTTATAATCTAAATATATGGAATGTAACTGAGAATTTATTTATCATACTAGTCAACAGTCATCAACCATGAGACTGGTTTTATGCAGCTCTCCAGTCAGTTCTCCTATCGACTAATTATAATGAAACTTGACTTGCAATCTTCCACAAAAATAAATTTAATTCGACTCGAGTTTCGATGTTACTACATCATTTGTACCTTGTTTGTACATTTATACCTTGAAAATGATGTAGTAACATCGAAACTCGAGTCATATTAAATTTATTTTTGTGGAAAATTGCAAGTCAAGTTTCATTATGAATCAATTCCACTCCATCTCGCTTGATTCCTCGAATTTTATATCAACTAATTTTTAAACACCTGCGTAAGTCTTCTGCTTTACATCTTTCTCCACCTGCTCTATATATCACCTCTGCCATTCTTCGTTCAACATTTTACGATAATTTTAACTATAACAAAAAAAACATTGGATTTCGTTTGTACAATATAATAATCTATATATATAAAAGAAAGTCGAAAATCGTGTTAGTTAGAACACTTATAACTCGAGAACGGCTGCACCGATTTCAATGAGATTTGGTTCTTTGGATTCGTCTCAGGCGGGGTTAACATATAGGCTATTAAAAAAAGGATAATTTCACCAAAAAAATTCATCTCTTTCCTATGGACATGCATTTAGGAGTTATAGTAACACAACAATTGATAAGTCGGTCAAAACTACAAATTAAATAATTAGTTTTGTTTTTACCACTTTAATAACTGAATTTAGTAACAATATAACATTTTAATTACTAAATATATTCAAAGTATTAATTAAATTGAAATTACATTTTTAAAATTTAATTCGAGCTGATTGTAAGCCCAACCGTGGCCCAGCTCGAGTTGACACTTCACTACCGTGTTTGTAAACAAATCTCCAAGCAATTGTTGACAAACGGTAATGTCCGTGTTCCTGTCGAGGAATCGAGTAGTTTGCTCATCAACAAAGAGTTCCAGAATATGATTGATCACCAAAAGAATCAAAGATGGTTGATTTAGCGAGCAAGAACGAAGATGTGGATGACTAAAACGAGGTAAATTCAAATAGTTCGTACTCTGCATGGATTCGAATCTTTTAAATGTGTAACAAACGAAGACGAAATCACCAACTATCTATCTGAATATTTTAAGTCCTTGGACGTACCTGGCTTACCAAGGCACGATTTACAGAAAAATGTAGTTTCTGTGCTCATGATCTTTCGAAGCCTAAACCAACCATAATTATCCAACGGAACGTGTTTGATCATTAAAAAATTGGTGATGAATGTGATTCACGCAACTTTACTCAAAGGAAAATTCAAAGGTTAGGAAGTCCTCATTCCGTAGATTCCATGATCTCAACTCATATGCCCTTTTGAGCTAAAACGTATTCAATTTACAATTCGTGTTGCATTCGTGATAACGATTAAAAAATCGCATGGTCATTCTTTCAGTTTTTGTGTTGTTTGTGCTCATGTGCTAATGAAAACCCATGATTTTCTCATGGTCAATTTAGCGTGCTATGTTCACGAGTCGATAAACCATCCTCTGTATTTCATCCTTCGCTTCAAGTGCGTAGCTAGGATAGGGGGTTTTGGGCGCAGCTAATGCCACGGGTCTGTAGGGTATAGAAAACTCGCTAAGGTAAGCGGGATGTGTGGGGGCACTTCCCTCAGACATTTTTTGAGATAAATGGTTCAAAATAGTGGGTTTTGCGGCTGTGTGAATAATTAAATATGTTTTGTTTGTTAGTCATCCGTCCCCCTAATATAAATAACAAAATCTTTCATAAAAAAATTCTCTAAGCTCTTGGGGGGGGGGGGGGTTATCCCCCAAAACCTCCCCTCGCTGCGTCACTGCTTTGCTTCGCTATATTTATTTAGCTTCATCCGCTTCATATTGCGCCTGATAATAAAACAAAAACTGTTGTTTCTCAGAAGGTGCTTGACGCAAGACATTAAACCCGAATGTGTAGGGCTCACCGTGGTGAGTTTACGCATGCAGTACGTTTACGCAGTGAATTTTTTCCAAACAGAGATACAAAAACTGGCGCGCCTTAAGTCATTTAATGCGAATGCTGCTTCATAGGGGCTTTTCTTGCACGATTTTGAGCATCAGTCAAGCGTCGGTCTGGGGTCGTGTCAACCTGCCCCCTGAATGGGCCAAGTGTATGCAACAGACTTGGACCTAAAAACATTTTTTTACAGCTAATAACGCAAATAGCCAACAACTGAATGCGTATAATTTTTATTTCATGAACTGCTTTATTAAACCACAATGCCCAAAATTTCTTAAGCTAAAACGTAAGAAAATTTGTTGAAAAAATCCGCGTTAACGTGCTCCGATTCACCCTATGTAGATTCAATAAAGAAAATGTCTTTCTGACAAGCAATTTTGGTACTCATTTACGTAGTTTTATTGAATTTGTACCCTTATTTTATTATAATAAATTTTACATGATTAAAAACGATACAGCCGCTCCTGATTTATAAATGGTGTAAGTAAACTGTAAGTTCATTGATTGTTAGGCGGTACGAAGTGCGCCGGGTCAGCTAGTTTAGCAATAAAATAGAATACTAGCAAAATGGATGTTCATGTGTTATAAATTGAAAATATTAAATTGTAGCGTCCGCCCCGGTCTCTCTTGTGAGACGGGGATCGAACTCGACTTTGCCGTGTGGGTTCTTGCCTTTGGGTGACGGAAGCAATGAATTGGTTCATGCTGTACTTTGTGATAAATAGAAAAAAGGCACTTTACCTTTGGGTCTCCATGAGAAGCGTACGGCTATGCTGGCAAAAGTCGCGGAGGCAGAAAGAAGGCAGACGTTCAGCAAGGGCTGCGACTCTCTAAGTGCTAGCTCACCCTCTCCTATGATGGTCACAGATTGGGCTGGAAGGTACTTTTACTGACAGAGTTGTAACATGGCTCGGAGAGGACGGGAGATTTCTGCTTGTCCAACTGACCACCGCTCGCTGTACACACCCCGGCTGTCACTCCCCAACACCAACTGACTTCCTTTCGATTTTGAGGGTTTTTTTGGCATACAATTTAATAATTTTGCAATAAAATAGAATACCAGCAAAATGGATGTTTATGTGTTATATATTGAAAATATTAAATATTCGGAAAAAAATTAGTTGATAATTAGCTACTGTGTGAGTAGAAATCTTTCTCTTACCCTCAGGGTGGTTTCCAAATATATTTTTTAATGATGGGTCAATTCTATTCCTCGGCTCTGTTCCAAAAATCGATGAATCAGAATTGAAAATGAGTATTTACCTAGGTGAAAAATCGTTTATGACTGCAGTAGTACTTCAAGCCTCAAATGTATATACGACCCTGCTTCTAATAGTAATTTGAAATTTTTTGCCTCGTAATTGTAAAAGCAAAACACATTCGAATCACCGTAATGACAGTTGCTTCCATGCCGCAGTCCCATAGTGACGTCAAGATACATAAGCTGGGTTCTGATATATAGCGGTTATATGTATTTAAATTACATAGACTTGATACGAGTGATACTTTTGTTAACTGATTCTTTCGCAGAGTGATAATTTTTTACGTGGTTATCTTGTTGCCTGAAATTAAGTGATATTTTTCTTGGAGCCTATGGCGTCAGAATCAATGGAATCAGTGTTGGTAGAATCAGAATCAAAATGTCGCAACTGAAATTGGGATCTACCTATCACTGATATTTTTCCAAAATTTCCACATCAAAGGAACTGCCAATGATGCTAATGAAGGTGTGAGGTGGCCTAGGGAAGGAAATCCCTTACCCTACACATGTAAAATTTGCACATATGTGCCCAGCCATAGGTGAGCAGTGCACATAATTATGCACAGTGTTGTGTAATGCATTGTATGGCTTGAAATGAAGTTTTTGTGGGAATGGCAAAGTTTTTTCATTCAATGCGAATCAAGTTCTCTTCTGTTGAATTGCTATTGATGCATTGGCATTTTTGTATTCATCTTGTTAACATTTATTTCAGCTTGTGCCTGTGGCTTTGCAAGCAGCGATAGAGGAAGACCCCAGCTACCGAGAGGGTCTTCCACGAGACTATTTGCGCTATATGGGAGTTGCCCACAGTGACTTCACATCGGAGGGAAGGAATCAGTTCATTGAGAAGATAGGGAACTTGATGAAGAAGCTTTGTGACTTTGCTGGTATTGATGCCGCAGCGGATCAAATGGGGAAGCAGCTTATGCATGATGCACTCCCTCCTGCACTATCCTTGGGTAAGTTTGGTACTGTGGAAATATTATCTATTGTGATGTGGGTTCTAGATAGAACAAACTTCAGAGTTGAATGATAATGAGTTAAAATGTTCCTGGTGGTTCATCAGGTATTGGCTTCTTGTCATAATGTGTCTATTTTCTAAATTTATTTCTGACTGGCTTCCCCTCCCTTTCTTCCTTGCAGTATATGCACTAATATTCTTGGACGTGTATTTTGTCATTTACAGAGGAAAAGGGCCGAACTGTTTTTGAAGATGGTGACAGACTTGTGAAAGGAGTGGTGACTAATAAAGTGGGCATCAGTCCAGATACAAGAATCAAACTGATACGAGGGAATGTCTTAAGGTACTTAAATTGTGTTTTGAATTCATGTGACACATCAATTTATGAATATTCTGAACTACTGGGCAGTTGCATTTCAAAGTGAATTCTCCCGGCCTAATGGAGTCATTTTAATCTTTGGTCCCCTTTTTAAGCTGTTTTAGATATCCTCTCTCTCTCATATCTGTTTATTGGTTGAATAAACTAACTTGCCCTTATTTCTCCCCTTTCGAAGTTTAAATTTTTGTTGACACTGGTGAGATATGTTGGGTAATTTTGACCCGTACACTGTGTTCATAACATAATTTAACCACTGCAAAGATTACCATACCTACTTACTTGAATAATACCATTTTGAAGGACCACAGGCTAAGGCAAGAGAATCAATGATAAATGTCATGTCTGACAACACAGCTGGTGAACTCACAAAATTAACAGAACACAGTCTGCAAGCTCCTGAATTTCCAAGGCACCAAGCCACGCCTGCTGTCATGTGATTGGTTGGTAATGTGCTGAGAAATTCTCCTGCGCACTCCTTCCAATTTGTTTTAGCTCTGCTAACTTAACCGTACAGATACTATTTGGAACCCATTTTTTTAAGAATGGAACACATTCTGCTCTATATAATTGATATAGCTGTATAAATGCCTTAGGGAAAATAATTGGTGAAATCTGTGAGTAAATGGTCAATTTTTATTGGTTATTAATGAAGGCTTAACTTTTCATTCTAGCACTGGTAACTTTTAAGGAAAAGAAAAGTAGCTCTTCAATTTCTTGAAAAATTTAGTAGTAACATAATCAATGTAAAAACTAGCCATTGACTTTTAGATTTCCCTGGTGGCTGGTGGGATTTGACCTGTTGTTCCGAGTAATTTCTCCAGTGGGATGGGGGTATGACTGAATTTATTCATATATGTTCTTTTTTTATTGTTTTCATAGGTTAGTGACTGAAGAGGACAGCGTTCGGGCCTACCACTGTGTGGAGAACTCGAGGGAATACCATGCTGCGGATGAGCCTCAGTTTATTGAGCTCAGTGATGACTTGGCTCCTGTCCTTGAGTTCCTCATTCATTCATATCCTGCCTTTGTCTCTGTGGATGAACTACCTTTGGATGAATTGACAGTTAAGGTAAATATTATAATGCTGCTATCATTTAACTTGTGTCCATGTGTAAGAAATAATAAACTGAAATCATTTGCTCTTTTCCTTTGGGCTGTAACCATGTCATGTTGGAAAGTCTTGCATATTTCAATGACCACTATAGCTGCACTGTTGGGGTGATTATCGATTACTCCTGGTTGGGACACCCATGCCAGATAGGGAAAAAGTTAAGAGGCAGAAAAAAGATGGTTTGTGTGATGGTAGATGGAGATGGGGACATGGAGGAGAATGGGAACAAAGAAGTGCTAGGCATGGTGGACGAGGAACCTTCTAGATGAGGTGTAGATACAGGGGATGTGGATGGAGTGAGAACTAAGGAGAGAGGGGACGTGCAAAAATATATTTAAGCGAAGAATGTTTGGTAAGCTAGGAAGGGAGAGGAAGAGAAGTATTTATGGCTATAATGAAAGGGAATAGGTAGAAATCTGTGAAAGTGGCTTTATTTTTTGCTAAAATTCATTTGTGATTTCGGTGTTAAAGAAAATCTTGGCGGTGTTATTTGCACTTTTCTATTTTTATTCTTTCTATTTAAATTTTTGCACATTTTTAGGTGTTTTATTATTTTTTGGTGCACATTTCACGATTGCTTATACTTTTTTAAGCATTTTAAGCAAGACAAAACAAGCCAATCGACCTTGGAGTTGTGATGAGATAGATCGAATGTACGTCAGCAGCGTTAAACAATGAAAGCTTAGGCTTTAATAGATTATGACTCATTGGAAGTGATTTTTTTGCTAATTCGCTTAAAATGCAAAATTTCGTTTTTATTTACCGATTTCACGTTATTTCGTGTTATTTCACGATATCGCATCTTGCGAATTTCACAGATCTCTTGGAATAGGCTCTTATTGCTGATCTTCCTGGAAGCCAGAAATGAGAAGGTAAAAAATGCTCTGTGGCAGAAAAATCTTAGTAATGCATTTTTTATGTCTCCCCTCTTCCCCTGACTCAATATTTTGCTGGGCTGTGGTTTCTAACAGTTCCTGCATATTCATTGAATAAGTACCACTTTCCTGTAGGAAGACTGTATTGCTAAAGACATCCTCAGCATTTATCGCTACATAGTATCTGCTCGAGGAAGATCAGCAATAAAGAGGGATAAGGCCTATTCCCTTTCACTCTAGCCATAGATACATATCTCTTCCTCCCCCTTCCTCGCTTGACAAACATTCTTCGCTTAAATATAGTTTTACGCATCCCCTCCCTCCTATGATATCTCACTCCATCCACATCCCATGTATCTATACCTCATCAATAAGTTTCCTCGTCCACCATGCCGACCACTTCTTTGTTCCTTTTCTTCTCCATCCTCTTCACCTTCTCCATATCCACATCTCCATCTACCATCACACAAACCGTCTTTTGCCTTTGGTATTGGCAAAATGGTTGCTCTACCCGGTGCCCCCGTGGCTAGATCTTTGGGATACTAACTAGAGGGACCAGGATTGGTCATGAACAACACCCGCCCGCCCTTTGCGGATGGGTCCCATTTGATGAGTTTCCGAGGCTCATTTGGTTGTACTCAATGTTTTCAGGGAAGAGATACAGTAAACTCTTGATTTTACGAAGTCAGTGGGACCGGAAAATTGGCACTTCGTAAAATCGAGTTTCGTAATTTCAAACCTTTTTCATAAGTCACGAAAAAATGTTCGCTTTTGTTTCTTCCGCCCTTTTTTGTCTTTAGTGTTCTTATTTAAATGTTTTCGGTGGTTATTCTCGGTATTATTCATAGAAAAGGCTTTTTGTTATCGATTTATGCTGTGAAAGATCGTTAAATAACACTGAACAACAAATTTGAGGTGAAAGTGTGTAAATTGCATGATTTTGAGTTAGTTATGTTTCTTTCAGTATAAAATGATACAAAATCATCATTTTCATAAATACTTAGCTCTAGTATTTCAAAAAAAGTAATCTACATTTTTGTATAAATAACTCACTAACTAAATATACATTCATGTTCCAAGATTCAGCATAATAAATTTTAAGTGAATAATTACTTTAATTCTTTTATGTGTTAAGCATTGATGAGTTTCAGTGCCATTCTGGAAGTACAAAAGTAAAATATTAAGAAAAAATGAAGATAATATTACATGAATGAAAATACTTTGTAAGTCTACTTTGTACCAAAAATGTGTGACGCACAAAATGAAATGTATAAATTAACTGGTCACAAATGTATATAAAGGATTACAAATGTTAAATGTCCATATGTACAGTATATACAATTACATATTTTGTTCAGAGATAAATTCAGAAGATGAGCATTTTCGCTTGGCTTGACGTTTATACACATACTCGGGAACATCCCTTATGACAGTCCAGCAGTAATCTGCTAAAATAGTAGGGCTCCACTTTCCGGCATACCTCTTCTCAAATGTGGCAATATCTTGATGAAATCGCTCCCCATGTTCATCACTTACTGCACCACAATCTTTGGGGAAGAAATCAAGATGGCTATGTAAGAAATGCATTTTCAATGACATGTTGCAACCAAGTTTTTCATAAGATGACAACATGTTATCTACAATTTCCTTATAATTTATTGCTCGGGTGTTCCCCAGAAACCATTGTAATATATGATTTTAAAGTTAACATAAAAATACGTGTATAATTATCTCACCATAATAACACAGTGTAAAATGAAAACTAGAGCTAATTTCGAATTTTCTTTGTGATATTCGAGATCAGCACATTAGAACGGATAGGAATTGGCTGCTTTCATTCGATTTACATTTTCATTGTTGAACAGTGTAATTATACCATCATAAAATTCCCATTTCTCGTTCATACTTCAACATCAGGGATCGCTTAAGAAATTCCCGACCAGTTTAGAAAACGTAATCAAATAATGAATTGCAAAGTTTATTATAAGAATTTAATGTTATAAATTTGTGGTTAGGAGCGAATGACAACTATTACGTTCGCGTAAGATATATATTTGTTTCCAGCACCCACGGAATTTCAGCGGCAACCGGCCTAACCGCCATTTATGTCGCCCTCTATCGCTCAGTGACGAGAAAAAAAAAGAAAAACGAGGGCCTCCACCCGTTTCCAAAATAACCTTCGTAAGTTAATATTTCGAGTTACTCCGTATTTTCAGTTGAATGTGCTATCTTTTCCATTAGTTATTTTCATTGAGATTCAGTTACGATCATAAATTACGTAGGATATTAAATCAAAACTTGAAGCATTTACGTGGTGGAAGGGATCCATATAAACAATGAAAACACTTTGTTACTTCTACAAAATATTTTGTGGAAGTAACAAAGTGTTTTCATTGTTAATACGTAGGATATGATTATCTTCTGGCGAGTATTTGAAGTAAATTCTGTTTGAGTTCTCCGTCCGGCTACTGTGCTCCGTCATCTTAGCAGACATTGCTACGAAAGACTTTATTCTTCATCAGGACCATATTCTTCATACCGGGTGTGAAGTGCCATGTTCATATAGTATTTCTCTCTTCTTTTATGCCGACAGGAGCAAGGTTCCAACCGGAAAACGACAGGAGAAACATCTTCCATTATCGGAGAAATAAAGAGAGAAACTTTATTATCCGCATTGATTGTTTTCCTACAAGAGATGTTTCATCATTTCTCAACGTGTGTGAAGTATTGGTTCACTTGCGTGAATTCCCAAAAATGACACGCAAAAACCTGTACATTCACCTCATTTAGTTTTCGTGCTCTTTCTCCGCCGTATTGAAAGTTATGCAAAGAATCATTGACGTAGAGAAAAGATTTTCTTAGCTTTAGCACTAAAAAATAGTCGCGACATAATCGTAAATAAATATAGTGAGGAAAGAGCAAAGAAAATAATTTCAATTGAAACGTCAGCAGAGAAGAAGAGACACAATTATAAGCGCGGCTCCATTTCCCCGACAGTGGAAGATACTTCTTCAGCCTCTCTCCGGTTAATAACTTACCCCCGTTGCAGGTAAAGATGAACCATGCCCTTCTCCACAATCGGGGAACGTTCCCAGTGGGTGGGGTGAATAAGAGTGGGATGGGGATTGCCTGAGGGAAGAAGTGTGGTCAGCACAAGGACTGGTGAAGGGGGCAGGAGAAAGAAGGGTGGGGAAAGGGCCTTCAGCTCTGCCTCAGTTTACGTTTGGGGGGCATATTTTTCTACGACGCACTCAAGCTCAGTAACCTTAGGGGGGAATGAATGGGAAATGCTGGGGAAGGAGGGGTTTGGGATGCGTAAGGTGGGTGTCAGCAAGATCAGCAGAAGGCCGCGGGAGGAAGTAAACAAAGACTTTGGAAAGATAGATCTCTCGGCATGGGAAAATGGGGAGACGCGCGAGAAGAAAGTTCATGGTTAGAGTTAGAAGTGTGTCTTCATTACGAGTAGCCTGAAAAATAAGTTTGTGGTTAATAGAGCCCAATACTTAAGATATTTAAGTTGTTTACTCAGGAAGGCTATTGTATACACGAAAAGACACTACTAAAAAAAACTGTTATTTTTTTCTTTTTGCCCTTCTCCATCGCCGCTTCCACCATGGTTTCTCACTTGCATAAATGGGAATGAAATTGGGGACCTGACTCGTTAGCCAGATAAAAATATCTTAATGTTTGGAGGGCAGCGTGTACTTCTTTTTTATTTGGTGAAATTACTTCCTCACTTTCATCTTCGTCGTCACTGCTAATTCTGACCAGTCCCGGCCGCTGCTTCTTCCGACGTATGTACCGGCGTCCCATTGTCGCAAGCCCGGAGATCATCGTCAAGGGCAATATAATCGTTTGATGTTGCGCGCTGTGCTCTTCCTGCTTTTTCCGAGAATTTTTCAAAATCATCTTTTAAGCCTCTAATATCCTCCGCGATTTTATCCGCTGCAGCTTCCTGAAGGTATAACGTAAAGAATCAACTATAGACGTGATATTGTAGCAGTAGAATTTCGAGTAGGCTAGTTGTATCAATTGCCAACCTCGAGAACATCCTCATGATGCGCTATCAAAGGGAATCCGGCCGATTTCCAGCAATTTGCGATTGTACTGGAGGAAATAAAGTGCGTCTTTGAACCGTGTTCCTGCAATGAAAAATGACAATTTTAACTTTTTTAATTTCAAGGTTAACTTGGCCATTTTAGCAAAGTTAACAAAATCGTTATTTCTCGTCGCAGAAACACGGTTCAGAGACGTACTTGAAAGCCTGATTGGCAGGAGTGCGATGCAAACAATTATTTTTGATGATGGCATTGATTGATAGATTTTCAAAATGCAGTCAGAGCGGTCACTTTTGGGGAGAAAGGCTCGGAGGGTCGAAGAGAGGGGCCAGCGAGGGTGAGCTCGTCGAGGAAAGGGTCCCGGATTAGGGACCCTTCGAAGTGCTTCGGCGAAAAGTAGTCAAGTAGTCTTCGAAGTACGTTCACAGCAGCTTGCCTTGCGAACGTACCAGGTACGTTCACAGCAGTGCAAAGGGTTAATTAAGAGTGTAAGAAATACCCCGCGTGACCTTCTTGACATGTTAAACTACGAATCATTGTCGATGCGATGTTTACGAATAGGCTCGTAAATAGGGGCTTTATGTCAGTCGCGATATTTTACTTAACTCCTACTTCCCCTAATTTCCCACCGTGAGGTTTTAGGCGAACCCTTTCTCTCCAAAGTTGCACTATCATTTACGATTTCACACTTTTGATGAACCACAGTTGGAAGCGCTGATTTTTTTAGCTACATACGCCGGCGTAACTAGTTTTGTTGACAAATATTTCGCCATAGTTCGTATAAACGAATACCTTTCGCTCCTGGGGACCGATCCGGGGTTCGTAAATTCAAAACATTTCGTAAAATCGAAACTTCGTATAATCGAATAGCACCATGTATTTACCATAGGCTTTTCGCCGGGACCGCACTATCACTTCGTATAATCGAAAAATCCTCATATTAGCGTCTGAAGATGATTTTTGAAAAATCAGGTGCTCAGCGTAATGAAAATTGCTCAGCAAGACAGATGTTGACTGTTAACCAGGTATGTCCTTCAAAACTACGCGTTTCTCTACGTTTGATAAGCGATTTCTATATGCAGTATAAATGCCGCGGGATGCCCACTCGTGGCAGTATATTTAGCACGCGCTCCGGAGCGAATCACCCCGCACGATCTTTTCCATGTTCACCTCTGGGGTACCGACGTGACGGCGCAATGATTACAAGAAATTCAAACAGGAGCATTTTAAAAATACGTCACTAAGGGAGAAACTCCCCTGCCTGCTGCTTGATTTTGACCCAGGGTTTCAGATGACTGACTCACGCTGAAAAACAAGGCCACTCAGTTCCCCCTGGACTTGCGACCGGTGAAGGGGAGGGGGGAAGATAAGAAGTTTGTGTAAGAGGCGCACCCCCATTTTCGGCTGCAACTTCTGGGAAAAAAGGTGTGCCTCTTACACGCGCTTATACGGTACCTTTCATCTGGCTCCTACCCTTCGACCTATCTGGCATGAGTGGCCCTACCAGGAGTAATTTAGAATTAATCCCACCAGTGCAGCTCTTGGAGTCATAGGAACGCACAAGCCTTTCAACAGTGGCAAGGTTGTAGCTCAAAGAAGAGGAGAAAGCATATGGCAATAATTATTTCCGCCTGATCTTTTTTTCCAATCACAACCTTATTATATTCATCTGGACTACATGTAAAAAGGAGGAGATGATTATATTATGAGGAAATAGCTATATTATTATAGTTAGCTTATATTATAGTTATAGTAAGAGTAACTGATGTGTAACAAGGGTAAGTCCTTATGCTTAAAGCATTGGGAAATGGACTCAAAGGCTCCAAGTTCAAACCTGGGCGAAGCCTTTGGACATTCCATCCATGAATTCCTCGCATTAAAGTTTGTACAGGGCAGTAGTATTTATGTTTTTGTTTCCATAATTTCCTTATTTTTAAAATTATAATTAACTGATTCATTATTTTTCATCTTTGTGCATGGGGTGGGACGGTATTTTCCAGCTTTTGCTGTTTTCCTCCTACATATTTGTGGAATAAAACTTTGCTCTTTTTTGTAGTATAACAATTTTTGCTGGCTTACTGTCGAAAGTAGTCTTCCTCCAAATGAACCACCTTAAAATGCACCCCCTCCCAAGAGTGGATTCAGGGGGGAGCACAGAGGTCATGCCCATCCCCCCCAAATTTTATCTAAAAGTTTCAATTTTCATAAGTTTAATGATTTTTGTATCCTTGAATATCTTAAATTGTTCAATTTAATTTTCTCAAAAGAATAAAATGAAATTTTAGGCTGCAAAATGCGTTAAAAATGTGTACGTATTTTAAAAATGTTGCACAGGAGAAGGTCCCTCTCTCGGAGAGGGTATTCCATTCTCCCAGGGCCAAGGTCATGACCCCGCCAACCCCCAAATTGGAAGATTAATGCACTCCTGACCCCTCCTATTAGAATCCTCCTTGAATATTTTTCTGGCTATTGCCTTGTCCCACAAATGTTCACCCGTTAAGTAATCACTATATAGTTGCCCTGTACATATATTTTTCAGCTTCTGTTCGTTGTTGAGCTCTGGGAAAAGGGGTTGGTGATGACTGAGCAGCCTCTCCCTCCTGATGCTGATTGAAGGTTGTCATGGGCAACTTCCGAGGTATGGTGTGAGAGATTGGTGGATGAAACTCACAACGGAACCAGACAATTGAGCTGTTCTTAATAATGTACATAGGTTGTTCATTTAGGAATTTTGAGAATTTTTGTTAATATTGACTTTGCCCTTCACTTTTATCCTTTTAACTTCATGGAAGCCTAGTTTTTGCATCATGGATTGAAATAATTTTCATGAGGTATGGTTTTTTCCTGCTTCATTATTGTGTACAACATCTTGTAAATAATATTTTTTTTATTCTGAGACAAGTTCAGTCATCAAGTCAACTCCAAAAATTTCTATGATCTAGGACCTATGAGGTGCCATTTATAGAAATTGATTGATGTGATATGAGTGAAAGAATTAGTAGTTTAATCTGTGTGACTAAAGTAATGTTAGGGTAGTTTTTTCTCACTACAAGGAAAATGTGATTTCTATGGTCGAACTCTATGTGTCAATTTGCTCTTCTCCTGTACAGCATTTTGACTGCCTTGTTGATTTTAATACCTGTTTTATATTCCATTACTGGGTAACTGTAACAGTATTGGTCCTGATGCCTGAAATGTATTTGTTCAAAGTACCATTTAGTGCCTGTATACAGTAGCTAAGTGTATATCTAAGCACATATGTCTGCAATTTGTGGACTTCTGGTACTTGTGAACACCCCCATGTTGGCCAACTAATGGAAAAATAAATGTTTCTCCATGTTTTCACAGCTTGGCATAAAAAAAATCATTTTATATTTATTCTGTTGTGGAAGACATTGTATTTCTCCTTTTACAAAGAAACAAAAAGACAATTTCACCAGGTAAGCCAATTTGAATACATTATCACCAACTCCATTGAATTTCATGGAAAATGTTGTAGCATATACCTAGAGAGGCAAAATTGTATAATTTAGGCTAAAAAATTCTTGATTATTCTAAGGCAGAGGTGGAAATGATCATGTTTGACTTACCCATTTAGGTGACACTCGAAAGCTACCCTCCTAAGATTCACACATGTTGTACAATAAGCATCCCTTTGATGATCTGTTAAAAAATATGAGTGATTACGGGATATTTAAAATGAATGATCTGATTTAAGAAAAAGTCATTATTGGTCTGTTATTACAATACCCTAAGGTGAAATGGTGAAGTTGATCATATTTTTTTTTTTAAATTTCTCCCAATGAAGTCAACTTAAAAACTAATGTTTTGTCATAGTAGCTTTAAAGTCTCAAGCATATTTTTAAAGGGTGTGTCATCGGGCTTAAACATATCATTCAAGAATCTAAAGTATACATACACTCTTAACTTCTGTTGTGAAGATGCCATCTTGGAAGTATAGCTTTAAGTAGAGGTGATATGCAGGGCAAAAAAATATACTTTGAAAAATATACTGGCATTACTGATAAATTGGGAAAAATATACCAGTAACAGAGGAACTCGCACTTTGGGCATACTCTGAACAATGTATCATTGAATCCAGTGTGAAGTTCAGCAGGAACTGTTCAGTGTTTTGCCCATTCTTCCTTACTGTGGAGAGCGATTTTGTTCGGCTCCAGCTGCGTTGCACACCTAGCTAAATCAGGTCGTCTCAATGGTGAGTTAACGCACAATTGTGATGCGGTGTTGCATTCTGCAGGATAACCTCACTGCCTTGCATACAGTCTGGCGGGCGAGAGTTGTCCGATGACAGCACAAAAGGAAGGGTGGAAAACCCTGCGCCAGCACTGTTTACAGTCGATTGCTGTCTCCCAAATGCATCTCACACCCTTGCCTAGTTTTTCACACAATTTTTTTAAACGTTTTCACATGCATATGGAGCACCTAAATAAGCCTGAACCACCAAAACAAGCCCTTTCTTCGAATCACCAAAAAAGGGATTATTCCTGTGGGTCCTACATGCTCGTAGTCCCTTCCAGCTCCTTTCTTCACGGAACCTTATTGTTTACAAGTGACGTGGGCGTTTCCCTTTCTTACCTGGCAACCTTATTCCCTGCCCAGAACCCTTCTGCCTATCATCGAAAAACTTGGCGGCCGGACTGTAGGTTTTATCTCCACTAGGATCAGTGGAATATTAATTGCGCAAGCTTGGTTTCGTTAGTAGTAGGACCCGCCCGCCTTTGTGACGGTGCGGGATTCCTTGTCCATTCCCTTCCTTCCCTATCCTCTCCCCGGAGGCGTCGTCGGGCTCTCATCGCGGCGGCGCCTCCTTCCTTGTTCCTTCCCCTTCTGGGTGCAGAGGAGAAAAGCTAGCGCTTGCAGTCCCTGCCCCAGGAGTGTATCCTTGCGAGCCCGCCCTGGAGTCTCGTTTCCATGGTAGGTTTTATCAACTTACGAACAAGATCTCAGAACACATCTAGTTTATATATCGAGTACTTACTGTATTCGGGAAGACATCAACCCTCAATTGCATCATGCCGAATTCTTCTATTGAGAAATAGAAACGAATTTTCTTGTTTTCATATATTTGCAGATAATTTAGTCGTGTATATTATGCATTGTTTTTATTTCGACAATTCCTAAAAAAAGCATTCATATGAACTTCGTTAATACGAACCTCAGGTTTTTCAGTTCTGTGAACTTCGTAATAACGAAAGTCTTTTGTATAGTTAGTTTGCTGAAGAACCCAATATATGGACTCGAAAGCTGAGCACTGGTGATAGCAATGCATGACTACAAAATTGTGATGGCAAATTATATAAATATGTATATCTTTATTGGCCATTAAGACAGGTAAAAAGCAATAGAAGCCAATTCCTTTTAAAATTGTGTGAAAAAATAGAAAAATTGTCTGAATAGTGGTAAAAATAGCCGTAAACATAATAAGTTTATCATAAGAAACAGAGGAATACAATCTTTAAATTTAATTGAAAGCACTTTTTTCACATTTTTTCGGCTTGAATTTAATTTTTTTTTAATGTATTGAAATTGAAAGTGCATTTTCAAGGTGTCCATCTCTAGTTAGAGCAAACAAACTATGATGCGTAACCATATTATTATAGTTCATAATCTGCTGTTTAAGGTAGGTTTTACATGGAGCCCAACATTCCCAATTTAAAACTTATTATCCCCGCCAGTTCCTCCTCCAGTATTTAATTTTCCTCGTAAGGGCTCTACTTAGGGTTTGAAGTTGAACTCGCAGAGTAAACACCATTGTAAATGGTTGGTATTTTTATTTAGAAATATAGTCATTTGGTTACATGTGTTGAATCAAGAATGTTGATGGCCCTTGGGTTTAATGTTGATATTGTCTTTACATCCGTCTATTCTTTTGCTCCCTCTTTATTTGATCTTTTTTCCTTCCTTTGACGTACTCTATGTAACTCAGGAAGCCATCGTTATCAAGATCGTCTTCTTCTAAAACCTTGTCAATGAGCTCTGAAAAAAAAGAAACGAATTATTTGAATTATTTTGGTGGTTTATGCTTGAAATGCCGACCATCATGTCATAAAATTTCTCATGTGACATTGCTACTTAACCTAATAGTACTATTATATACTATTCATGAATGTATTTACGTACCGTATTCTCTGAATATAGTCCCCCTCTGAATATAGTCCCCCCCCCCTAATTTTGAGGCTTCAGTTTAAGGAAAAATAAAAAAAATGCATTTGAATATTGTCCCCCCACGGGCATTTTTCGAAAAAAAGGGGGACTACATATATTCAGACATATACGGTATATTGTAAGCTCTACATTTAAATAACTGTACTAAAGAGCAGTGAGATAATCAATAGCCGCCTCGAAATGGACTTCTGTCCTAAACGCAGCCATCATCATAGTGTTACCATCGGCAGAGATGCGTGGGAAGTGATCTCTCTCGACTACTCCACAGACATTGATTGATGGTGGGTGGGACATTCAGTCATTGTTGGGCAGCGGGATCCAGTGTACAAGTTGGTTAGAATAAAGATCCGTTCGGTGAGCATTTGGACTTGTTCCCTGCTTTGTTTCCCCTGAACCCATTTTTCGGCAGAGATGTCTTACAATATTTTGTCTTGGTGATGAATGCATATCTTTTATGAAATCTGAAGGACTTAAACTCTACATTGGGTATGCCTGATGTATATTTCTGCCTAATTTATTTTTTGAACTCACTGCTTGGTGGTGCTTCTTTTAATGCCAATGTCCCCAGCTGTTCGATTACCATGATAAGAGGCAGTATTCCCAGTCTCCAGATAAATTATCCAGTGAACACCCCTTGAGTTAGGTGACATCATTGAGAGTTTGACGAGTCAGAGAGAAGAAAATGTGTTTCACTTGTTTATTATACTGATAGCACAACAGATGACATAGTGAATCATATCAGCATGTACTGGCATTAAGAGCTTAAGGAGGTGGATCAAAATTTGTGTTAGAGATGTAAAAACAATGTAAATTTGAGGAAGTATCTAGCGACAATGTATATCAGATAAAAAGATATACAGGAACTGGTTACTCATAAGGAGATGATTAGCGACATACATACTTCCAGTGTCAAAAAATAAAATATACGACTTAAACAAAGAAATGAATCTCTTTTTTAATCAGAATATTATTTTCAATTAATTAGAGGAATACAGTTCATATTTGCAGTAAAATTGCCTCACTGTGTTCACTTGTGGGAGTGAACTGGTTGTGTTCACTATATTTATTGACTGTGTAATGAATGATCTTTAATAACTTAATTTGATTTAAAATTCAGTGACTAATTTTCATTCATTATCATCATGAGTAATAAATGAATCAAGAAGAAGAAATCTGATGCTAGTGATAATTTCAGTTTTGCAAATCTTTATGTGGCTTTTATTAAATAACACTGATCAACAAGACAAACTTTCCTGTCCTAGACATGTTGAGGTGTTTTTTTGGTGCTGATTCCGAATATGGGCTCAGATTTTTTCTATTGAACCTTCAGAGATATGAACATTCGAAAAATTCAATAGTGTCTGAAATTTCTTTACAGATGAACTTTGTGATGAAATGACCTTTACAGATGCCATAGTTGCGACGCATTGGTTGCTTTCCATTCATCGACACTCGTCGACACAAGTCAACTTGCGTCGCGGTTTTCGTGTTCCATTCTATTTGTGTCGCTGACTGTTGTGACAGAAGTCAACAAACGATTACGTGCAGGAATTGGAGAGTTAAAACAGTACCGTGACAGTACCGTAGTGAGTCGACACTAGTCGACGTGTGAGTCGCATGAATGGAAAGCACCCATTGTGGTGTAAAGGGACTAGCATTTCAGGAACAGTCGGAACAAAGTGTCAATCGAATCCATTGTGACGTCAGTAACTGTACAGCATTTTGCCTATTTTACCTTCCCAAGGACAGCACATTTTATTTGGCTCAATCCGCATCGGGTGTGCTGCTAGATCACTTCCTCACAATCGTGAGTTAAAGCAGTGTAATGCGGTGTTGCATTCTGCCGGATAACCACACTTTTCGATGCCTTGCATAGATTTATCAACTTAAGAGCCTGGTGTAATTTCTCCGCATATGTAACAAAAGTCATCGGGATGGTTCTTGCACTATCTAGGCCTGATGGAAGCTTAGCCGCTTCTCAGCAATTACAATAAAATAAGCAATAATTTTATGTGAGCATCAAAATTCGCAAACCATCTTCAGAGAAAAAGCAAATGTCTTCACGGTCCGAAAGTTGGTCACGTACTGATGTGAAGTGGCAGATGATTCAAAATTGATTTGAAAAAAAAAACAATAGGATAGTGCAAGTTTATATGTTTTGACAGTATAAGAAGGAATGACGTAGTAGGACAACATGTTTTGGGAGGAAAGTTTTATTTTCACCTGCTCATGCTATCACGATTTATATGAATGAATTAAATTACTACTTTCATAAAAATCAAAAACATACATTAAGCTGTCCTAAGGAAACTAGACATGATAGAAAGTGTCTAAGCACAGATTTGGAATCAGCACAAAAAATATGTACATCGAAGATCACCCAATAATGTCTATTGTACAAAATTTATGTTGACCAGTGTAATTGGCATTTAATGAATTACAGAATTCTTTCCTTGCCTGTGGATCTATGGATTCATTGCTATGCTATACACATATTTTCAGAAATACACATCTATTACTAAAATTTAATGTGTGACCCCGACTTGCAAAAAAATTGGGGGGGGGGGGCCCAAACCGGGGATCTTGCCCCGGGAAATTTTTTAAATAGTTAGTTTTAAGTTTTTTAAGCATTTTAGAAGAGTCATATGATCAAAGTCAGAACCTTGATAACTCGAATCTCGATATCTGGACACACTGGGGAAAATTGATAAGCATGACACATTTTTTCCTCACACCCATAACGAATTTTTGAGGGGGCCCGAGCCCCCTCAAGCCCCATGGAGTCGGCGCCACTGTGTGTGACATTCACATACATGTAGTTTAGTTTAAAGCGAGCTCTACCTGAAAATATTTGAATCAACAGTTGGGATGAATCACTTAAAATAGATCATGCTGTGACTGCTGTTTATTTCCACCTTATGATGTATGGGCTGTTCGTGGGTTTAATGGGTCTGTCAGGACAAGCCAGAATCCTAATGATGGTCAGATTTGTGTATAACCAATATTCTAATATGATTGATGAATAGCACACAAGAATACTTGTAATGATTAACTAAATAATACTCCTAATACCATTTATACAAGTTAAGAAAACAACATGAGAACAATATTTTACAAAAGGTACTTAGGCAGGAGAAATTTGCGAGAACTAATTGGATTCATAGTTCTTGAATATAAAATGAAACACTAAGTAGGTGAATTGATATCTATAACAATAATTATTTCGACTTGTCCTTTTTTTCAAATAATAACCTTATTATATTCATCTGGACTACATGTAAAAAGCACGAGATGATTAGCACTTCTTGGGATCTAAATTACCTTAATTTTAAAGAGGAAAATATAAAAACACTGTCGTCTTCACTCTAGATGGACAAAAGGGTTCATTATTGATGCACTTACATTTTTGTGTTTCAACATTTATTAATTTCTGCATGAATTGCCTCGGAAATTGGTTACTTTACTTCTATTATGGCATAGTAGTTTTGCAAAAAACATTTTAATGTAATTTTGATGACTTTAAGGCAGCTTGCATTTTTATCTAGAATGAAGGAGACAGTATTCACTCATTTTCTTTGGGGTGCATAATTCCTAATACGTTGATATTTATTGGTTTTTGCTTCCATACAGTTTTTGTTCACTAACAAGGCGAAACCACGAAACTTGCTCCGCCTTTTTCAATGCCGTATTTTTTATGGCCTTCGGAATGGTGAACACATCCCTGAACTAGTAGTGGTTCCGTTGAGTGGGCCTTAGTTTGGCTGTAATTAATTAATTTTCATGTGGTACTTTTCACAAGCCGTGTATAGTTGCATGATATCGCAAAATTCAGCAGACGGGTCAGGTGGGGTAGTGGTAGCCTTTAAGGCTACCACCCAGGGGACCAGGGTTCGGGGCTTTGTGATGGCTGTATATTTTGTTGTCTTCATTGTGATCATACGGCGTCAACTTTTTCATTAATTTTAATTGTGACAAGCATAGACATGATACTATTTTTTTTATCATCATAATGGCGTTTAGGTATTTAAGCAGTGTCATTTCCAACGTGGAGAAGTGAAGGCTCCACTTTCTACTCTCCTCAAAAACATACCGAAAGATTAACGGGGGAATTAAAGGGGGCTAAAACAGTTGCTTTTTTTTATTTCGAAGAAATGACATTCATTGGTTAAGTGCTATCAGAGCATAAATTGAATACCTGGTAAATATAATAAAAACAAAATGAAGAGCAAATTTTCTTTTGATGCATTTTGAGGCAAGAAATAGAGCATTATTACATATTTACATTAATGGCATGAGAACTTAGGTAAGTTCTTTTCCGCCAAGGCTAAGTAGTTAAGGGAAATACTTCCTTCAAAAAGATAAAGAATAACTGCCTAGTCTATGAAGTTATATTTCTTTGCTTTAGATATTACCTCAGTTTGTCCTTAACGTTATTTTCAACGTAAATTTAAAATTAGTCAAGAACATTAATCATTAAATTGTGATTGTTCGGGGATCAAATTGGATCCTTTTCTGTACTCCTGTTGAAAGAGTAGCCTTGAAAGCCCTTTTCTTGGCATAGAATGCCACCATTCAGGATCACCTGCATTTCTGACTTGCCTACAAAGTATGAGAAGTCGTCGTCCAGTCTTTCAGCTTCCTCGATGAGGTTGGCTCCAGGGACTGTCTCCTGTCCTTCCTCTGGTTTGCTACCCTCAGGCTCGCCTTGCTCCTCACTTGAGTGCATCACATGTTGAATTGCCTGCAAGATCTCCAGGCCATCCAGCTTTGTATTGTTGTCAAAGTCGTGCAGCCTGAGGATGAATATATTAGAAATTTTGACATATTCGTGGTGTCCCAGGTTAATTTATCACTGAAATACCTTAAGCTTTTAGGTTGCTTTTGTTGATGACGATGTTTGTTGTCTATACTAGGATGTAATAAGTGACCAATTTTATGCATATTTCTGGCAAGAGTCATTTTTTAATTATGTTTATTAATTGTTTGCACCAAGCTCAAATGGTTTCTCTAGGGTATTTGCTTGCGCACATAGCAACATTTGGAATTTCATTAGAAAGTCAATTTTTGTGAATTTTATAATAAGCGACTTGATCTAAGATGCCAGACGACATAAGTTAGTGTCATCATTGCCATGAAGTTATTTCCTCGTTTTTTTTTTGTAACTTAATACGACCCCATCACTTGCGCTACCTGAGTCCAGCTGATTTGTCCTGCTTGTCGTAAATAGTGATTCGAATGTATGATAAGACTTATGCCTCATCATCGACGAGATTATTCATAAACATTATATTTTAGCTCTTAGATTTTCGTTCTTGAACGCTTAGAAACTTAATACTGTGGCACGTACTTGAAATAATAGAACTCCAGTTCCTCCGGAGACATTTTCTTCGTGTCTTCTCCCGGTAGTAGGTGCTCGAGATCTTCTCGAATGTGCCTGTGAATTTTTAGAATAAGAATCAGTAAAATTGGTAGTATCCCTGAACCTTGGGTGATTGAAACATTATGCGAGTATCTTGGACGAGTATTGTCGGACTTTATACCCAAAGAATAGCAAACTCTTAAGGCCGTTGTACACGGGTCACGGAATTGCGCAGGTTAGAGCTGTATTAATTTATAAAATGGCCCGGAATTGCGCGAATGCATGAACGAAATTAGAACGGGCTATTTTGACTTCTCGCATGTGTTCTTCACACGACGTTCTTCATGTGATCTTTACACGACGCAATTTTGATTGCGCCTTCGAACGTACGTCAGATTGCGCAATTCCGTAAACCGTTTAAAACGGCCTTTCTGGCCGTTTTACACGCGGGACGTCATCGCGCAATTTGACGTAGGTATATACGAAGGCGCTATCGCAATTGCGTCGTGTAAAGCGGTGAATTGCTTGATCGCATGCGAGAAGGCATTGACGTAGGATGGCAAAATAGCCCCTGTTCTTATTTCGTTCGTGCATTTGCGCAATTACGAAGGCGCAATCGAAATTACGTAGTGTAAAGCGGTGAAATGAGTGGATGTGAGACGGCAAAACAGCCACTGCTCTAATTCCAAGCTCGCATTCTCGTGATTTCAACATTTTTTCAGAGCTAACCAGTGCAATGACGTGTCCCGTGTAAAACGGCCCTAAGGCAACTCAGGGAAAAATTTTTGCTTTGAAACTGCTTTGGAACCCTTTTGAAACTGCTTTGGAACACCAAAATCTGCATTGGAACTGCTGTGAAACTCATTTCCACTCATTTGTACCAAAAATTAGAAATATGAAGACGTTTGTAACTCATTTGTGATCCCCTTTCGAACTCCTTTGTACAGAGTGTGTTCGTGTGGAACTGCTTTCTACACATTTGGAACTCCTTTTGAACGATTCGGCAGGATTTCCAGACGTCATCATTCGTATTGTAACTGCTGTGTACGGAAAAGATTCATTTGGAACTCCTTTTGAACGAGACGACAGGATTTCCGGTCGTCATCATTCGTATTGTAACTGTTGTGTAATGAGAAGATTCATGTGTAACGGCTTTCCATACATATGATTTTACACTTTCCCGGCGAACAACTTTAGAAAAATCTTCTCGGGATACCGCGCGGGTAAGATTATTTGAGAGCGCCCGAATAATCAACAACATATGGAGAATGAGTTGTTGGTATATTATTATTTTGGCGCTCTCAAATAATCTTACCCGCGCGGTATCCCGAGAAGATTTTTCTAAGGCTTTCCATACGTTTACAATTCTTTGTTGAACGATTCGATAGGATTTCCAGACGTCATAATTCGTATTGTAACTGCTGTATACGGAGACGATTCATGTGTTACTGCTTTCCATACGTTTGCAATAGACCTCTGGACACCTATCAAGGTAAAGACCTTTCTGAAAAGTACGTGTAAATATTAATCTAAATGGCGTAACACTTTGGCCGTATAATCTTGCATTTTTTTATTTCGAGCGTTTTAAATAGCTGTCACTTGCCATGCAAGAAGAACGTAATTCGCACCACTGCCATCTTGAATGACGTCAGCTCATGCAATAGTGTTGTTCGCGTCCGTGCGCATTACTGTAGAGGAGGTAAAGAATTAGTGATTTTGTGGATATCACGCCGTTTCTGTTGTCGTACGTATTTCGTCGATTTGTCGAAGCGCAGCTATAAGTACTGTATTGTGCCTATGTGCAGTTATACTAGTGGAAATGCCTCAAATAAGTATTTTCACACGGTCCCCCAAGACGGTGAATGACGAACTGTTGGGATGAAAAAGTGCTGACGAATTTCAGTCTCTTGATTTATTGGTACTTACTACGAAAACTCTAATATAATTAACTGAAGTAATTCTTTCTTGAAACTAGGGAAAGACTGGACAATGTTAGAGTAACTCGAATATATGCTTACAAAACCAAATGAATAAGTACCGTAGAACCCTACAGCTCATTGATAGGTAACAAATGTAATAATAATAAGCGGATAGTTTTATCTCCTATATTTTTGCTGTAGGTAAAGAATGTAAGGAACAGCAACAGAAAAAGGGGATTTTTTTTTATCCTATTAAGTTACTTAAAAGTGAAATTTTGAGCAAGTGGGCTACTTCGAAGAAGTTCCATATTATATTTTCCACACTTCAGGAAATACTAATTATTATGTCTATTAAATCGGAGATTTCACCACTTAAAAATTTCATCAGGTTGTTTTACACGAATAAATAACGGGAAAATTTGTTTTCCTTATAATGCTAAATAAAAAAGATACAATACCACTTAGAGTAAAGTCTTACGTACCCAAACAGGCTATGCAATCCTTACACGAAAGAGTCACAACTTCGCTTTCGCCGCTCTCCTCCAAAAGACGGGCTTCAACAACATAGGCCTTCGATCGAACCTACGAATACGATCACGGACGATGCATTCATTTTTATCACGCTTTACCACGTAACTTATAGCATCATCGCCGTATTCTTCTCGTCTGACTCTATGTGAATAAAAGGATTTAGAAACGTTGACATCAACTAATACCCTAAGAAAATCAATTTCCACTCGTGGTGATACACTCACCTAGCCATCTTCACTCCCCGGGTCTCAGAATTTATGTAGTTACTATTAATTCAGTAGTTACTATTTATACCTATGAATGTAAACATTGAGGCAGTTGAAAATTTAGGCAAGTTTCTCGCGTCTCCCTTATCGAAACCAGGATCCATGATGCCCACGGAAGCAAAATAATATCCCCAGTAACTTTTTCACTCTTCGGAAAAGCACGTCACGGCGATATTATGTTCACTTCTCAAAGTGAAACGCTAACGAAGTGCCGATCCGTGCTGAAGATCTTGCAAATCCGCCGAACCCCCATGAATTTCATGGGACCGCCGCATGGTTGCATGAGCTGACGTCATATTTCCGTCAGCCAATGGAAATACGTATTGAGGTGGGAGTGTCTGCTGATGAGAAAAGCTTCCTTTTCTTGCCATTAAAAAACATTCCATGGAAAATTATTACATATAATAAACGTTTTACGTATATATTTATCCTTATTGATTTTTTAGAACATATTTGAAGGCAAATTAAAATTTTGTCCAGAGGTCTATTCTTTGTGAACAAATCCATGCGATTTATATACGTCATCATTTGTTTTGGAACTGTCTTCTACGCGCCAACATGCCATGGCCAGGTTCAGCCTGATACGTTTGGTCGGTAAACGAAAATTCTTTAATATATATGCAATAAAAATGCATAAGTGGTTTAATAAGAAATAGTCGGAAGTCGGTTAATAGAAACGGAACTCCCAAATATTCACTCGAATGAGTTTAAAAATTATTCTATTTTCCTTGTTGCTTAAATCGTATTTTTGGGTCCGATTTGAAATGCGACAAGATTATCTTCACTGCGTACCGAGAATCTTGGTTGCGTATAATAAAGGTATTCAATAACAACTTCATAGCGCTCGCGTTTTTTTTGCGTTTCCAAGTATATTATTATCTCAAAAACATAAATGTCTATACTTTCAAAGTATATATACTTCGCACATATAAATATTGAATTTTACGGCATTTTTGCAACCTTTTTTTTCATTGCTTCCGTTCTTTAATATTACCGGAAAAGTAGTATTTTGCATAGATTAATATACATAAAACATACCGATGTATTGTCTCCGCGATCCCTAGGAAATAATTATGTCCACATTTGGATCCGTATTTTAGGACTGAATTTTTTCGCCATGAACCCCTCCTTCGAAAATATATTTCAATGTCGCGGTAGACAAGTTCAATTACCCCGAAAGGCCTTTTTTCGCATTTTCCATTGAATTTTCAGATATATAACATGACTGTTTTCAAGAAAAAAATATCCAGAAACGAAGGCATTCCACTTAAAAATGGACACTGAATGATCCACATCAACCACGTAAGATCGGAATTAAGCTCTCGGTAAGGACTTTCTTGACCACCAAAGTCACTTACCCCTCACTCCGCAACATAAAATTATGAAACTTGTTTTAACCTTGTCGAGCTTGAAAGTCCTTCGCTTATGACTAATGCTTTGGAAAGCAATGGAATTATTGCAAGATGATGACACTGCCGCACTTCAATTCGCAATATTCATCTTGCCTAAATGTCCGAAACAGACTAAAATAAACTTCAAGGAAATTGAATACGCCATCTTGAACTGCTACAAAGCAGGTAGCATGGTGTAGGTACAAATGAGTTCCAAATGAATGTCCAACTGGTACAAATCAGTTTCAAAACGGATGAACGGGTGGTACAAACGAGTTCCATAGCAGTTTCCAATGGAAATCCAAAGCAGTTCAAAATGTGATACAAATGAGTTGATGACATGCTAGGACGCTATGACGTCATTAACTGCTGTGTGCCGTGTTTCAATTCCACAGCAGTTCGAAAGCACATACAGATCAGTGGTACAAAGCAAATAGATGACAGTTCCAAATGACTCACACAGCAGAAAATTTTCCCTGAGAAGGAACCAAACTCACTAAGATTTGCGAAGTTTTCGCACTTTCGCTTGTGGCCACACTCGCGCCAACGACTGAAAAAAGTGCGCAATTTGTTAGACCACCTTTGTTAATGTTGTTTATTCAGACTTACTCCTCGTCCCTGAGGAGTTTCGTGTCCTGGGTGATCTTGGATGGTGCGCCTTGCGCGGGACGATGCAGCTGGTAGTGGCCGTGGTGCGCGGGAGAGGGCACCTCTGGGCTGCGTGGGTGGTGCGGGCCGCGCATGTTAAGCTGTTGGTGCACGCGGTGTCCGTCCACTTGGACATCGGTGCCCTGCACCCACCCGCCCGCCACAAGGAGGAGCACCACCGTGCCCCACGCCATAGGTGCCGCCGATCTGAAAGACGGAGCCGAGTGATAGCCGTCCGTTTCAAAATTAAAGCGATGCGAGTTTGAAATATCGTATCTCACAGTAAGATATTATTGTTTTAGAATAACGTCCATTGGCAGATTTTGGGGGAGGGGAACGGAAGTACGTGCTCCCCCCAAGACGATGGAAAAATACATATGCACAAACAGGTAAACCATGAGCTCTGTGATATTTCTCCACTTAACGCCGATTAAAAAAAAATCTTTGCAGGAGAATGATATCAGATCGTTTGAATGGACTGGCTTCAATCCATCAAGACATTTTGCCAAAAGTAAACAAAAATCTGGACATCTTTAGTAGGAAACATAAGAGAAAACTGTCCTTATTATTTATTTATCTTCTTAATAGCGATAAAATGGCCACGTTAAAAATATAATTGTCAGGACCTATTTTATTATTTATGAAACAAATGGCAGAAAAAAGTTATCTCCGATATGAGTGTATTGTCACTAGTCTGTTTGTGGGAGTAGAAAACCTGTGGTAATACTACGTAAAAAATATTCACCTCAAAGGGCGTAAGATGGTAAATATTACGTTTTTAAACTGCGAGTTAGGTTTAGAGCTCGCGCTTTGCTTGCCGAAGGAGGAAATTACTTTAATTTTTCATCCCTATCATCTTTTTTTCATGTAGGTTGTAGACCTTAATAGGCAGATTTTAAAATTTAACTACTTGAGAGCCTAAGGGTACGGTAACTATCTTTTTCCTATGGTGAAATGTGAAAAACTGCCTTAGTTCCTCAGCTCGAGTTTCGTTCAATTTTTACAGGCGTTTTTTTAGTGCACCAGTGTCAAACTGAGGTGTAAAGTTTGATACTTGAATCGCTTTAATTTTAAGTTGGTCGGGCGCCTTGGTTTGCTGTTTTTCTTACTCCGTGCAAATAGCTGTACTGGGCTAAAGTTGGCAACCTAAATGTATGCTATAGATCAGGGGTGTCAAACTCATTCACCTTGGCGGGCCACATTAGCCAACTCATACAGCTCGAGGGCCGCATATGTATTTCAGGACCAATAACAGGAGAATTATATAAAATACAGGAATAATTTAAGTACATAGTCGTGCCTCGACAAGTATCGCTAGATTAGGCGGCCAAGATGATAAAATGTAGACAATTTGTGAAAGAGAGCATTTTCGGAGTAGGAATGCATGTGGATAATATGGATGAAGTGCCAGTAAGTTTTGATATTCCAACTGAGAGAGCTGTAAATCTTAAAGGAGCAAAGGAAGTGTCCATTGCGATTGAAGAAGTCTTGCTGCCGCGGGCCGCAGATTGTAAGGGAGCGGGCCGAATGCGGCCCACGGGCCGCGTGTTTGACACACCTGTTATAGATAGTGTTAGTTTTCCAAATTGGTCGTTATCTCCTGTTAAAAAAATGCGTAAATTTTTTTAATGATAACTCAAAAATCGCTATTACTCATTTTCGTTGATAGTACCACACTTTTTGTAAGTAAAAAATATGACAAAATTGGGACCAAAACCTCCATATGGCGAGTAATATCAATTTTCGTCGATCAGATGACCTAGATAACCGCAGAAGGGCATAACTTTTTTATTAATAGTGTGATATAGATTTGGACCTTTTGTTCTATTTTTGTTTTCATGCGAATGACTCGTTTAAACATTTTTAGCAGATGATGCTTGCTGTAAATTTACCGAAATTATCATGGTAATTTCTCCCCATTTGACCATTCCCGGGGTGGACAATGTCCACTGATCATGTATCCACTTTTTAATATTATTCATTATCCCATATTTGCATAAAATTAGTCTCCATAACCGTTTGATTCTGAAATCAGCCTGATTTTTCGCAAAATTAAAAACTACAGAGCTCGGGCGGCAGTAGTTAATATCATCCGATTTGAAAAAAAATTGTGTGCGAGATCCTGTTATCATTTCGCAACTTTCTCGCATAGGGCAAATTTGATCAGGAAAGAAACCTTTTTTCGGCCCACCCTAGTGGACATGGCAGAAGAGTATTCAGCACTCCTCAACTTAAAGGCCGTTTTACACGGTACACGGAATTACGCAATCTGACGTACGTGCGAGGGCGCAGTCAAAATTGCGTCGTGTAAAGCGGTGAATTGCTAGAACACATGCGTGGATGCGAGACGGCAAAATAGCCCCTGTTCTAATTTCATTCATGCATTCGAGCAATTCCACGCCATTTTAGAAAGAAATGCTGCTCCAACCTGCACAATTCCGTGCCCCGTGTAAAACGGCCTTAAGATCTCCGTTGAGTACCTGAGGGTGTTTATTCAACCTGCCCTTAGGATGAATCATGGGTGTACCCAGCGTGGGGCAGCTGCGAAAAGATCGGAAGCGAAAATAAATTTAGTGCAAAACGAAAGTTTTGAACAAATTTTCTTTTGAAGAAAAATTATATTAGTTTAAGACATGGAAATAAAATAAAAATCATAAATTTTCAAGCAGAAAATTTTAATAAAACTAATCAATCGCTGTAATGATATTCGTAAGATTTTGGTTTCAGTAACCTTTTATGTGCTAAAATATTACTACTTGAACGACCACGGCTTCTCCTCCCTCTTGTTTTGATCCTGGGTACGCTCTTGGGTTAAATAAACGCCCTCTTGTATACAGTGGCACAGCGAAGGGGGTGTTTTGAGGGATGAACCCCCACCCCCAGAGCTCAGAGACATTTTGAAGTTGAAAACATTTTACTTAATTGCTTTAATACTACTTAAAGAATAGTGTAAGGATTTATAAAATATCTCTCAGAAAGCCGTAAAACTCACTATTTATCCTAATTTTTCTCTGGTGGGGCCCCCGCACCTCCCGCTTACCGTGGCGGGTATTCCATACCCCCAGACACCCCGCTATTAGTTGCGCTTGAAACCCCTCCCAGCCTTAATTCTTAGCTGCGCCCCTGCTTGTATACAGCACATTCAAAATTTTAGTTAATAACTTTTCATTATAGGTCTCTTAACCGAAATTCATATTTTTGATGATATAACCTATCGAGTTAGTATCTTGTCAATGTTATTCCTCTCGTGCGCAAATATTCCATCGCAAGTAATGGGTACAAATGGATCGCTCTGCGCTTATCGCCGCCTTGCGTACATTTTTGAAAACGAATTAAGACGGGCGTGAAGTTGCAGCATAAGTCAAGGCTCCATGGGACGGTCTGAGAAGGCCCTCTCTATGTGTTCTCCTTAGTCGGGACACTTTGGAAATATTCAGAAAACACCGCAGTGAGCATTAGGTTCGTCTCTCTCTCTCTGTTGCATCGTTCAAATTACTTCCATTCGGGCTAACTTTTCTTCTTATGACCAAGGGGTGGTCTGGCGTGATTGCGGGGATTGATAGGGCACTCCCTCCGGGAAATTCGGGGGTCCTCCGCCGAAAAATTTTAGGAAGTTGCTACCCCGGAAATATATTTTGACGATTTTCTGGCTCTTAAAAACTATATAAAAGTTACTCTTCCTTTCCACCCGACCCACGCGCCACTACCCCTTTTTTGAAGACAATGTAAGTACGGAAATCCAAAATCCTCTCCATGCTCTTACACCCGTATCCCATCTCTTCGACCAAACTCCGTCCCTGGCATTTCCACCCCTTGACCCTCTCCTCAGACCGTTGTTTTTTTATTTAAAAAATGATTTTGTGTGTGACCATTTATTCTCTGTCTTCTATGCATTTGTACCAGATTATGACGCACCACGTCGAAATCTAGGTCGTACATTAAATATTTATGTGGAATCACAAAGTTTTCTTTTCATTATGCATAAAAGTTAATCAAATATATCAATTTCGCAAGAAAAAAATACTACGAAAAGTGAGAATTCCGTGGCTTATAAAATAAAAAAATACTATGGTTCTATTATCTATTTAGTGAATTTGTTTCTTGAAACTGCTCTGTAATCTGAAAAAAAAACTCTAAAATAACATTTTCGAATAGCCCTTTTAAGAAAGAATCAGATCCTCTCTTATCTTCCGATACCTTTATTTCATTTATTATTTAAATAATTTTGGTACACAGAGTATGTTGTAAGTAAAGAAACTAATGACAAATTATAAATTTAACTGCAAAAAAACTTTGACTTAAGTAATCTGAGAATTTTTTTAATAACTCCTCTCATATACTCTTCACGATAGACGCGAGCGTTGTGGGCCCCCCCTAATCTCGGGGCCCTCGGCGATCACCGACCATCCGACCTGACCAGATCGTCTCTGTTATGACCCCAAGGCCAATTAGTGAGTCTCTTTGACTACAGCTCGCACCGTATATTTACCATTAAGTCGATTTTTGGGAACTTTTGAAAATTTTTATAGTATCTAAAGACGATGCTCAAAGCCGTTGCGAGCGAGGGAGGGGTATCTAAGACGGTGGCGATTTGGTATGGGGAGGGTGGCGGCTGACCCCCCGTAATTTTTTGAAAAATTGAGGTGGTAATCTGTATGTTGGCTATCAAATAATAAAAATTTTCATTTCACCAACATAATAAAAAACGTTGGAGCAACATATATTATAATCTATTTATTTAATATAAATAACATAAACTTCTATCAATTGTCGCATTAATTTCTAAATCTGCTTTTTTAAATTTGAAGTGTATTCGTTTAAATGTTATATTGGATATTTTATGCACTGTAAAATTAATTTTTTATACTCAGCCACTTTTGTATCTGTTGCACATCTCATCTTTTAGTATGATAAGTCTTGAACATGGAAAATAACGCTGGCTAGTATGTTTTTTCTACATGACCTACCTCAAGAGTTCATATTTAGGTGTTACGTAAATTAATTTCTCAAAGTTGCATCTGAATTATCAGATTCATTTCACGTTCTCAATCCGTCGGCGTTACTTCGTTGTGTCGCGGTGGTAGCGGATGAGATGCAGGTGCCACGATGACAGATGGCGGACGCTCACAAGAGAGGGAGGGTGACGTCACGGCTATCAGGCAGATGCATCTGCGGCGAACGATGGACTAAGCTGACGAAAGTGTCATCGACAGGTTTAACGGATCGCATTACGAGGGAGAGTGTCACTGGACCTGTGTAGTTCACACATTCAGGGGTCAAGAATGATCGCTGCTTTTCCCGGCGAATTGTATCGTGGAAAGTCATTCGAGGTTTCCACGAGGGTCAGGTCCATCAGGGCCGACGTTTCGACGAACGAGTCGGCCCTCATCAACAAGGCATCCCTACCCATTGCTCTGATGACGATCGACGACTTTTTCATCGAAACGTCTGCCGTGTTGGAGAACCCTACCCGGTGGAAATCCCGAATAACCTTCCACCATTCAGGGTTCAGCCTCTCTAGTTCCATTCTCTGAGGCACCTCGCATAGCTGAGAATTTCAGTGTGAGGTTGTTCGAAGATTTCATCTGAGATTTGAACATAGGACTCTCCCATGAGCAGCCAAGTGTTCTGCCCACTGGACTACCGCACTCGCCTCCCACCCCCAAAAAATGAAGGGTAGGCTAATCTAGTATGTCGGACCCCCTAATTAAAATTTACCAATTTATTATTTAAGTTGTTATCGAAATTCATGCTGCTTATTATATTTAGCAAAAGGAATATAATGGTAAAGCTTAGAAAAAAGATTATTCAATGGAATGTGTGAATTAAAAATCTTTGGCCATATTACGTTATCATCATCATTGACCAGAATCTTGGGATTGCTTTGACACAGCTCCATTCAACATCTGTTACTCTTATCGGATGAAAAGATAGTAACACACTGATATCAATGCACGGCAATCAACTTTTCTGAATTCAATTGGAATATTATGGTCACAGGATCGCTAGCATACTCATTTGAAATATGAGGGTTGATATTTATCTTGTGTGGTTAAAATAATATATAGTAATAATATTCATGACAAAAATCCCTCGTTGTTCATCAAAACGAATGCTTTGATGGGTTTAATGACATTTTATCGGGATTATCACCAGGTGATTGAGCTTTAGAAACCCATTGACCGGGAGAAAATTTCATTATTTCGATCCCCGAGGAAGGAATTAAATAATAATTAATGGAATTTTTCATTTAACTCCGGTAAGCAGGACCAAAAGTATAACATTTAAAGATCCCAGAGCTAAAGGAATTTCGGCTTTTGCTAAACGACCAAGATTGAATTAACAAAATTTCTGATCACGTGAGGTAATTAACGGGTGCATCTGTGCATCTCTTGCTCCCCAACCCCGTAATGCTACTTTCGGTTGCGTCCTACACGTTCTTTGCATCGTTTTCTAATTACCGAACCGTGCAAATGCGCTCAGCGCCACCTAGCACCCATTCCTCGCCCTCTGCTAACTCTAACACCTCCCGATAATATCCTCATTCATTCTGCCATTTTTGAAAATCTTTGTGCGCGCTTTGTGCGAGGTGAAGGCCGATTTGGTGACTTCCAGATCCAATACGGCATTTTTTCGAAACTTCATTTTCACAGGTAAATAAATGACCCCAAAATAACCTTGCTGTCCTTTTAACCCTTTATAACCAAATGTTGCTTCTAAGGAACATCAAAAATGTTTTAACTATCAGCTCTATTTAGGAAGTATGTAAACTACCCATTATTTGGTAGAGTGAATTTTAATGGCGAAATATTTAGCTGCCGCGTTACTTATAATTGAGTGTTAAATTTTCGAGTTTTCAAAATGAAAAATTTTCAAATTTGATTCCTCCCATAATCAGCTCTGGGTTAGAAAGGATTAAGTGTGCTTTCCGACAAATCGTGTTTCCTCTTACGTTTTTTCATATTTTCCCATTGAGAGGTCAATATGACCATGAATTCCAAGTTTTAAGTTTCCTCTTCTCTGGGTACTATCCTTCCCGAGCAACGCCGGGTGGCCGGCTAGTTGGAAATAAAAGAAACTGAGTCAGGCGAGATGTAGCGGAATGACACCCTGATTTAATGAAAACGAGAGATCACAATTTTCCACGGATTTATTAACAAAGTACGACGCGTTTCGACCGTAACGTCATTCTCAAAGGCAGACGAGCATACGAGGCAGAATGACCAATGTAAGTTCACAACTCAAGAGTAAACTCATTTGCACAAGAGCGCTCAAGGTGGCTGCATTGTACTTGAGAATGACCTTACGGTCGTAACGTGTCGTGCTTGATTAAATTAATTTGTGGAAAATTGCTATATCTCTTTTTCATTAAATCTATTGGAATGGATATCCCCGTTGAAGTCAACATTCACCAATAAGGAAAAGAATCAGGATTTTAACTCAGTATATTTACGAGTATTTCACTTGATGGAGTGTTTCAGGTTTTCCTGGCGGACGGTGTTGGAAAAACCTTCACGGGTTTTACACCGGGTTTAAATCTCCTTAATTGGCGGACGTTTCGTTTGATTACTTACTAAACGTCCTCAGGACTGAGGAAGATAGATGCTTATCAGCTCTGAGGACGTTAGATAAGTAGGTATATATAGTAGTATAAAATCCTCTGCAACACGTGAATCAAAGGTCTGTGGTTCTCCCGGTCAAGGGATTTTTTTTCTCACGGCAATTTTTGTATGTTAGATATCTAAAGAAACGTAGGAAAAAATGGATATTTTAAAACAAAAGTCCATGAAGAGAGTCATTTTCTAGTTTTTCCTTTCCCTTATCAATATTGAAGGAGGGGATTACGGTGCTGGCCTCAGCTTTTGCCCACTGCGCAGCCACTTTGAGCTCCCTGTGTGCATGAATTTGCTCTTGAGGTGCGAACTGACATCGGTCATTCTGCCTCGTCCGGCTGTCTGTCTGCCTGCTCCCCCTCACCCCACCCCCCAAAACGATTGTTATGGCTCGCGCCGTGACGGCCCGGCATGGTGGCGTCGCCTCTCGCCGCCCGCACCAACTACTCGCACTCGAGAAAGAAACATTTGCCTTGCGGTCTGCGACGGAACGGAAAGCCTTTTGGGGGAACACCATCGAATGTCCGTGTGTGTGGCTGTGCATGCGCCCTTCCATTCGGGCCCTTTAACATCCACGGCAATTACGATCCACTAATCCCCCTCCTCCTACGCTCCCCCATTCATTGTATCCTCCGCGCAAAAGGGGAGGGGGCGTGAATGGGGTGATGATGGGATTGCCGCGGGGGCCCTCCCCTTTTCGAAGGGCCTCGCATTGAGATTGGGGGGGGGGGGGAGGAAATGACACTTTTGTCATCTGTGATGCGTTTCACTTGCCGCCGCACCCATTGTGGTGGCCACCTGCTCCCCATCCCCACCTACCCAGACGAGAGAGTGCATTCCGTGCGAAGCGAAAACAAACGACGACCGTGTGTGCCCGGCTCCATCCGTTCTCGCTTCGTGTTGTCATCCCTTGTTGAGGGCAGGCGAGGCCGATTATTATTTATTGGCTTCTGCACGTGCCGCCGAGATTTAAATACCTCGAAATGAAGTGTGGCCCACCCTCTCCCCCCGAGTAAGTATAAACAAGAGCGTTTAAGGTGGCTTACTGAAATAGGTCAAGAACGAAACCCACAACTTCAATATTACTATAGGAAATAGAAAAAAAGTTGACAAATGAAGCACTTATAACGTATGGCATTATTATAGTTTTTGGTATAATTGTTTTGGTCATTTTCACGGGTAGTATCAGTAAAAATTGACTGGTTGTGAGTAAATAAGGGTAGAAGCGCTCAATTTGACTCACGAAAGCAGGCCAGCATCGAAAACCAAACTTCAGTATAATTATAGTAAATGGAAAAAAGTTTGCGGATGAAATACAAATGAATTTCACATAATTCCTGGTACTCCGCTAAATTCACATGCACAAATATTGAAATTTATCAAGGCATGTTCACAAACAGCATTAACCTGCAAACTGCATACGAGTTAATGTCTTATTGCATGAACGATTTTGGTGGAGCGTATGCGAATTATTAAATCGTATTAGTATTCGGTTTATTTTCTGCTCATGCGTTCATTTAAGTTGGGTGGTAACGCGGTGCATTTTGGGGCTCATTCCCGCGGTCATGCATTTAGGCATTAACTCAAACGAGTTAATGAACTATGTAAAAAGGCCTTCATAATAGGGATTGATCTGCAGTCAAAGTAATGTTTGCTGATATCGAGAAAAACTGGTGTAAATTTAAAAAATCACTTTCCATATCGAATATACGCGTATCGGTCTCACCATGCGGCACAACCAACCAATGGTAAAGAAGTTCAAGGATCTATTAATCACCAGTTGATCGCTTGGTGTACCCAGAAGATGAAGTGCTGCTTCGCCTCCGAAATGTCGGCCAGGTATGTGAACAGTGACAATTCGATGCGGCTTCACCACGAAGTCCGGGATAGTTCAGTGAAAAGTAAATTTACTTTATATCCTGACACTCCTCTAATTTCGCTTCGAATGAATTAGATTATAGTAAAAAATCCTATCGAAATTTACAAAAGGAGTACAATTGCTACAGGCGAAGGCAGCTAATCAGAGAACCATTCAGGGGTCGCGTGATCTTCGATTTGGCCACTTGAACAAGTCACATTCTCAGAATCCGAAAATCGTCCTTTTTTTGATATATTTTCTCTGAGCCTCCGACCTTTCTCCGACTACTGATTGGCTTCAATTCTTAGCTTAAGAATTGGCATTATACTCGCGGAGAGTGAAAAGTGTCAGGATTTGGATACAATATTTTTATAGGCATACAGATTTTTAACTATTTCCATTCCCCATAACAATACTGAAATTGAGGGTTCAATGCTGGTGCATCTGGCAATGAGATTTTCACTTAAGAGCAAGTCTCATGTAGTCACTTGTTTCCCTCGTGACTCTTCTGTCTATCGGTGCGAGGAGGTGCAGTAATGGCCTCAAATAGTTGTGCCATAAGAGAGGAATATTTTAAAAATATCTTCAATCACCTCCTGACGGCCGCGGTTTTAAACTTTTAAAGGTCTACCACCTCTCTACGTCCTCCCGCTATCTTTCGCCTCGATGGAACATCTCGTTAATACCGTGCGGTGACAAGGAATTGCAGTAATCGACCCAAATAGTTGTGCCATAATAGACGAATATTTTAACAAATCTAGAATCGCCACCTGACATCAGCGCGTTTAAACATTTAAAGGTCTACTACCTCTCTACGTCCCACAGTGGGTTGAAATCGAAAAAAGCTAAAACCCCCAAAATGGTTATTTTGAGTACGGAAGTCGAAATTTCGCACAGTTGTTGTCAATGCATTGGTGCATTTTTGACGCAAACCGTTTTTCATAGGCGACATTTTTAAACAAATTACTTTGTCTCAAAGTTGAAAAAATTTCGCAAAAATTACCCGCATTGAATTTTTTTCGAAATTCAGCATGTTAAAACTAATGCCACAATTTCCGTAGTAATTCAATAGCAACAAAAATTCACAATATTATTAAGCGGGATATTATTGTTAGTTCTTGACAACTTTCACGACTCAGTTGTAGTATTTGTGGCCGATACGATAAAAGATGGCGAACGCTGTTTTTCGTCGAAATTTTGTGTTCATGTAGGATTTTAAAAACAAGGATCGTCCTCCCGCTATCTTTCGCTTCGATGGAGCATCTCGTTAATGCCGTGCGGTGACGAGGAGGTGCAGTAAACGACTCAAATCGTTGTGCCATAAGGGAGGAATATTTTTAAAATATCCTCAATCGCCACCTGACTGCCGCGCTCTTAAACATTTAAAGGTCTACCACGTCCGCCCGCTATCTCTCGCCTCGATGGAGCACCTCGTTGACGTCGCGCGGACCGCAGCATCAACTGGAGCGAAATCAATCGACTTTCCTCTCGGCCACGGCCCGGAAGTCGACCGGGCGAAAGAAAACATTTTGACCGGAGGAAGGGGGAATGCCCATTGAGGAGACACCGGTTCCCATTGATGGCAGCCGTCCGTGATGACAATGAAACAGTGCATTTAACACGGACAAAGAGGCACACCACCACCATCCACCGTCACTCCAATCCTCTAATCCCCATCGCCGATTTCACTCAACTTGTCTCCGAGAACTCTATTACACGGGGAGGGGGGGGGGGGGGCATTTAGCATTTCGGGAGGAGGTTAGAGGGGGGGGGGGGCTGGCTTTTCGTCCCATTGTGAGGCCCCCTGATATGCTGGCACAATGGATGGAGACCCCGGTGAGGGGGGGGGGGGGACGGCCAGGGGGGCCATATGGTTTGCCCCTCGGGCTCTCCTTCATGAAGGCACATACATACATTAACTCTTTTAGAGGGGAATGATGTCTCTTGGCGGCGCGACACCACATATGTGGAGAGAGCGAAGGGAATATGAGTGTCCTGCTGCGTGTACATCCCTCAGATATCACTTTGGATGCGTTCCCTACCACCCCCTCTCACGCTTCTGCCGAATAATCTCTTCCGAATCTATTCCCCTCCTCCCATATGCCATCTTTGTCGCCCTTCCCCTGAGAGGGGTGGGTCGAGAGAGCAGTCACGGTCACCCACCCTTATTTTTTAAAATATCTTTTCGGACCACTCTTTTATGCTTAAAAGCAGGGGACGAGTGCTTTTGGGAGGCCACTTGAGTGCTTGTCGTCACTTGCTTTGAAGTGGGCGCTTGACACGGCCGACGCGTGTTTGCTCCGCGCCCCTTGCGAATGTTTGCGTGTTTCCAGAAATGTGTCTATTCTTTAAAGGAGTGCGTGTCTTTATGTCACGGCAATTAAAAGCGTGCGGTGCTGAGGCACGTGAGAAGGGGGCTGAAATATGTGTTGGAACCACAACAGCTTTTTTGGTGGTTTTCCGATGTCCTCAGTGGTGTCATTGTGCCGGAACGCGCCGGAACTCCCTTCTGGCACTGGTTAAAAAAAGAACATAATAGTCATCTAACACTTTTATCAATTTTGGTTCCTCAAAATTTCAAATGTATACATTTGTAAATAAAATAAAATTTTTTGTAATAAAATGTAAAGAATAACTTGTAATATAAAAAATAGTAATATTTCACTTGTAAAAAAATTAAGGAAAATGCGTTCTGGCAGTGTTAATTTTGCCATGACACCACTGAACGTCCTCAGTCTGCATTGAAAAGTAACTGAGTGACCAATTTTCACTCCATTAGACGATATTTACATGGCAAACGTACGCAAAGAATCATTCCTCCATCTGGACCGTGGTACGGAAAAGACTCGCGTAAAACTTATGTTATCATCTCGAAAATTTCAGGGTTGGAGTAGACCCTGTTCAAAATTAGCCTCCATCTCCAATATAAAAAAATGCATCTAAAAGAATAGTCAACTAACACTTCTATCGAATGGTAAGATTTTGAAATTTGAGATACATGCAAATGCTGAGAACAGTCTACGTTATACTCCCTGAAAATTTCAACATGATAGCAAACGTTTTTTTAAGCGAATTAATAGTTATAATATAAAATTCCAAATCTCACTAATTCACTCCCATCAATCCAAGCATCGAAAGAAACCAGACTACGCAACGAATTTCTCACGCACGCACTTGAGGAATCGTTTAAGGATAAAACAGGAGCATCATAGAATTATTTCAAAAATCACTTAAAAAGACCGATCAAGCTGTAGATATGCGTTCTTTTAAGTGAATAAGATGGGCCTAAAAATCGAGGGTCAAAGAAACATGAGAGCTGTAGGCCTCAGAAATTATTTTCTGTAGGGAATTGTTATAAATTCGTGGTTTACTTTTTCATGAACATTTTTACTTGTCGACATTTCGGCGTTCGTACTGACATTAGTGTAGAGAGAGATTTTACAAATCTACCTTATTTCTGTATGGCACTGAAAGGGGATCGTAGGGAAAATGTTCACTCTGGTAACTACGCGACCACAATTAATCGGGAGGAATTCAAAGTTGAAATGTAAAATTCATCAATAGATCATGCATCGTTCGGTGTGAGAATTCATTCCATCAAGGAAAGGAACAAAAGTAAATTTGAATGCAAACGATTTTTTGGTCACGTGCTCGGGCCTAAGTGACGTTTTAGAACAGTTCGTGAACGATGAATTCTTTGCTGGAAGATTTGCGAAGGATTTTATTTCCAGGCTAATAATTATTTCAGTGCGCAAATTCATACGAAAAGATCGCGCTTTCCGACATTCAACAGATTAATGATATATACAGGGTTTGTCCGGAAAGTAATAGGACTGATTTTCTTCCGCCGCGACTGTACTTCGGAGCGTGCGCGCACGAACTGGATTCGGTAGAGGGTGTTCATAGCTAACGAACGAGCGGCTGGTCTGTTGTCTCCGAGCACCTGGAGAGTCAGGACAGACATTTTTGCCCGACGTGTTTCTGTGAGTGGTGCAAGCCGAAAATGCAGCGTTCGTTTGAGCAGAGGTACGCGATTAAATTCTGTGTGAAACTCGGTAAATCTGCTACAGAGACGTTTGATATGATCAAGCAGGCTTACCCAGATGTTGCTTTAGCAAGAAGTGGTGTGTTTCGGTGGCACCAGACCTTTTTGGAGGCCCGGGAAGAGGTCGCTGATGAAGACCGTGCTGGAAGACCTGCGACTTCGACAAACACCGACAATGTGACTCGTGTGCGCAAAGTTTTGAACTCAAACCGTCAACTAAGTATTCGTTTAATTGCCCAGATGTTAAATTTATCAAAATCTGTGGTTTATGGTATTGTGATAGAGCATTTGAACATGCGCAAGGTGTGCGCGAAGATGGTCCCAAAAGTGCTCACTGACGACCAGAAATTGCGGCTCACATCGCCTTTCTTGTGAACAGCTACCTAACCACCTGCCCTACAGCCCAGATGTGGCCCCCCCGGACATTTTTTTGTTTCCTTGCCTGAAATGGCCGATGAAATGCCTTCCGTGACGCCTTCAATGCTTGGAAATTGCGCTGGCAGCAATACATCAACGCAAAAGGAGCCCATTTTGAAAGTTTCTAAAGAATTGTAACGATTAGCTCAATATTTTTTTTTAAATCGACTCAGTCCTATTACTTTCCGGACAAACCCTGTATGTGTGGATTTGAAACCTCAAAACCGAAGGATTTCACTTAAAAAGCAATATTTTTTTTCTTAAAGATTAGAATAACATCTCTTTGTTCAACTTATTTTTTATCTATCAACTCTTTAACGGAATTGTGTGAAAATGTGCGCTAGCCTAGTCATCATTTGAGCTGCGAAAGGGACACGAGTGTTGACCTCTGCATTTTCTTCGAGTTCTCACCGCGTCCGTTGGCTTTTGTTGGCATAGTTTCGCTGACATTGCGGTCAACGTATTGAGGTCGAAGGTCACTGTCAGGTCGAATAAAATATTGTCAGCAAAAGACAACGGACGCGATGAGAAGAAATTGCAGAGATAATCTGATCAACCCCGCGAAAATCTTCGGACGTAAGTGCCGTTTGCTTATTTATGCTGAGTGAATGTGCTTGATACATTTCACCCGCACCTTTATGTGCATTCAGTGACGTATAAATAGGGTGGTTTCCTATTATTTTTTTATTGCCTATATCGGAATATTATTACTCCTGGAGTACGTATTTCACGCTTTTAGATTTTTAAATGACGATATCTATTTTTCACGATTAAATGAAAAGTGAAAAATTTCAAGCGCGCGAAAACGCGACGGGTAAGGAAATCTCTCCGTGTGACGTATTTCTGGTTCCCCCTCCCGCCTTGTGAGGTGACCTTGATCGAGGCTCTGAGCGCTGATAGGACGCAGGGTGCTAGCGGGTAGCTGAGTGCCTTGCTGGATGGTAGCGCTTGGCTTAAAAAAGGTTAATTAATAGCTTATCAAACGAAGAAAACTATCCGACCTTAGCCAGTTTTAATGTGTGATTATTATGAGATGTTTCCCTGAGCTCTGTGCCTCATGCATGCATTGGTAACCTTAGACGATGCATAACTCCTATCCTCTCGTGTAGAAACTAGGTCCCTGTGACGTCACGTGGAGTGGCATCGCATGGGCGCCAATCTGGCCCTTTTCAAATGAGGATAAAAATGGACCATTGCCATTCGTCTAAACCGGTATTTCTAAAACGAAATAATTTGTATATTATGAATACAGTAATGGTGGGTAACAAATCGCAATCAATGCCTTTCGGTTTCTTTGATGAAGGAAACTACCCTATTCGCGTGAAATGTACGCGCGTCACCTGAATTCTTCGCTGCGTGACTTTTTTTGCCGCGAGATGGGGTGCGCAGATGAATAGGACCCCTTGGGTGAGGGTGGTTGAGAGTCCTCGACAGCGAGGGGAAAACACCCCCCACGAAAGGGGGACGAGTGGACAGGGGGGGGGGGGTGCATGTCGTGGCTCCCGAACCGATGATGTTCCCGAAGAATCCATTATCTGTTTGCCCACGTCGTGAGGGGTGGAGGATTTCCAGGTCAGCAGATGTTGTTGAGGATAATTTGAAGAGCTTTTAATAACGGTGTCCCGGTCCATTGGTGATTCAATACTTGTATGATGCTTGAGTTTTATCTTTAAACGATTCTTCAAGTACGTGCGAGAGGGCTTCGTTGCTTATCCCTGTTTATTTCGTTGCTCAGAGTGACGGGAATGAGTCAATGAGGAGATTTAGATTACAATTGTTCGTCACCTTTTACCACCAATCTGTGTCTCTCTTATTTGATCATCCTTGGGGATAAATACTGCACCAAAAAGCAACATTAACGAAATTATATCAAAAATGTATTATATAATAACGCTCAGAAAAAATAAGTTCCTTAATGAGTCTCGAACCTTGATTCTTCCGATAGCCGCTCGAATGCTCTGCCAGTTACGCTTCTGGACGCTCAGATTTACCGCGCGGCGGGGTTTGTAGTACAGAACACCCTTTTTCTGACATGCTTCGCATCCATGTCGTTACAAGACTTCCTTTTCTAATTTGTCACTTCGTTTACGATTCTTTATAATGTCTCATAATTGGTTTCTTTGTTTTAGAATGGTCATGTCACACTACTAGCTAAATTATTAGAGTAAGTTTACTCAAGGTCCTCGCGAAAGCAAGGATATGAACGAATACTTTGACTTAGGAGAGGGGCTGCTTGAAGAGTATCGAGAAAGAAGATAGAAGATTCTTATTGAATGCTTCCGAAAATGGGAGAATGATTAAGAAGCATTTGATATTCGGGAATGAAGAATGTCCTATTGATTCCACCCCCAGGCTATGGTCGAAATATGTATTCCCATGTTCACGCAGCAAGTGCTCAGCATGCGCAAGTATAATATAATCCCTGGGGCGGAGGATCCTTGAATTCAAGAATAGGGGAGCGATAGGAGAGGACAGGATGCGGGATGGAAATAGCGTGGTAATTAGGGTGACGATAGGATATGAGACAGGTTATGGAAATCTATGAAGGCTTAATAGTATCCGTGCACGTTGACCAGAAAGAAATCAGTTCTTGTATTAATTTCATCCGAAATTGTGTCCCTCAAAATTTTCCCCTGGACAATGATAGCGCCGATATGGGGTGAAGGAGATTGCCAGCCTGAAGCTTCATCTTCGGACTCATTCATCGAGTTACCTTCGTTCAAATTCGAATTTTATATTCAAATGTCAGTGGCACTGGCTCATGGGGACATATTGACAAGGTTTCCTGCGTGGAGACCCTGAAGTTATGTGTTAAAGCGATATTTTACTTCGTTTCAAAGTGTTACTCAATCAGCCACATCAGAATCATTTAGAAATAGATTGAATTCATACGTTTTTTGTTGCGAAAAAGCTATATTTTTGGTCGATAAAACTGTTGAACACATTAAATTTGACTCTGAACCCTAATTAAAAGACAATTGCGAGTGTAGGCCATTGTCTTCTGCATTCTTTCGGCAAAGGTCAACATTATGTTGACTGCAGGAGAAAACTAGGGAATGTGGGCTTATCTTCATTAGGGTGTGCTGGAGGCATCTTTCAGTATCATTATATAATTTAACGAGAAAATAAACTTGGAAATAAAATTGGAAACGAGAGATTAGTTGAAGGAAAATTTGAGTGGGGAGCTGCATCAGATAAATTAGAATTGCTGACCTTAGGTGAAGATGATGATCATTCATGGCAGTTACCAGAAAAAAATTCGGGGGATGTGAAGGGTTCATTTCCAGGGGTTGGGGGTATATTTTAGGGAGCGGTTCATTTGGACTGGATACAATTAAGACCGTACGTCGCGAACATTTCGGGGTGTTTTGAATCCAATGGACCCCTATACTACGGGATCATGTAGTTGTCTTAAACTGAAATTATTCGATGATACCGAAGCGAATCATGGATTAAGGATAACTTTTGCCCCTAAAATTGTTTGATCACCGCTACTCTTACGTTCCGAGCTATCAGAAATATTTTTCTGTTACGAACTTCCTATTTATGAAACGAATCTTTTTCCGCTAAGCGGCCCGGTGTCACTGGAGTACTGGACCAGAGCATAACTTGCGTAATATATATGGTACCACGTTTAAGTAACTGTCCAACTGCCCAGTAAATTTCCAAGTGTTCTCCTATATGCTCACTATTCGTGCAGTTAGGGTCAGTTACTCAGAGGAAATGTAAACTTGAGCTCTCGAGGCTGCGTAGTTATTAAAAGCTGAAGCCATCATCATAACTGTAAACTTCAATATTATTATGTTAGTGTAAGTTCAACAGAGGCTTTAATTGGTGGAAGTTAGACATATTTAAATAAATAAAAGATGGTAGCACTTTTCCACAGTTTTTTTTACTGCGTACAACGCGTTTCGGCTCACAGAGCCATCATCTGGTACAAGACTTCATCCACAAGACTACATCTGGTCTTGTACCGAAACGCGTTGTACGCAGTAAAAAAATTATGGAATAGTGCCACGATCTTTTCTTTATTTAAATTATGTTAGTGGCTTAAGGAAAGGGGGTGAGGGGCGCCCCCTTCGTATGCATACGACATGGTACTCAAAGTATAAAAATATGATAATAATAATATCGATGGCTAAGTTCTAACAACGCACGTATCTCAAATTCGGCCGGTTTGAGATAGGTATCTTAAACAAAGTGTTATAACATTAAAAAATAAAATTCAAGCAAAAACCAACTCTTTGTTTGCAAATAAATGCTTTTTTTTAAGTTTTATGAACTTTTAGTTTTTAATTACAGTGTACAAGTAAAAGAAATTAATCGTTTTTTAGCTCTCCTGAAAATTTGCTATTTTTGAGATGCGTGTTGTTAGAACTTAGCCATCAATGTATTTTATTCCAAAATTAAACCCATAGGTATAATCGTTTGGAGCACACTATTAATAAGGAGCTTCAGGCAACCTCAAAGATGCCGCCTGCAGAGAAACCGCCTTCCGTAACATAAATAGTATTGCTTGCACTTGATTAAATAATTTTTTCAAAGCCAAAACAAAACTATGCGATCTCCGCATTTGACACCCAATCATGAGTTTATAGCGTTGTTGCTTTATTCCACACACCTTTCGTCATTGCACTTTCTTCAAAGTGTTATTTTGTCCATGATTTCCTCGTCATTTTTGCCTCTATCGCTAATTGGCGCTATGGGATTCTGAAAAATCTCCGCCACAGAAAGGATTCGAACCCGACTCACACCAACCCGATAACCCATTCCCTCCCCAAAAATCGCCGTTATATAATCTTACTCTTTGAGCACAGCGAAGCCGGCGCACTGGTGCTTTCCTGCCAGCAGATTATCGGATCAGAATTTCCGACCGGATATTGTGTATCTTTACTCCCGTATTGTACAGTAAAAATGGAGAAAAAAATCGAAAGATGTCAGTGGAATCGGGCCCTGACTGTCATCTGTCTCTGGAGTGATTTCGTGTGATAATTCCTCGTCCAACAATGGGTCGAGCACACAATCTGTCGGCCCTGAAGGGGAATGAATATCTCCGGGCCCTGCCACACGATCCGCCTCGGTCACACACTGTGGGCTCTTTGCGCCCCGCGGCGAGGGGTTGTAGTTGCCTCGAGGACAACGTTGCCGTTTATAATAGGTATCAATAGCCATGTAATATTTGCGGCCGAGCCCTGAAGGAGCTAGGATGCAGGTGCTGTGAGGTGTATTTGCACTTCATGATCACGAGGAGGATGTTCTCTAACTCGTGCACGTGTTTTCGTGCGATATTTTCGTTTTTTTTCGGAATTCCACGGAGAAAATAAATTAAAAATCACTCGATGAAAATGAAAGAAAAAAAACACCACTCAAATTACCCTGAAGGGATCAGTGAGTTATTTCATGTACTTAGGTGCAAGGACGAGTAACCGTAAGTGTTCGGAATATTAAAACGATTGGAGGTTCTGCTCAATGGCTGACCCGATTTTTAACTGTCAAAAGAGTAAATAAAGTCAAAATAATGATAAAGCCGGTTGCATTTAGATTAACATTTTACATTGATTGATTTCCTCCACGAAGAACTGATGAAACCAATCGTAGTTTGAGGTCAGGAGAGTTCCTTCTCGTTTAAATAATATTTTTGCCGACCTAAATGGAAAGATCAGACATTTTACTGCAAACCAGTAGTGTATTTATGGGGGGGGGGATGAGGGGAATAGACCCCCCCAAAGCCTCAGAGAAATAAAAAAAATATTTAAAACTATTGTCTAGTTTTGACATTTAATAACTGCGTCAGCTTAAAGTTATTTTTTAAATGTGAAAGTGATGTGAAATGTATTTCCAGGCATTTTATTTTTCAAAAATTTTTCCCAACGGGGGTAGGAGATCGCCACTCCAGGCTATCCCATCCCCCCCAAAACATAGTCCTAGTTACGCAACTGCTGCAAACATGTCGCGACGGGGGTTTCTTTCAATTTTTTTTTCGGAAACAGTGCTAATTAGCGACTTTTAGTTTTCAACTCGGTAAATTAGAAAAAATGGTCATTAGAAATGAAAGACATTTTAGAAAAAGTTGGCAATTGCTATGTTCAAGGAGTGTGTGAAAATGACATTTGAATTTTGATCGTATGAACAGTAGATGCATTGATAGGACAAAACATTGGTACCGACGTAAAAAAAAATCATGAGGAGCTTGCTCTGGACTGCTGGCGTCACGCACGTCATGGGTCGTGCTGCGCTCGTTCAAACCCAAGGAAATGGTTCAATGAATGAATTCTTCTCGGGTTTCCAACCGGGTTAGGGTGTGCATATTGTAGGCCGACATTTCGTCGGGAGACTATCCCAACATCTTCAGGGCTGATAATGCCGATGTCAGTAGCGTTCCGTTAGCAATGAAAGATACTTCGTTACTTCCACAATTTATTAAAAAAATAAACTTCTTGAGATAACGAAGTATCTTTCACCGCTAATGTGACATGCTTCAAGTTTCGATGTAATTAGTGTTCCGGTATATAAACCTCCTCCTTCACCTAGGTGGTCCCTGATTGGTTCAGGGACTAATCAGCGACCGCCTAGTACTGTCAAATGTTCCACAAGACCCAATCAGGGATCATCATTCAACTCATTCACCGGGAAAGCTCAGATAGTCCAAATGATTCAATCGTTGCATGCTCAGTTTTGAGGAATTTCGTCATGATGATGGAAATGACAACGGCTCAGTAATTTTCCACACAGCGTTTATTTAACCGAAAAGGTTTCGACACTCGTATGTCATCATCAAGGGTACATCAAGGAGTGTTGTTGTACCAGTTTCGACACTTAATGTGCCATTTTCTAGGGTACAGCTCCACTCCTTGTCGTGCCCTTGATAATGACACATTGAGTGTCGGAATCGGTAGCATTAAGTAAACATTGTATGGAAAATCACTAGATCCCTCAGAACTTACATTTGGAGTATACTTCTCTATGGAAATTAGAAATGGACACAGATAGAAGCGGAGAAATCAAGGGTAGAGACTTTTGAATTGTGGTGCCACAGAAGAATGACGAGGATCAAATGGACCGACTGAATTAGTAATGAGAAAGTACTTAGAAGTGTGGGAAAGAAGAGAAGCCTCATGAAAACCTCGATAAAAAGACGGAACAAACTCATCGGCCATATACTATGACATGATGGCCCGATGAAGACAATCGTCGAGGGACAAGTGGATGGCAATAACGGAAAAGGAAGATCACGAATAGAATATGTGGAACAAGTAAAGAAGGATGTGAAGGAGGATAAATACGTAGGTGACAAAAGGTGATGAGAAAATGGAGTGGAGAGCTGCGTCATAGCAATCTTAGGATTGTTGACCAGTGATGATGATGATGATGGAAAATCACGAAGTCGTTATTACTACCGTCACCAAAGTAACTTGGTGACAATCGTATCGTTGATGGACATCTCAGGAGAAAATATAAACAGCGCGAGGTCAGTATTCCGGGTCGATGTTGCCTCAATAGCGAAGCGTGCAGAGGTGCGTTCGTAATCTGTATACGTAAATGATCGGTGGTTGGGGAGGTATTTTTACCTCGACATAGCACCCACTTGTTTACATGATCGGGTGGTTCGCGGGATCGCCGCCTGTGCGAGCGATGGCGCTGCTCGCGTCAATACGCGACCTGAGCGTCGCCTGTTTCGGGGAAATAGGGGGGTGGGGGGAAAGAGGAGGGCTCATGAGCATGCATGCATGAATCTACTCACTTTAGGTGCTCACTCACCCACTCGGAGCTCGTCTAGCCTCGACTTTCGCTGTGAACTCGGCGGCCCTTCCCTTGTCTGGATGTCGTCTTCTCCAAGGCTGGCCCTGGGCACAGCTTTCCTTCTCGATCTCTCTCTCGTCCGCTATCTCTCGAGCTCAGCTCCCAGGGGTGGCGAGGGAGGGAGACGACCACTCCACTTGGTGTGTGCATTGCGCAGGGCCGGGGCCCGATCAATTAATTCCCGTGAAAACCGAGGGGTGGCGCCGGCGTCTCATCCGCGCTCCGCAGTTTCCCGCACCCGACTCCGCGCCAATTGAACTGAGTGCGGCTCGCATGCGGCCGGCGCGAAATGTTGCCTCGCAACTGAAAATGAGAGAGGCTATTATTACGGGGGGTGGGCGGAGTGCCCGATTCCCAGCAGGTATGACGGAAAAAAATATATATTCCGCATTACGAATTATTTTAATGAGTCATTGAACTTTTGAGAGATTTAAAAAAAATATTTTACTTTCATTTACCCCACCTTACATTGATATTTGCCTGCCCTTCCGCAAATATATTATTTATTCATGCCTCTAGTGTGACTTTGGGAACGTAATCTTATCTTACTTGAACAGAATGTCCATATTTCAGCAAAATCGACATCATACGGAACAGATAATTAGCTCAGAGACGATATCTGTGGGGGTGAAATATTCTCAAAAGAATTTGATTGATAGAGAAATGACAGGACGAATGGATCTAACCCCGAGGCATTCATTGCTTGATTCATATCGAAAAATTATTGCAAAGTAATTCACTCATAAAGTACAATAACATTGAACTGATCACTTTATTGTAATTCCTGTCCTCACCGGACCTGTTCGAGGCGTTTTCATTTATTACTGTTCCAAAAACGTCATTCCTGGAGCAAATTAAGCATTATATTATTATTATTATAGTAGACAATCTAAGAAACTTTCATGGGGTATTTTAGAATTACAAAAGAATCGTAACTAATTTATGAAGAGGGCAAAACAATAGTCGAATGGAGTGTAAAGTAGACGATGATATGACGATATTTCCATCAGACATTATTATTTAAGTATTTATGCGCAGTTTTAGAAAATTACATATTAGAGGATAAGTATTTTTTTATTATCATCATCATAAGTAAACAATCCTATAAAGGTTGATTTGCTGCAGGTCTCCTATCCGCTAGCCTTTTCATTTTTACTATTTTATATCCTTTATAAACTGTCCTATGAAACTCATTCGGGGCCGTCTCTTACCCTCCTTCTCTACCACCTGTCTCTCTACGATTGTTTTCGTCAGGCCATCACGCCTCATAATGTTGCCAACTAAATTGTCCTGTCTCCTCCTTAAGGTTTCTCGAAGACTTCTCTTTTCTCCCACTTTTCTTAATACTTTTCTCTTTACTTACTCGGTCGCTTTGTTTCATCATTACCATTCTTCGATAACACCACGTTTGGAATGACTCCACTCTTGGATCCCATAGATTTTTGAGCATATTAATTCTTATTTAATTTTGATAACTCTGCACACTTCCATTGCTTATGTGCATTTGAAAATAGTGATGCTTGGAATAATAATTGGCTGAAGTGAATAAGTAAGTCCGAAGATACGAAAGTCGAATGGCAATGCGGTACCTCTCATTTTCCAGCTTTTCTATCTTCACCGGTGGAGGTGTCGTTCTACGTTTAGGATGTTCCTCGAAGCTTGGAGGCTTCTTATCGTTGTCAGTGAACTTCGGGGCTGAAGAATCGAGTCAAGAGGCTGTACTTCGTGGATTGTGGAAATAAGGTGGGTTTTCCAGCTTCGATTCTTTCTCCAGACCGAGGGCTAAACTGATATGGCATTTGGAGGAGGCGATCGGAAGCTGAGGTGATGTGCGCCATGAGGGAAGGATAGGAAAGGGTTGAGAGAAATCCAGCGTTTACATTAGCTTTCTAATTACGAAATGTGCCAATGGCACCACAGCTCAACGTCCCATCCGACGGATGGAGTGTTGCATTCAAAGTGCACTCCACAAAGCACTCACGCAGGCATCGGGAAGTCTCCGTGAAATAACCACCACCGAGATTTTAACCCGAACCTACCTACAGGGTGGGTATTCAGCCCTCTACCCACCTCACCGGCCTTAAACCGTCAGGCTTAATTCTCTTTGATGTGATTCTCCCTTGATTGAGGTTTTGTGTCATTTTCGACATGAGAAAAGGGTACAGTTCAGTTTAGTTACGCATAATACTCCAGGTGCTGCGCTTTTCTACACATTTTTCTTTGCACGCTAATTGGCGCACGAGCTACCGCAAATGAGAGCTGGGAATCGTTCATTTACATTGGGAACAGGGTATTCACAATTATTTATTCAGCAAGGATAATTTATTCCCAGTGATATCGGCATTTGACACACAATCGTGAATTTGCAGCTTTGCCTTGCACCTCACACTTTTCGTCATTGAAATTTCTTCGATGTATGTTTTCGTCTATTAATTCCTCTTCGTTTTGGTCTCTGTTATGTTGATGTTGTATCAGTTTATGACGCTATATTGCTTTCACAGCCGGTCTAATTTTTCTATATCTTCCCCGTTTCAACGTACTGTAAAAAAATTCGAAATGCTAACACGAATTCAAATATGCCGACATGTAACCCTTAGTACCAAAAGAAAATATATGTAACTTTTTCACGATTGAATGGCATACCGTGTTGGCAATTAGAGGCTTAAAGACAGGGTCACGGCTCACAGTGATCTGGACTAGAAAAAAGTTGTCCAAAAATAGTTATTATTGTCCAGTTTTGCTGAAAATTTGGCGTAAATGTTTTGCTGGGATCCTTATCATGAATATGGAGTCAAATCTCAATTTTTGTGACAAGAAAACGGCTGAAGCTAGGTACTATGTTATGAGAACAATAAAAATCAGTACTTTCTCTGCCATGCAGGTAGTGGTAGTATCTCCGTTTTGCATGGGCCTAATTTATCTTCTATAATGTTGTTCTCTAATTACAGTGAATATAAAAACTCAGTGGAATAGTTCTCAAGTAGGAAGTGCAAACAAAGGATCAGAAAAAAATTGATTGCTCTTAATTTGCTACTCTCAGTTTCGCTTGATTTAAATGCTACCTGAGAAGTATATATATCTGATAAATCATGAAATACCAGTACCATTCTTTAAAGATGCGAGCGATAGCATTAGGGATTGATTGAGAGAATTACAAAGTCAAAATTAAATATTTCCGCTTGACTCAAATCCGCTGACGTTAAAAATCACTCGTAATCGGGAGAATCATTTCCTCATCATCTTGGGTTTCCTTGTCACATTGTTCGCATAATTCTACATCATCAAGTATTTCACGACCAGGTATTAGTAAAGACCGTCACCAAGACATAGGAAGTTCTCCTGATGATTATGTAACACGATGAGAAGTCAAAAGCAGACTGTGAAACACATCAGAAATCGAGTCTATTCTTGAAATTTTCCGGTTATGTTCTTTTCTGAACCTCTTGTAATCTTACCGTCGTGATTCAAGGTTTTCCTCTGTAAGTTATTAAATTGGAAAAATTGCTTCACGTAAAACTTAAGCTCCATTAATAAAATTTTGCGGACGGAGAAGGTAGGAAGAACCAGGGGGATGATTTGATAGGTATTCCCTTCAAGCTCTAACTGTCAAATTTCTCACTGATAATGGCGTTGCGACAAGAAAATGTTATCAACACTTGTTTTTGCTCTATCCCAATGGAATTCAATTTTACCACCGCGACATGGAGAAGTTTTAGTTATTTCAGTCAATAATTTGCGACTTTATTGGTGAATGACCTCAATTGCTTTGTCTTTTTCTCTTCTTCATTCGGAACGGATTCTGCTTCCGACAAAAAAATTTTCGTGGCCGTACACGCACAAGGCCTGGGGCTAATGACGACATTAAAAGATGAGATAATGGGCATGATAAGGAAAGAAATTCAATTTCATTATCGTAATGGATTAAGAATGTGTATTAATATCTTAAGTATCATAATTTCATGTTTCGCATATTTTCCTTCTGCATAATTTTTCACATAGATCTTCAAGACTCAAGGTATAACGTAGCTTGCCTTCTTTTGTTTTCGAATTTAGCTTGTACTGGCTTTCATCGAAAATCTATGTCATAGTTTGCGAACGAGAGACTTATTAATTTGCGTACTGCATGGAATAGCATCTGGAAGGTTGAACGATATAATACTCTAAAAAAACTTCTATCTTTCAATGGCTTTTTCTACTGTATTTGCTACAATTTCTGCGTATAGACGCAACGATTATCTTGTGGATGTCTTGAATTTCCTCCTTAGGTAACGTTGATGCATTTAAGTGCAACAAATTTATTTTCAAGCCGAAATCGTAACAATAAATCCTAGGGTTTGATATTAACTACTTAAAACTTCTGAACTCTTGTGAGAACGGAGATTTCTGCGGTGTTATGTGAAGTTCTATACATTTCCTGTTACTACCGCGTCGGTTGCTGTGGCGGTGACAACAATGTCACTGACACTATCGCCAGAGTCTTCTATTGTCATCGCCACAGAAACCACATTGTTATGAGCACTTGATGGTTTTCATCGTAGAATTTTGATTAAGGTCGTCCGCGATGATGACACTTATCGGGAATACGACTTAACAGCATAATACTTTAAGATTTTACCCAACTTTTTCTCACCAATGTTGAGAAGCGACAGATTGTTGGAAAATAGAGAAGCAAAGCTCTTATAAAATTATATTTTTTTAAATAATTCCACCCAACACTGACCAGACGTGGTTGGATAATTAAAACTTTCAAGAGGCCAAAACCCAAATGTTCCACATGCTGGCGCGGCGGCTGGGCGCGCGCTCACGACCAGTCGCCTTGGACCCTCCAGGGGAAAGTAAACAAATCTCCTGGATCCGCGAGTATTGGCGTATTATTTTCAGTGGCCCCATTAATAACATCACAGTTCGCTTAATTCCTTTGATAATCCCCCACTTTACGCAGGTTTTTATGTATCTATAAACGCATAATAAGTTGATTATGAAAACTTTACTCCCCACATTAATTGTTGCATAACGCAAATCATATTGTTCATGGATGTAATCTAACTTCATACAGAGTTCTTAAAATCCCCAGTTATGAATTTCCGGGAAAATTTTATATGAATTGCGTTACAGTTTCGCCATAGGCATTTTTCTAAACGTATCTTTGCTACACTTCATCCTCCATTAAATTCTCTTCCGTTATTTCCCATTCGATTGATGAATAAAGTACCGATTTATACGAAAAAAATGAAGAAGAATGCTCTGGACATTTAAAATTATCTTAAGCCATAAAAAATGTGGTCAGCAAAACATTTTCTCGGGTTTTTTTGGCTAGGTTGCTCGCGATTCGTGCCAATGTGTGGCGTAAGGGTACCAGCGCGAGGGTGCGAGAAAGAGAGTGGAAAGAAACCTCGAGCGCTCCCAGATACATTTCACGATTATTTCCGAAGTTTTCCGATAGCACGACCCCCTCTCACCTGATCCGAGTGTATGGCAGATGTCCGATAAGCCATCCACAGGATCCACTGCAATCGGGAGGAGCGGTGATTGTGACGGTGGAGATTGGGAGATAGCTGCATTCACACCCGAGGCAGTAGTTTAGCCGAAGCAAAATTTAGTGTAGTTCAAAACGAAAGTTCTGAAAATATTTCTTTAAATCCAAGAAAAGTGATATTAGTATAAAAAAATGTGATTAAAATAAAAATATTTCATTTTTGAGCAAACAGTTTAAAAAAATTATAAATCGCTGTAATAATTTTCTCGAAAATTTAATTTCCTCAGCCTTTTCTGTGCTACAACTTGAACGACCACGGCTTGCCCCCCTCTAGTTTTGATCCTGGGTACAGCCTTGCAGAGAGGAGCTCCTAATCCGTCCCATTGTAGCTTGATTTTTGTTGCAACTATGGGCGCATTCCTATATGTTAAAAAAAGAAATACTGGAGGAAACAATTTATCAGATTCATCAGAATTCATTTATCAAACAATTCTACGTATGGAGTACGTTTTTCTGCGGGAGTGAGGCTTCAGCGTTGACAGCAGCAGAGAAGTCAAGAGTGGAAGCATTCGAAATGGGGTGCTACTGTAGAATGATGGAGATAAAATGTATCGACCGAGTAAATAATTATGAATTGCTGAGAAGAGTGGGAGAAAAGAGAAGTCTTCTAAAAATCTTAAGAAGAAGACGGAAAAACTTATTTGGCCACAATATGAGTCAAAATGACCTGATGAAATCATTCGTAGAGGGACAGGTGGAAGGGAAGAAGGGCAAGGGACGGCCTCGAATGAGTTACATAGGACAGGTTATGAAGGATGAAATACGTCACTGTGAAAAGTCAATCAGGAGAGGGGAATGAATAGCTATGTCAAACCAATCTTAGGGTTGCTGACTAATGATGATGATGATAAGCGCGTTGATTGGAGAGTGATAATCCGTGTTTACTATGTAATATTTGAAAACCCGAGGATATGTTTTGAAAAGTTGTGAATTCAAAGGGTCACATTATCAAAAATATAAATTCAGGTGAACATCCATAGTTATACCTTATTTATCCATGAAATTCGGACCGCTTCACCCGTCAGCGACGCAAGTGGTGTCTTTTGTAAACTTATATCCACAGCGCGGTGGGTGAGAACACATCTTGAGGTCGTGTGGAGTATTCTCTATTGTAATATTAGTGAGTGTAGTATTCACCCGAAGGTAAACTGTCTGATAGCTTTTAGCTACCGCAACACGCCGTCTTTTTTTCAGACAGAAGTAGGGGTTGATAGAACAGGCAAGGTGAGCTCTGCGGCCTCAATCGTGAAATAGAAAATCTGTGACAAAATTGCGGCGAACTCTCCCGTTTCAGTAAACCAACACATTACATATTTTGTTTTGTACCTGCGGCGTGATTCTTACGTTACGGCCATTGGAGGTGCTATTCTGATTCATAGGGGGTTGATGTTTGGTAGGGGTAGAGAGCCAATCGCCCGGCTATGTGGGCGAGCTCGACTAGCCCTTTCGCGAAAATTCCATAATACTTAAAAAAATGTTATTAATTCTTTTAGAAGAGTAAATTACTGAAAATAAAATGCAATATCTGGTAACGCAGTAAGTTTACCGTGGATTCGTGCTAAGTGTTAGAAGGTCTAGTCCATTGGCCGGGGTAACGGCCGGGCCACTGTGTTTGAGTTCGTTGAGTTGAGTTGGGTCCCAAATCTGAGGGACGAAAATACCAGGTTAACTCCACCCCGAAAAAGAGCTCCGTACGGAGATGTAAATAGACATAGATAGGCGCTGGCAGGAAAAGGCTTGGCAAACGAGTTCGCGTCTTCTTAATTCGGGCGATCCTGGTGGACCCGGAGGACACAGGCACAGGCGAGCATCGATGCTCACGGACGAGGAGGAACCGCGTTTTACATCCGTTTGCAGGCTTACGTTATAGCAATGAAGCCATACTTGAAGTCCGCTTATCAGCCAGAAATGTTTCACACTCACTCTCTCCTACGGTCACTCCAAGTCAATTTTGGGCCTCTCCAGTAAGTTGTGTCCAGACTCCTCTGTCTTCCCCCGATCCCACTGTCCCTATCTGGGAGTTTTCTTCCTCATAGGAAAATCTCCCCGGGATGGTGGTAGAGAAATTGCGTATGCTTGGTTTCGCTGGGTAGGGCCCCCTTCGCTTCTATAGCGCTGGGGTGTTTTTCCCTCGTCCTCTCCCTTCCATTCCTATCCCTACCCTGGAGGCGTCGGCGGGCTCCGATCGCGACGGCGCCTCTATCCTTTTTCCTTCCCATCCAGCCCCTCCCCGGGTGTCCGGGCGTATAAGCCTCGGGCTTGGTTCCTGGGCCCGGTGCGTTGTACCCTTAAGAGGGTTCCCCTAGAACCCTCAGGATTCTTGTCTTCCCCCGAGTCTTCTCATGTCTTCAACCACTTGGTCATTCCATATTAGTCTTGTTCTTCCTCGCGGACGCCAATCCTCTGGTTGACCTCTACACACTCTTCATATCATTGCATCCTTGTCCCTTCTTACACGATAAAGCCACCTAATTCTCCTTATTCTCAGCCACAATACCTGATCTTCTGTATTGGTTCCCAAGCTCTCTGTTTTTCAGTATTTTCCATAACATTTCTTCAAATGTTGGCGCAAATATCCTGGCAGGAGTATTTTTGACATTGTTTAAATACTTATGCTACCATTACTTTTGAGAATTATAAAGGTTCACACAATGTAGGTTCGATTTTCATCCTCGCGTTACCAACACACTTGAATCATCCCATTTTTACTCATCAGGGTTAAGAAATTTTTTTAAGGTACCGATTGTGTTGTTTTGTAACTTAATTTTTAATGGAAGAACATTGTTCTTTTTGTGGTAATGGCACCTTAATAAAACCGTCCCTTCACACCAGATACCTAACCTTATTTAGCGCCAAGCCGTCATTCGCCCCATCTCAACTCAGGATCTCTACACACAGAGATGAACTGCAGCGGGTCCCCTGCAATTATGAAAGATATTATTTTGGCAATTCATCCGTCAGGGGTGTGATTTATCGTTTATGGGTGGTTCTCGCGGCCTTTATCCGGGCAACCGACGGTGAACCATTTCATAATGGCTTCAACCAAAATACTAGCGCCTTGAAACGCCATTTCCCCTGCTAAGTAAAGATGGGATTCTTGGTATAATCCACGTAAGTCACGTTAGATATTATTCAAGTTATTATAAATGAGGTTATAAAATCGCGCAGTAAAGAAAAGCAGTTTTGGTTATCCTGGAGCTTATCTCCAAGTAAATGAAATTAAGTTGTAACTTGGTTTTCTTGGGGCAAACCTTTGCTACACTTTGGTATTATCATCATCTCTACAATTAGTGATGGGCCGGTTGTAAGCGACCGACATGCCATATTTTGTGTGATCGATTGATGAACGGGATCACTCCGACGAAAGACGCAATCTTATTGGCCAACGCTTGCCCAAACTTGCAAACTGTTATTAATTCCTATAGAAAATCAATGCAAGGTTAGATCAATAGGAAAAGATGAGCATGCAGTGAATCATCATAGCGAGATCCGTCTTCTTTAGAGAAGGAAACATTATTTTCGAGAAGGAAGTTACTGTTATTGTTGAGGGATCCTGATACTGTTGTGGCAACAGCGGAGGATAACTCGACTATGGTCCTTTTAAACCAAATATGGTCTATACATGTCAGCTAATTTCGCGAATCCAATGACCGATGGTGGTAGAAGCATTATACCAGCGGACAGGTGATCGAGTAGAGTAGGCCATGTGCATTGCATGTTGGCGACTGGTGTTTTTACACGCTTTTTATTTTTTTTAAATTGCTTCTTATGTTTGTCTGTTTCATCGAAGGAATCTAGTAATCAGGTTTTAACTCACTTCCTGTTGTCGTATAGCCTTGATATTTTTAATATAAATCAAAACCAGATAAAAATACATTCTTACACTATTCCTAGGCCTTTAGAGGCAGTATAAGCCACGATTTTCGACAATCAACACTTGAAGTGATCGCTCAGCTTCTGGGGTAATAATCATTTCATTCTCCGTTACGTCAATAGATGTCATCTGGCGAAATGGTTAACGCGTCTGCCTAACGACCACAAGATTACAGTTTTGAATCCTAGTATAGTTTATTGTTTCATTAAATTTTCAAATAATGTCAACAAGTTAACATAACGCGTCTTGTATCGTATAAGGATTCGCTATTCGCACTTTATATGAGAAAGTTTTTGGTATCCTAATGCGCCTCACTTTTATAAATAAAATTATGAAAATAATTTTAAGTGGATTAAAACATTAATTTTATTAAAATGTATAATCAAACTAAAAAAAGGAAAATAAAAATATAACAAAAAAGACTTAAAAACACGCATTTTTCAAAAACGCTATAAAGTGCACTTAATAGTATCAAAAAGCTTTTCTTCACTTGGATCTCAGATAAAAAGCGAATACCCTGACGAACCATTTCGCTTTCAAACAGTTCATATTCATCTAAGTTTTCACCGTTTTTTCTGACTCGAAGCAAGACGGGGTGCGGGAGAGAAAGAAGGGGAGTTGGTCTATGACGAGACTTCGGTGGTCTTGGATGTTCTGCATCATAAACGCCATCTATTGCGACTAAACTTGCTGCAGTATGGTAGTGATTGAGTTTCAGTTCAAAATACCTATTGGTGATCATACCTACTGGCCCGAATACGCCACACGAGTGCAAAGCAGGTATAAACAGTGGATAGGGAGCTTGAGAGACCTTGTCATTTGCGAACCGGTTCATTTCAGTGAATAGCTCGTTTTTACAGTTTGGTTCTTTTTGGCCTATCTATGGTGACCACGTCCGTACAATTTACAAGTGAAAAATTTATCTGATTCACTCCAAAACTGGCTGTGTATTTTTGTTTGCCGATGGAAAATTTGGAATACATAATTCTTAATTGGAAAAATGTATCAATATGGGGTCGATTTAGCCGCATCATTATTTAAAAATTAATTTTATTTTAATAAGAAAAACATTCAATTAGGGACATAGGTTTATGAATTATGATGAAATTAATTACTTTTAATGAAGGTAGAAAGTTTGAATTTTCACCGGTTAACAAATAAATAAAGGTTGCGCTTCTTCACGTGCATCCATTCAATTTTTCTTCATGTGCAGATGTTTTAATCAAATTTTGTTTCCAACTCCAGGTAGGTATAGCCTTTTTCAGCGAAAGCTAATTTTCATGTGGCAACCTTTGTATTGGCTTTTCTTGAGATTTTGCCGTGGATCCAATGAGAGCGGTTACTGCCACCGTAGAAATGCAGTTTTTCAATGTTTTGTCATGTCCTTCGGTAGTGAGATGCACCAAACTCTTTCCTAATGGATGAAGAAATGCTAAAATGTTGCCTTTCGGATCTCGCCTTTACTTCACCGCATTCGTCCTGCCACCGTGCGCCGGCCCTAAAGCCTATGTTTTATAAGCGAGCGCAGCCGTTTTTCCCGCCTCCCCAGCGCCACCCGCGGCGCTCTCCCGAACCTCCCTCCTTCTGTCTCCCACCTCACCGTCAACCCTCCTCCCCCACCCTATCATCCCTATCTCATCCCTTTTTATTCGCCGTGTTGCGGGCGGCTGCTTTTTCCCCTATTTCGTACCCCTACCCTCCGTCCCCGCTTCATCCCTTTCGGTGAATTTTTCAGATGGCGTGCGTGCGTGCGGCGGCCTTCATTTGCCTGCGCCTCGCAAGAGAGAATCGCTAATGCGCACGTCGCTCCACTTTTGCCTACCCCCAACCCCTCCCCTCACCTCCCTCTCCACTCTTCCCGTTCGTAAAGAGAGCTATTTACTTGAAAAAGAGCGGTGGTGGAGGAGGTTTTTAAATCGAGCGGGTGGCGGGATGGAAGGGGGGAGGGAGAGAGAGGTTATCAAAATCGCCACTTGGGGCGCCCGAGGAGGAGGAGGAGGTGGTGGAGGCGCGCTTTTGATGTGCATTGATGGATCGTCCATCGACTCTCTTTCATTCGTCCCGGCCCTCAAGGCAGACTCGTCGCGATTGGAACCTGCGCGCGCGCCACCGCTTTCATTTTTCATATTCCTCTTTTACTCCTCGCATACGTACACGCTCCAGCGCACACGTATATATTTTTAGGGGGAGGGGATTAAGGGGGGTACGCGGATTCGCCAATTTCGTGGCTCATCGACAGAGTGGCTGAAGCACCCTTCCCCCCCCAATTATGTTGTTGCCTTGCTTCGGTCTCGCGTCGTTGGCGGGCCAAACAGGGTCGGTGGTTGCAATAAAAAAAAAGGCACATGCTTGGATGGCGTTCTCTCCCCAGAGTTGCATTATCATTTATTAAGGTCAGTTACCGCGGTTGGAGGGATGGAGACTGCTATTTTTTTCCCCAAATTTACCATCGACTGATCGCGATCGAGTAATGTGTATCATTGGTCACCGATCAACCCCGCCAACGCGGGGCAGGACCCTCTCGTGGAATCCGGTTGACCATGCATGGGACCGCCCGGATCAAGCGCACGTATTGGACGTGCAACCGGGCGCAAAAGACGGGCTGGGTGCTACGAGGTTCATATGAAAGTGTGCGGGAGATTCTGGGGGAAAAAACCGGAACGCTCACTGCTGTTCACAAATATATCCGAGGGGTTCCGATTGGCGCGACCATCTCTCGCATGATCCGATTGCGCCACTGACGTAAGAGCCGGGTCGTGTCAAGCTCCCACGATGCAATGGTGCGAGAGTTCATTTCAAATATCTTGGCGACTGAGAGGCAGGCCCAAGTTTTTAGGGGGGGGGGGGGTGAGGGCGGAGGGTACGTGACTTCCTAATAGCCAACCAAAATGTGATAGGCGGAGCCCAGCCTCCGGGAAATTCAGTCGCTTTCAGACCTCCACGGCGTAAGCTTCGTGAGTATTGCCATTCTACTGATTATAACTTCACTGAAACTGGGAATTGAAATTTAATTTTGGTTTATGGTTTGGTCAACTGTTTCTTTTACAACGAACAGCTACAACTATTTTTCGCAACAAATCAGTATCTTTTCTTTCTATGAGTACCATATCCATACAGTGGCGTAGCGAGGGGAGAGGGTCCGGACCTCCCCGAAATATAAGAACATATACTTTTTCCTTCAAAAAAAGAAAACAAAATACTTAAAAAATCATGAATTTACAAAATATTTATTTGAAAAATGATTTTTTCGATAGTGAAAAGTGTTGAAATTAGTTTTTAAAAACCCTCTACTTGGTACCCTGTTTTTTAAAAAAATTCTCCCCTGGTTTTAGACCCCCCCCTCCGAACGAAATTCATGGCAACGCCACTGTAACCATACATCTAATTCAGATACGAGAGACGACCTTTTGCCGTTGTCATAGCAGCAGTAATGCCAAGTTCCGACGCCAGCGGTCAGGAAAGTCGGATCGGTGGAATTTTTTGAAAATTTCTCTTGACCTCAATTTTTAACGTTCATTAGTGTCTAGGAGTTCTGTATTTAAATATTAAATACAATATTAAACCGTGATGGGGCGGTAGCTGGAGTGTTGGTTTCCTACCCTGTTGGCCAGGGTTCATATACCGGCAGTGGGAGAGATTTTTCAGAGAATACCCGATCCCTGCTTTGAGTGCCTTGAGGAGGCCACTTCAAGTACAGCACTCCGTCTATCGGATGGGACGTTAAGCCGTGGTCCCCTTGGCGCCTTTCGTTACGAGCAGGCTAATGCCTACTCCGGGTTTCTCTCCCCAATCCCTCCCAAACCTCCCCTCGTGTCGCCTGTCACGTCACGGGGCCGTTGTGTTCCGCCCGAAATGCAAGTAATGCCGGGCCGGAACCGTTTTTTTTGGCAGCAATATGTGAAGTTCCGACGTCAGCGGTCAGGGACGTTGGATCAGTGGTAATTTGTTTTTTTTACCTTACGCTTACAACGAAAAAAATAACAAAGAAAAAATAATGAGGGAGGGGAAACAAAATATTGAGGCATTGAAGAAAGGAAGAAATGAAGGGGGTGGAAAGAAAAAAGAGGAAGGGAATTCCCGCCTTACCTTGACCAACTTCTGCACCCCGTGTGGTGTCCGTCTTCCAGTCGACGTGAGTGAAGTTCCTCGCCCGAGCTTCGGCGAGATAAAGAAATCGTCCTCTTTGCCTTGACATTGGCGAACGAATGCCTTGGTGCAAGGGATGCAAGAACTGTTCGTGAGCTTCTAGAGCCCTCTATAGGCGAAGAGGGATGAAAGAAACAATAACCAAGGTAGGCGGGAAAAAGGAAGAAAGGAGGGAAAATTTAACTTAAAAGAATAAAAAACAATATGGCTGTTTCGGCCCGAGAAGCGCCAATGACCTGAGCTGTTGGTCGCCCTCTCCAAATCCCATACCACTCCAAACGATGTGAAATGTAGCCAATCTATGAATAATTTGGAGGAAATAGTGTGGAAATGAGGGAAGAGAGAAGAGAAAGATGGTGAAGGGGGGGACCGAAGAAGAAGTTGGCAAGTATAAGTGGACAGCGAGGAAATGGCAGGTTTTGGCGGAGGTGGAGGGATTAAGAGGAGAATGACGTATGCATGGAAAAACCATATAAAGAAGTTGACAGCGATATGTGAGAAGGGGAGTGCAGAGAAGTTTTATTTTCAGGGTTGGAAATGTATATTTGTCATAAAATAGTATAAACAAAAAACTTACCCAAGTTAGCGCTGAAACTAGAACGTAAACTTTCTTCAGCTCATCAATATACTATAAAAAAGTGTTGTAGTTGGGCCGGTACGGCATACCCTCTAAAATCCAAACTCGTTGTAAGCGTACCGGTTCCGTTAAACTACCTCTTTAAATCAATAAAATATAGCCCTAATGTAAATTGCCCAGTCGATTATAGATGGAAAAATGGGAAATGATTATGTACTCGTTCAGAGTTATCTCGTGGCATAACTAAGAACTAATACAAGAGTTGGAGTTTGAAATTTCAATCGCGACCGGATGTACAATACATATTCAGCTGTTGGCAATTTTTGGGGAGTACCGCCCAATTTTTTCCCAACTACTGCACTAACTATAAAACCCACTTCCGACCGCTCACTGAATGACCCATTCACTCATGCAAGTGTTTGTGGTGAACGAGACGACATACAACAAAAAGCCATTGAATCGACCCCTTCTAAAATCGGCTGAAACCATGGGAAAAATTATCGAAATTTTCTTTTTTTCTGCCTATGGCATTGTTACCAACTGCCTCTACGCCTCACATTTTGGGGTAAAAAATCGATTTTTTCAAAAATTTCATTTTTTGAACTAATTTCCAGACCGATCGGAGCACTTTTAATTTTGGCCAAATCTGTGTTTGTATTCTTGTAATTTATCAGTAACTTCCTGGACTCCCAGTTTATCTCTTGTTTGAGTATTTCTTAATTTGTCCAATCTTGTGCAGCCTTTCGCTGATCTCAAAAAGTTCATTTCCGACAATTCTCTCTACCTTAAATCATACTTTTTTAGTACCCAACATTCTGATCCGTAAAGTTCAGTTGTGACTGCCATCACTTTATAAAATTTTATATGTCTTACTTACATCACTTATTAAAATTTTATTTGTTTCTTTTCCCGTTTTTTAGAGTTCTTCTAATTTTGCCACATATTATCTGGAAAGTATAAACTTCATTTTAATATCTTTGTCCTCGTCACATGTTATTTCGCATCTTTAGTATTGGAAAGGCGGCACTTACTCCAGGACTTGATCCTCAATAACAATTTTTGCTCGTATCGGGTTGCTTCCTAAAAATGCCAAAGTCTTTGTTTTGGTTTTTGAAATTCTCAGATTGTATAGTTTACTCAACTGGTGCAGTCTGTTTACTGCCATCGCTAGTTTGTCCTCTTTATCTTGCATCATAACCTGGTCGGCAGCAAACAGCATTGTATTTAAGTACTGAGATGGTCCCCATTCTATGCCTGGAGCTACATTATTGTTCTTCCATATTCTCAGAACGCCATCTGTTTATAGATTAACCAAGGTTGGGGATAATCTGCATACCTTTCTATCTCCTCGGTTAATGACAATTTTTGAGTGATCTATTTCCCAGGGTCATTTACAATTCTCGTGTTCTGTATAGACTCTGGGAATATTTTATCAGATGCTTAGGAAACCGTCTTTTCTTCATACTTGACCATAACATTCCTCTATTGACACGATCGAATGCCTTTTCAAAATCTATGAATGCCAGATGCGTTTCTAGATTAAACTCTGTTCATTTTTGAATGATTTATTCTAAAGTAAAAACATCGTCAAGATCTTCCCTTCCTAAAGCCAGCTTGCTCTTCTAATAATAAGCTATCAGAGATAGCTGGTAGCCTAGTATTGATTAGGCTACTGTATATTTCTTATGCAGGATTGAGCAGACTTATACCTCTGTAATTCTCTGGGTTATTTCTCTTTACCTTTTCAAGCAATGAAACAACCTTAGCCACACTCCATCAAGTCACCCTAATGGCGATGGAAATGATGGCGTAACAACGAAGAGTGAAAATAGGAAATGGTGTGAAAAGCGACCGAAACAGTGACGGATAAAGAGACGGCGGAATGACCATGTGATTCAGAAAATGATGGCTCGAGGGATCGCTTTCTTTGGTCCCTTGAAAGCTATCGCTGGAGGTATCACTTAGCGGGACGGCAAAAATGATCGTGTTATCTAGGCATTATTAATTTATTCCCATACCACCGAAAACAGCTTTATACGGCCTTTTACATCGAGTTTATTAGCATATTAACACTTTAACTGAGCACAAACAACCATGCCCTGGATAGCGGTAAATTTCGTAGGCGGGACTCGAACCCGCGATCTCCTGTTTGACAGGCGAGGACTTTACCCCACCGCCACCGAGGACCGATTGATAAAGGAATGTTCCACGGTCGTTATGCAATCGAAATAAATTAATTACTCAAGGCCGTACTCTTTACTGGGCGAACACGGGGCAAGAGGAAGGGGAAAGGTAAGTGGGTTGAGAGGTCAGTAATGATGTCAATGGGGTGAAATACAACGGTTTAAGGATGATGGATAAAGGATGGAGAAAGGATGGACCATAGAATATACAAACGTGCAAGCTCACTATCTCACCCTGCAGTTTTGCCAGGGGAACAAGTATCCGAGTAGGTCTCAAACACAACCACTGCATGATCCAGCTTTTGCCAACCACCCTCCGCTCTATCACGGTTGCCAGCATCGCATCCCCGCAAAGTTCTCGCTCCCGCTTCTGTATCCTCTCCTGTTGCAGATTCCTCTCCTTTGCCAACCCGTTTATTAAAACTTCCTCGTTTCTCTTCCATCCATTTTTCGCACTACATCCCCTCCCCACCAACACCTCAAACACGTCCATCGTTCCATTCTTGTCCTTAGCGCCCACGCTCCTGTCCCTGCGCAAAGCCCCAATACGAGGCTCTCGGCTAGGTACTCTTATCACTCACGCTCGTTCACAACAATCCAGCTCTTCCCTGATTAGAAACGACTCTTTTACGAACGCTATTCCCTTCCCTTAACTGCTCAGGACATTATTAATGTACTGCCCAAGTAGTCACATTGTTCCATTAAAATACACCAGGGATGAAGTTCTCCGCAAAAAATTTGACTAGTCGATGTTCGAACCCGGATCTACCGATTGCCGGTCAGGCGTGCCAGCCAATTACACGGCCACAGAATTTGATAATTTTATTACGAATGAGTTGCATAGGACAGGTTATAAAGCACGTAATGGAGAAGATATGTGTTACTTTGAATAGGCTAGCGGATAGGAGAGAGGAATGGAGACCTGCGTCAGCCCAATCTTAGGATTGTTTAAAAATGATGATGATTATACTTATAACTCGGAATATAGCATTATGACGAATTTTTATCTGGGTGTCACAGAAAATAACAATGGATATATATTTTTTATTTATCTTTTCAGAGCGAACTTCAGATTGGGTTTTTAACGAACGAGGTGTTAACGTCACAAGTCCACTCTTTGACACATGCGACAAAGGTCGTGGTTACTAAGCCACTCTCGGAGAAAGACCTACTTTGTCGTTAATCGGCAACGACGGATTTCAAAGTACTGCATGAAACAAGTGACTTGGAACGCAGTCATGAGCACGGGAGCAAATTCGTATGTATGCCAAGGATGAGGTTAACCATGAATAATTTCCCGGCTAAGCCAAATATTTTTTTTATTACGTACTTCATCCTTTTTTTGTATATAAAATTGCACCCGTGCGCGTGACTGAGTACTAAGACACTTTTTTTCGTGCAATGATTTGTTCCATTTAAGTTTTTGACGCGATCAGCGATTATTTGAGCCTGGAATTACGGATAAGTATGCAGCAAACATGGATGAACGAATTGATGAAATTTTCGGGTTCGATTCCGCCAATGACCAGGTGTTCGAGGGCTGGAGTGAACTCTTCCTCCTTGAACATTTATTCTTTCATTAGTGGTGCAAAATCACGAGATTAGTATTGTAATATAGCCCTTTATATCTCCATTTCCATATATTTTTCCTTGATTATTTTTATTATTTACCGAGTTAGCGCTGAGAAAGTGCTCGGAAGAGTGGGAGAGGAGAGAAGTCTTCTAAAAACCTTAAGGAGAAATCGGAACAACTTGTTTGGCCACATTATGAGGCATGAAGGCCTGATGAAAACAATTGTAGAAGGACAGATGGAAGGGAAGAAGGGCAACGGACGGCCCCGAATGAATTGCATAAGACAAATTATAAAGGATATAAATGAGAAGACGTGTGTTTTAATGAGAAGGATAGCGGATATGAAAGAGGAATGGAGGACTGCGTCTAACCAATCTTAGGATTGTATAATAATGATGATGATTACATTTATCACTCCGAAAATAGAATTATGACAAATTTACACATAGGAGTCACAGCAAATAGCAATGGATATAACAAACATCTGTGCCCTAGATAAGGATAAGATATCCAGCCGGGACTTGAACCCGCGACATCAGCTTCACAGAATAGGATTGTACTCCGCCGCCACCTAGGGTGACGATTTTTCCTTGCGTCTTTCTCGATAAGTCTAGAGTTTTTGTTTCTCGGTCTTCCTCAGGAGACTTTTCCGTCAATTTTCCCCATTAATAATGAAAAACACTTTGTTACTTCCGCAGAATTTTGTGGCCACCACGTAAAAGCTTCAAGTTTTGATTTAATTTTTCCCCATTTAAAAATTTCGCCCCATTTTATTTCCCGAATAATTACTGCCTTCTGATTTGACCATTGCGTCTTTTCGCATGGCCCATAACCGCTGGATCTTTCTTTGGTGTACTATGTTGCTCCTAGGTTCCATTGCGTCTCCTATTCTTCGGTTCGTCTCCTAGTCTCTCATTCTATCCGTCCTTTCGATTTTCAATATCCACCTCTAGCTCCAAGTTTCGGTGACGATGACTTCCAATGGTCCATGTTTCTGATCTTCGAAATTACCTACTGTGTCCACTCCTTGGCGTTTATCCGGTTCTTTCGTCGCTGACTTAGCCGCAACTAACATTTGCCTGCCAAAAGAAGATGTGCCTCGATCAGATTACGATTGTTCCAGCAATCATTGGAACTGTCGTGCATTCACACAACGATGGTTAAAATCTGTGCGGCCCTCTAGTGTTGGCATCTAAAATGAACGAGAAATTGACGGTTAGCAAAGCTGTTGAGGCATGCAGGGTCAAGATATTACTTTGTTCAACGTGTATTTAACGAATAAATTTTCTTCCGCCCATATTCTTCCTTGCTTGGACAAATCAATGAAAAAATAGAGCGAAGGGAGCTTTAAAAACTTTTCGTCTTTCTCTTGTCGCTTCCTCATCCGGTCTCTCAGCGCCTACCCATCGTAAAGTGGCATCGTTCGGAACTACGGTAACTATTGTCAGGACATGCATTTAGTGCTAGTTCGGCCAACTATCGTAAGGACGATCGCTCGGAGAGTCGTAATCTGAACGTGGCAATACTTCAACAATAGAAGTAAAAGAGTCGCTAATATCTTCGCTAACTTGAGATAACGACTATTAATTGTAACTAGAATAAACGATTAGGTCAGCAGCCGGGCGAATGTGGTGAAGGACGGAGAAGCGGCTAAACACGGTTATCTGAAATACTTTAGCATGATAATCAACTCTATATCGATTCTAATTGAAACAAAGATTATATCCATGATTTTAGCTTACATCTTGTGACGAGAATTTTGCCTTACTTTACCCTTTTAGTTGCTTCTCTTTGAGGAAGGAATCTATTGGATCTAGTCAATGGTTCTTTATAATTATGGATTGATTGCAGGTGAGTTGAATCCTTGAAAACGTATGGGGACGATGTGTACAACTTTAACACAAATTTCGTTGAATTATTTCGGGCAAAAAAATAGATTGCAGATGTAAGTTTTTGCAGGTAATAAAATGTTGATGGAGGAAATTTCTTATTATGGAAATCTACTCTCCTTTAGGAAGTATGCAAATCAAGTGGGAGAACGGGCTAGCAATAAGATCTGCGAGAAATTTGCTGTTGGGTATCTTCAAACTGCTATTTTTGTTTTATAATCCGTGAAATGTATCTGCCGATCATGTGTGCGATGCGCACAGGCAACAGAAGGTCTTTCTGCGAGGGTAGGGGGGTTGAGGGAGGGGGGAGAAACTGGGGGTGGGGGTAGATGGCGCCACCGATGTTGGTCGCACGCACGCACATGATGAGAGGGAGGCTGGTTGTGTGGATCCGTTGGCATGGGAACGGGGGGGAGGTTGGTCTCTATTGATTATTTGTGTCGTGGGGGGGGGAGGCGTTGCTATGTGGCGTGGGATCGCGTGCGGAAGAGCGCGCTGGTGGCGCCACCGGAAGCGAGCGGCGGCTCGCGGTGGTTCCACTTGATTGCTTCCTCCACTTCCTCCTCCTTCTCTATGACCCCCTCAGCGGGGATCTGAGGGGTCGGGCGTAATCATCTGCAATGGCCATCAATTGAAATGTACCGATACCGACAGTGGAGGATAATGATTGGGCATCGTGCACTGTCCAAGCGAAAGCGTTCGGCACTGGAAAGTAGACGATTTTTCAATTGCAAGAGTCCATTGTCTGAAATCCATATCGTTCTTAGGCCATGTTCTAAGATCGGCGGGCTAATATCAGGGGCAGATTAAGGTCGTTGTATTTGGGGGAGGGGATATACGTTACTTACCACAGCGTCTTTGGAGTATGAAATTTTCGCAGCGAAACTGCGTCGGAGCTTTAATCCTTGAGGTTTGATATGCCTAGAGAAGTAGCTTTTAGATTTTCATCAATTATTTTAAACGTTGTTTGTTGTACTGATGCAGTAAAAATATACATGTGAGAGCCACCTTAGAAATTATTAACTTCCAATTTTTTCCTGAAATTACCGGGGAGGAGGGCCTCCCAAACAACGCTCTTCCTGTTAATCCACTGCTGGCTTATGCCAACGATTATAGTCACCAATTTTAACATTTGATTCATTCGTTTTATATGAATTTGAATGCCTCCAGCTCTTTGCCGGTTAGCCTGTGATTACCCGGTGAGATGTAGAGGAAGCGTTCCATAATGAAACTGTTCTGCAAGATCCATGCTTTAAAAGGTGTCGCGTTATTCAATGCGGTATTCCATTTCGACGATGGGACGCTATTATGGCCAAATTGTGCGTGCTATTCGCTCTCCTTTCATCTCCCACTTCCCTCGCGCCTCCCACGCATTCCAACGCTTCTGTTCTACGCATTTCGCGTCTACATCTACAACCTGCCCCGCATGCCGCCTCATTAGGCGTGTGGTGGGGAATGCTAGGAGATCAGCCGTTCATAAAAAAAACAAGCAAAAGAAGGAAATCAGCCCACTGATTTCCACCTAAAATTTATTTACCCATTTTTACCGTGGGCCGATACATCGGCTTTTGGTTCTCAGGCAAAAAGTGCCATGAGCCTATATATCGCCTTTGTCGAAAGGTTATTTTTCAATGAATAAATATGCAGCAACTCGACTTATAATAAAAAATTAACATCAATGATGCAGTTGGAAATTTATTTTATAAGAGTAAAATGAAAGTAAACGGCCTATTAATACAACAGTAGTGAACACCAAATAGTTTTTTTAAAGGTGTTATATTTTCTTTAAATACCCTTGGTATTTCTCGATTGCACCATTCCGAGTAGGTGTCTCTAAGAGGGTTAAAGTCCATTATCGTTTGGTTGTAAAACGTGAAATGTCTTTCTCAATGTATCGTTTATATCTTGGAACAATAGTGATGTTAGCTTTCATTCAGGCAGATTCACTTCAAGATGAAAGTAAGTTAGCTTTTGGAGGGATTGATGTTTAGCGTTATCATTTACCGGTTCCTCTTTTTCCGGCGCCTGTATGAGACGGCTCGTCTTCATGAGGATTCTCTCACGCTCTCGATCGCATTCATTTCCCGGTCGGACAATCAGGAATGGAGAGGACTACTACTTCGTCAACATCCCAGGCGGAATAATTTACGGATTGATGACATCAGGCTCTTACATGCATAGTTGGCTGTGTTACCATAAGCGTCTGTAGTGGTTATCAACGAATACTTGATGTTTTTTTGGGAATTATTTCTGGTAATATATTTTTAAAGGTAGGTTTATTCGAAAGACAACAAACGACTTATATCAACAAACCAGAATCCAAAAAGACAGTAACGATGGAAATCTAAATCGTTGGAAGACTCGAGTAATAAAAAACGAAATAGTGGGCTGTGAAAGCTTAAGATAATACATTTCTCTTTTTTTATTCTGACGTCCAATGGGGTTTCATTTTTACCCTAGTAAAATTTAACTTGCCAAAAAAGTCCTTCCTAAAGACCTTTGTAATCGGTCCAAACTTGCTAAGAAAAAATCGCAAGAAAATCATTGCTATGCGATGAGGTTAAATGTCATGTACAAGTAACGTTAGGCTTAATATAAATGCAACCCTCCCTTCCGACCGGTCGTATTGTGTGTTTCGAAATCTAGTCTTTTATATAAAATAAATGATCGTGGAAATTTCAGGGCCTTTAGAGTAGAGCCATATCATAATATATTTCCTTTCCATATTGTTATTTTCTACCCTCTTCCAATGGTATTATCAACCTTCTTTAGTTAGCATGATAGCGTAATGGGTAGAGTGCTTGGCTGATGATCGAGGGATCCTGGGTTCAGACCCCGGGTGATGCCTTCGGTCTCCCCTAAAAAAAAATCCTCGAAGTACAAGGAGACCCTGGCAAAGGAATGCCACCCTACCCTGAATGCGTGAAATTCAAACATTGCTAGCTCAGTTCGATGTGAGCTCTACCCTCACCTATATAAAGCAACCTTCAGGTTCAATTACTGAGTGAGGTAAGGTTATTACTATTCTATCCATGAACCTTGTTTTCTTCCTCTCCCACACTTCCTCTTCCCTTTATGTCATCATTTCCTCTCTCTCCCCACAGCACGCTCCAAACCCATCTCATCTCCTAATTAGCTGTATCCTCTCCTCAACCACCATCTGTGGCACTTCCTCGTTCCTTTTCCTCACCTTAAATTCCACTTGTCTCCGCTCTTCTCTACACCCACTTTTATAATCTAATCTGTTCTACAAGCTCTGTATAGTTTCAGCCAATAAAAAAATTGCAATGCTCCATATCTTTCTTTTACTTTACTTAATCTTTGCGCCCTTTCACCACTATTTCTTCATCAATTGTTTCTCTATTCGTAAACACCTCTTTCATTAAGCGGCACTGCGTTGCTGACGCGCTTCGTGTTTTCTTTTTTTTTTCTTGTAATAAGTTGCCGAGGCAGTATAAGGGTGGTACCTGCTCAAGTTGAAGACATGGACGTTCTTGGAAAAAAGCGCATCATTCCCGCTCGAATGGTTTTCTTTTTCCTGACACATCACTTGTTGAAAACTTAAGCTGTCATCTTTAAATTTTTAGGGCATATGGAGCGGATCAAGATCAGTATTTGCCCATGCGTCACGTAATTAAATCTCTCCCCAATCTTTTCTCCAAGTTAACGTGGATATAATTGAGACTGGTAAATATTACAAGGCTGCACTCCATACACCCAGAACATTTCAAGATGACTTCTTATGTTTTGAACAATGAATGATTCACGAGTAACGACAACAAACGACCGCTCGTGTACGAGTGATGCATTCTTTTAAGTTTCACATGACTGCTCTTAACTCTTAGGGCCCCCGCGCACTGGCAACTTTTACAAAGCAACTATTTAGTTGCTTTGTGGATGTTCAAATGAAACACACGAAATTGACTGTGGCCCCGCGCACGGGCAACTTTTTAGTTGCCGCAACTGCCGTGTGTTCCATAGGGACTTCCTCAAAGCAACTAAATAGTTGCTTTGTAAAAGTTGCCAGTGCGCGGGGGCCCTTAGTGCTCTCAACCGCAGTTCACCGATTAACTTGCATTGCATTAAGCATTTTTAGTCCGTTCCAAGCGAACAGAGGCGAAAATTATTTTGATTGAGAACAGCTACAGAATATTATCAGATAAACAGTCTTATCCTTTCGCAGTGTTATTGCTTTGAGTATAAGAGGTCCTCTAACAGGTGAAAATTTCTAATGTCGCTATATTTTTGCAGTACCTACCTACTAGTCATTCACCATCCGCAAGCTTTCTAGCCCCTGATTCATTGTGATTACCCATGAAAATGGAAATGGTGAAACTTACATGGATTTTTTTCAAATAATATCGTTCTTTAAATGAAATTAATTAATCGATATATCTTATTTAACATTTTTCCTATGATTCAACCTGAAAATCAAGTCTTCTTACTGATTTCTACACCGAATCTTCAATTTAGCTTTCCCATTAATTTCGCAGAAAGTATTGTGTTAATTTTATAACTAACATACATTGGCGGCTTTAATATTAGAATGCAGGTACAATATGTGTGATGCTTGTATTTCATACGAATTCAGAAGGGCGTGTTTACTTCTTTTGGTGTTCCCAAACCAGCGCTTTCGTCAAAATGGCGAAGTTGCGCCGTTGTATGTGTTCGCCACGCACTTGAAAGAAGGGATGAAAGAGAGCCATTCTCCTTGCGGCACGACTTGGGGGGGTGGGGAGGAAACGGGTGGCATTGTGGGAAGAAAAGGGAGGGAAGGAGAGGGGGGGGATTGAAGAGACGCCGAGCTAAGACGGTTCTCTCTCCTGATGTGGCGCGTAGCCGAGATTTTCAGGAAACAACAGCCCTCAGGGGCACTTATCAAGGAAACTAAAATGAAGAGGCCCCAGTCCTTTCCTTGTATTGGAAGCTTATTAAACCCGCCAATTCGGGCCCTTATTAATCGCTTTTCAAAAATGTATCTGGCACTACGATGAGCACAGATCGATGCATTTATTCCCTGTGTTTTCAATGCAGCAATTGTGCACGCAAATAATAGCCCGAGAAAGTTATGATGTATGTAATAGAATATATCATCTTGAATATTAACTTCGGCTAACAGCCCTAATCATAGCTTATTTCGTCATTACGCTTGAATGTTCGATCGAGGGTTCCTTAGTTGAAATTAGAGGCCAGCTAGCTGTTGGGAAAACAAACTGTCTGTGGCCACCTTTGTGAGAGTTTTCGATATGTGAAATAGCCCCAATGTTTCCTGCTGTATTTCACGAATACCTGCAGAGGTCTCCGACTGCCTTAGATATCAAATGCCGGTGAAATGAGGCGGCCTGCCGGGTGACCGCCTAGCAGTACATGGGAAGAATAGCATTCGCTCTCAGGAAAACCCCTATTCATGCCTTTATACCTAATGCAGCCCCAACGCTACTTTCCGAAGGGTTTGTTTGAGGCGGCCCAGGCAGAGAGCCGAACGCTGGCTGGAAATACGAACGCGGGCGAACGTCGTGGTCGGCCACTTAATCCGGTAGACTTACTCAGACGGTCAAGGGGCTTGAAAGAGGTGAGTTCGGGCTATGCGTTCGTCTGCAGGCCCCTAGTTCAAATCCCAGGTGATGCCCTCGGACACCCGCAAACAAAATCCTTGCATTGGGATTTGGATCAGGGAGAAGATCCTACGAACGTTGCGATAGGAGACTTTTGTAAGCCCATTTAAATCCGCGATGGGTTACCGCACTAACAGCACTACTCGAAACCTACTACAGAATTCTCCGTTTTATTATTTGTGGTACCTACCGTTCGGCATTTATTTGGACAGCTAATGTCGGAGTGTAGCAGAGCGCTGTCTGCTGCTCAGGACATGGACTCTTGGGGGAAACCCAGGAGGTGGGGGCGTGAAGCCCTCAACGGGTGAAGGGTTTTTGGGCTGGTTGTAAAAGAGAGAGAATAAAGAGTTGTGTTTTGAACCTCGAAGTGAGCGAACGTTATTTTGAATATCCTTCTCCTGCGAACCGGCGCTACATTGGCGCAGTCGGTAGGATTGTGTTCTCGATCCTGAGATTTTGCGTGCGGTTCGGCGGCGGCAGCCATGGCGGGTATGGTGATGCCGGAGAAGTTTAGTGGTGCGGAGGAGTGGGAAGACTGGGTTTTCCAATTTGAGACAGTGGCGGAAATAAATAAATGGCCTGAGGAGCAGAAGACGCTCTACCTGAGACTCTGCCTCACAGGAAACGCTCTCTCGGCGTTTCGTGATCTGCCGGAGGAAAACAGAGGGAGCTATGAAAAGGCGCGGGAGGCGTTGGGGCGGCGCTTCAACCCAAGGGAAGCGAGCGAGAAGGAAAAGGCGCGATTCGTCCAAAGGGCGCGCAACCCCGGAGAAGACATCGCCGCCTTTGCCACGGACCTCGGGCGCCTTGCTCGGCGCGCATACCCTTCCTGGCCCGAGGATGCGAGAAAGGCCGTAGTGCGCGACCGCTTCCTCGATGGGCTCGACGGGAACATTCGGGTGTGGGTGAAGCAGGCGAGACCTGCTAGCCTCGAGGAAGCAATCGGCGTTGCAATCGAGATGGAGGCAAACCATTTCGCCGAGTCATCCACCAGGGTAGTGAATGCGTTGGCGCCGGCGACGCTCGTCAGGTCACAGGATATCGGTGTGGATAGTCGAGGGTGTGGTCGCGAGGACAGAGTGGAGGCCGCGTTGACACAGAACTCAGAGACAATGAGAGAGGTGTTGCAATTTCTACGAGGGATGGTTATGTCGAGTGGTGAGGACCACGGCCCCGCTCCCGCTCCGGAGAGGCGGCGCCCTAATTCCAGTGTGAGGCGCAGAGATCGGCCGCGCTGTTGGATGTGCGGAGAGGAGGGCCATCTGAGGGCCGAATGCCCACGGCTTTCCTTCTCGGGAAACGACGGAAGGCCGAGGAGATGGTAACCTTCTCGGCCGCAGACGAAAAAGGAACCCGAGACACTACTTCACCGCTCGAGGGCGTCGGAGGACGCGGAGCAAAGGAAATTTGGACAATTTTGTCCGAGTCAGTGCCCCTGGTGCACGGATCCGTTTCGAAGATCCCCGTCGAGATACTAATAGACACGGGAGCGGCAGTGTCATTGATATCGGAAGAAATATGGAGCCGCACCGAAAATTCGGGGAAAATCATAACAGACAATGTGACGCTAATAACGGCGAATGGGGAGCCATTACGGGTGCTTGGGAAGGGTGAAGTGATACTTCAGATCGGAGGGGAAGAGTTCTCTCATGATGTGCTCATCGCCCCGCGCCTATCGAAGGGATGCCTCCTGGGTGCCGATTTTCTGCGAGCACATCAGTGTGACGTGGCTTTTTCCCGGAATTGCATTCTTCTCCGCGGAAAAGCGGTGCCTTTTCTTACAAGTGAGGGAAAGTGCGAGTGGGGCTGCGCAGTGCCGTTGAAGGAGAACGTTGTTCTTCCTCCTCACCACGAAGTGGTAGTGGAGTGTTGGGTGAGCTCGGACCCGGGGTTCAAAGAAAAAGTGGGGATAATCGAGCCAAACCCAAAACGTTTAGAGCGTTGTGGCGTTTTCGGTGCGCGGATTTTGCATAACGTGAAGGATACCGTGAATATGCTTTTCCTGAATCCCTTGGGAGAGACAGTGACTCTATACAAAGACACGAAAGTGGGCGTATTGCACGAGTGTTGTGGAGAACAAGTGGAAACATGTCAAAAGCCCGTTTTTAGTCTGGAGAACGCGCATCTTCCCTCTTTGACTTAAACTGTGCCGATATTAGTGAAGCGGAAATAGAGGAACTCAAAACAGTGTTGAATGAGTTTTCAGATGTGTGCTCTCGAGGACCCTACGACTTAGGGCGTACAAACATTCTTAAGCACACAATAGAGACTAGTGATGTGTCCCCGATTCGGCAACCTCCCAGGCGATTGCCAATCCACAGACGCGGAGAAGTGCGACGAATCGTAGAGGAAATGATGAGGGACGATATAATCGAAGAATCATCATCTCCTTGGAGTTCACCGATCGTTCTTGTGAAAAAGAAAGACGGATCGACGCGATTTTGCGTTGAATTTAGGCGTCTGAATTCCGTGACTCACAAAGATGCTTATCCCCTCCCCCGCATGGACGACATTCTCGATTCGCTCGCCGGCGCAACAGCTTTCTCCACAATAGATATGGCGTCAGGATACTGGCAGTGCGAGGTCGCGGAAGTTGATCGAGAAAAGACAGCCTTTACCACTGGTGACGGTCTATATCAGTTTAAAGTGCTGCCCTTCGGATTGTGCAACGGACCCAGTACATTCCAAAGACTAATGGACCTAGTGCTCGCGGGTGCACAGTGGAGGTCTTGTTTAGTGTACTTGGATGACGTCATAATTTTCGGAAGGGATTTTAGGGAGCACGTAGAAAGGCTAACAGATGTGTTGATACGCCTAAGGAAGGCGGGACTGAAAATTAAGCCTGAGAAGTGCCAAATCATGAAACCATCTGTGAAATTTTTAGGCCATATAGTCTCCAAAAATGGTGTTGCGACGGATCCTGATAAAATTGCCGCGATCACACAATGGCGATCTCCAGCATCCCTTGAGGAGCTTAGGGCGTTCCTAGGAACTGTGTCTTACTACAGGCGGTTCATTAGAGACTTTTCACAGATAGCCTGCCCCCTTCACAGGTTGACCGAAAAGCATGCCTTATTTAAATGGAGTGCAGAATGTGAAGACGCCTTTCAGACTCTTAAGCGAAAGCTAACGTGTTCACCGATTTTGGCCTTCCCGCGGATGGACTGCGAATTTACGCTCGACTGTGACGCTAGCGGGATGGGTATCGGGGCCGTACTCAGCCAGAGACAGGAAGGCGAGGAAAGGGTTGTGGCCTATTATAGTCGGACGGTCTCACGCGCCGAAAAACAATATTGTGTGACGAGGCGTGAACTTTTGGCGGTAGTCAATTCTACCCGCCATTTTCGCCAATATTTATTAGGCAAACGGTTTGTGGTGCGCACCGATCATAATTCCCTACAGTGGTTGAGATCGTTTCGAGAACCGGAAGGACAAGTTGCTCGCTGGCTTGAGCAATTGTCGGAGTATGACTTTTTAGTGGTGCATCGGCCGGGCAACAAACATGGAAATGCCGACGGTTTATCCCGGTCTGTTTGTAAACAGTGCGCTCGGGGAGAGGGGGAGCTGATTTCAGCGGAAATCGACGCCGTCTTAGAGGCCCCCAGTGAAAGCGTGAGGGACAGGCAAAGCAAAGACCCCGTGCTGAGAAGGGTAATGGAAGCACTCGAAGCAGGAATTCGGCCGTCCGAGGGAGAGAGGAGGGGTGACTGCCCGAAGGCGAAGGCTTTGTGGACACAATGGGATAGGCTAGTGTTTAAGGATGGGGCTCTCTTTCGAAGGTGGGAAGAAGAAGGAAGAGACGCCTTCCGTCTCCAGATAATAGTGCCTGCTGAGGCTAGGGACGAAATTCTTCGGGCTTTGCACGATTCGCCCGTCGGAGGCCATTTAGGGTATGAGAAAACTCTAGGTAAAGTGAGAGAGCGCTACTATTGGCCCGGATACACAAAAGACGTGGAAATTTGGTGCCGCACGTGTGAAGATTGTTCGCGTCGGAAATCCCCGCCTCACCCGCTAAGAGCACCACTGGGTCATTGCCCGACGGGAGGACCGATGGAAAGAATTTCCATGGACATTTTAGGACCACTTCCTCAAACAAAGACAGGAAATAAATATATATTGGTGGTCGCTGACGAGTTCACCAAGTGGACCGAAGCGTACGCCATGAATAATCAAGAGGCGGAAACTGTGGCGCATCATGTTAAGGGCTTCGTGTGCAGGTGGGGAGTGCCACGAGAAATCCACACTGATCAAGGACGCCAATTCGAATCCCGCATCTTCCAAGAGATGTGTAAAGTGATTGGGGCGGTTAAAACAAGAACATCACCCTACCACCCGCAGTCGGACGGCCTAGTCGAGCGCTTCAATAGAACATTATTAGCTATGTTGAGCCAGTGGACGGAGAAGGAGGCCGAATGGGATGAGCATTTGGATTCCGTCATGCTAGCCTATCGGTCGGCCAAACACAGCAGCACAGGATTTACACCGTATTTTCTTATGTTTGGGAGGGAAGTGCGCCTCCCCATTGAGTTGGAGTGGGGGATCCCTGACGGGCAGAGGGGGGTGGCGAAAGAAGGCGACTTTGTGAGACGCTTGCGAGAGAGCCTCGAGAAAGCCCATGCTCTCACACGGCAGAGGCTTGGGTCAGCCCACCTCCGGCAAAAAGAACAATACGACCGCCGGTGTCACGGTGCACCCTTTGAAGAAGGGGAAAGGGTATGGCTCCACGATCCTGCTACGGCAAGAGGGAAGTGTCGTAAATTCCATCGCCCCTGGACGGGCCCCTTCCAAATCATACGGAAATTGTCCGAGGTCACGTACCGGGTGAAGAAGGTGGATAATCCTCGCTGCCGCTTAGTGGTACACTTCAACCGACTCAAAAGGTGGGAGGAAAGACCGGGAGGAGACACGGAAAAGGAATGTCAGAATACGGACGGAGTGGAAGAAACAAAAGCTGGGCCAAGAGAGACCGAGACAGCGAGGGAAAAACCTGTCGTCCGCGGAGGGGGTGGATGGAAGTTTTTCTCCATTCCACCAACACATGAGGGCCAAGCGACTCCGGCAGCGAGAGAGGAGCCACCAGCTGAAGCGGTTATTGAGCCGACCATGCGATATCCCAGACGGGTTACAAGAGAACCACAAAGGTTTCAAGCCGGGCTCTGAGGAAGGAGTAATTCCGGGGGGTGGTCTCTTTTCTTTTCGTTTCAGAGGTAAGGAGATAAAGGCGCCAACTTTCCGAGATCCGAGGACAGCGAAGGTTCCAGCTATGCCGACCGTCGCGAGGGCGCGACGCCTTTGAAAAGAGGGGGCAGTGTAGCAGAGCGCTGTCTGCTGCTCAGGACATGGACTCTTGGGGGAAACCCAGGAGGTGGGGGCGTGAAGCCCTCAACGGGAGAAGGGTTTTTGGGCTGGTTGTAAAAGAGAGAGAATAAAGAGTTGTGTTTTGAACCTCGAAGTGAGCGAACGTTATTTTGAATATCCTTCTCCTGCGAACCGGCGCTACAGGAGTATATGCGTCCCATAATCCACCTACTCATCCTTTGATAGTACCTTATGCCCCGTTTCCCCAGCGTTCATCGTAAGCAATCATTAGCGATGACCATGTTTACATATTGTTATTGTGACGACGGCTTTCAGAGCTTAGCGCGCTGAGAATGGGGTAGTTTCCTTCATCAAAGAAAACGAGAGGCATTGATTGCGATTCGTTACCCACCAGTAGTGCATTCATAATATACAAATTATTTGGTTTTAGAATTCCCAGTTTAGACGAATGTTAATGGTCAATTTTAACCTTATTTGAAAAAGGCATGATAGGCGCCCATGCGATGCCACTCCACGTGACGTCACAGGGTCCCAGATGCTATACGAGTAGTCAGGAGTTTTATATCGTCTGAGATTACCACTGCATGCAGGAGGCATAGATCTCAGGGAAACATCTCTTAATAATCACTTATTAAAATTGCCCAAGGTCGGAAAGTTTCCTTCGTTTGATTTGATTTCCTTCGTTAATCCTTATTTGAATCAGAAGTGAAAATTTTCAAGCACGCGAAAACGCGACGGCTAAGTATGAAAGCTGAGAAAAGTCCGTGTGGCGTCATTCTGGTTCCGGCTGCCGCTGTGTGAGGTCACCTTGGTGCGAGGCTATGAGCGTCGCTACGATGCCGGCTACTAGCAGGTAGCAGAGTACCTTAGTCGGAGTGGTCGGGAGTTTTACATCGTCTGAGATTAATAATGCATGCATGAGGCACAGAGAGAAAAATAGAAATCGTCATTTAAAAATCTAAAAGCGTGAAATACGTACTCCAGGAGTTATAATCTTTCGATTTAGGTAATAAGAAAAGGAAACCACCCTATTGTTACCCGGGTGAGCTGACGTGGTAACACAGATTAAAAATCGTGTTTGGAACGCTAATTTTTCCACTGCAGCAACTCGCGTGACATCTCGTACTTTCTCGTATTGGGTCAAGAAATTTCTTTTGATACAGTGCATTCCAGTTAATTGAGATGCATTCGGACCGATGCCTTTTGCCTCAGCGAAGGGGCTGTCCCTTTTACCCGAAGCAATCAGTAAGCAAAGGAACAGCGGGCGACCCTCCTTGTCTCGTGCAGCCTGAAGAAAGGCCGCCACGGCAAGGAACTCTCTGCTGGTTTTACCCCTAAGGGATCATACCGTTTTACTCACTCACAGTTATGCAGTGATTCTGGGGTAAGCTTTACCGTTACCTATCCACACCAGGGTGTTTTCGCTAGATGAGTTTAGAGCCCATTCCAGAGTAAACGATAGGACTGTTAAAATTCACGCATGCAGGCTAGAGGGACCTCTTCCTTCCCACGCACCACCTTGCGGCTCGCACTTCCATGTTATTTTGTAAAGAGTATCCGAAGGTTCAATTGTATTGGGCTCAACTATGTGGAAGTTAATACTCGAAAATGAAAAGGAGACTTCGTTGATTTCCACTGATTTATTTCGTCCGTACGACATGTTTCGATCCATAGAGGTCATTATTAAGTCTTCATAATGACCTCTATGGTTCGAAACATGTCGTACGGACGAAATAAATCAGTGGAAATCAAAGAAGTATCCTTTTCATTTTCGAGTATCCGAAGGCTTCACCAGGTTTCACCCAAATCCTAATAACCCTTCGGTCTGTAATCCAACCTTATACCTACTGGGCCACCATGACTACGGAATGACCCCTCGAGATAAAGAATCGTCGGAAAGAATTCTGAATTACGATCGCGTTCGAATCACTTGCAAACAACCTCTCGTAATGACAACCGATCGGAATAATTTCACTGCAATTAAATCACCCCCATCACTGACCATTAGGGAGCGCAGTAACCAAACTGGAGGCTGGCGTCGAAATCAGGAGCTTCGCACCGCGGCGGGGGGTTTTGGAAAACAATTCCCAGGAAGAGAAGCCGAGCCCTCTAGCATGTGCAAGTATCCCTCTGAAGCAAAACCAATCGCCTTGACCTGGAATCGAACCAGGATCCACCGCAAGGACTTGAGCATTTTCCCCTCTCGAACGATTACTTTGCTTGGAATTTTTCACTCTACTCATCCCCACTTGGTGTAGCACCTATCCACAACAAAAATCTTCGTTTCAGAAACCAAACGAAGTGGATTCCCACGAGAAGAGCCACGGAATTTTATTAAATAAATGATATGACTATTTTTTACAGGTACTTATCCGAGATTGATTTCATGCGCATAGCTTTAAGAAATAACGCTACTATATTAAAGTTACGATTTTGATATAAGTGAGAAAACTACAGAGACCCTTATTGTCGAGAAATCGTCGGTTTGAACTCTTTCGTAGATAAGTTGATGACGTCACGAGCTCCCACCAAGCAAGTCTCCTCGCACGCGTCTCGGGTGTGTCGCTATTGTTCACACTTTCGTGAGAGAAAATTTCCTTCAATTAGCGGTTATCCTCGAACCAATTTAATGTGACCTTCGTGGCGTCAACAATCAATGGTATTCGGGCGGAAGCTTTCGTGCTAATTTTTATTACTTTAAGGTTAAATGGCTGCATGCGGTAGACTGGCCATAAAATATATTTCACTTCCATGTACCGACTTGTGTTAACGAATTGCTACATCGGGTCTTGAGTGAATGGCTTCATTAGTATATGTTAGGCTCGGAATTTAGCTTTATTGGAATTAATACTGTCAAGTTCAAGGGTCAAATTCGTAAATTATTGCCTTGGGATCATGTTGTTTAAACCACGTAATTATTAGAATATTGATCTCCCTACCCTAATAGTATGAAATTTCTACCCCTGTGGCTTAGCACGGGGCTAGCTCTACACTCAACTATTTTTCAAACCTTCGGGTTGAATACTTGAATGAATGAACAGGTAATTTCTTTGCTTCTCGAAGGAGCAGTTTTCAAATCACATGCACTATTAACAGGAAATAAATTCCAGCACGACTGAGATGCTTGCACTGAGTTGGTACGCTTAGCCGCTCGTAATCACCAGCGCACTCGAAAAATGCGGACTACTTTTGGATAGCCGTTTTTTGGTGAGGGGGATTCGACGATCGTCCATATTCTATCCACGTTCATGGACGCGCATTTTGGAAGGGGGTTTTGCCGGGGAGGAATGGACATGAAAAGTAAATGTCGGCCTCCAATGCTCTTGCTCTTCTTAATTAACGGCGGGAACGGAGAAAAACGCATTACTCCATTATTGACGAGAAATTATTGAACGTTGACCATCCCACCATTTCCCTCTGCTTTGTACAAACACACACACACGAACCCACAGACATAGATGCTGCTTCGCTTTGATTGTTTTTGACAAACCGACTAAAATAGCCATAAATAATATATAATGCGGCCGCTCATTTTGCGACGGTGCGGCGGCGCATGAATAATTGAAGAGCGCGTGCCGTCGGTAGTGGACGGAGGATGTGGAGCAGAGGGAAGGGATGGGGGATTTCATCGAAGCATCGCACGGTCCGCACGGCACCCAGCCGATGAACCTTCAAAAATGTATTCAGAAACTGATTAAGATATTTTTTCAAGACATCCTTGCCGCTCGTTTTTAGTAAAAAAACCGATAGAGTATGAAAACCACTTAGTTAAAATGAAATTACGTTGGGGGAGGGAGTCCCCGGGTTGGGAATATTGATTGGATTTCCTCCCTCGGCCTCCACGGATACGGGATCCTCTCTCTAAATGGACTAATTGCAAGGGAGGCTTTAACGACCTCTTCTCGTCGTGAAAAGGAAGAAGAGATTTTTCCCGACAAAGTGGCTAATCGGTCGCTTAAATAAAAAAAAACCTTCCTCCCCCACCACCACCGGCTCTGCGATCAAATCCTTGGCGATGGAAATAAAAATTGAAATTCAGGATGAGCAGAATTGGACTTATGACGAGAGAGGAGTGGGATTTGGAATGAGATGGAGAGGTGATCCATTTCCTCGGGATTTTGTGTGTTTTTTTTGCAAACGAACCAGCTTCATCGGAGAGAGAGAGAATATCGGACGACTAATGGCCAAAGTGGTCAAGGAAAAGAGGGGTATCAGTGGCGTTCGGGGGGAGGGAGGCGAAATGAAACGTGCCAATTAGACCCGCTCCAACTTTCGCCATCAGACATTCACTGCCAATTCACTCTGTGCCAATCAAAACCTTTTCCAAACCATTTGGCAACACCAACAGAAGTCAGCACCCACGTCCCCTGCAATTGAGACACTTAGGAGGGGGCATAGCGACATCACTAAGCCGCATGCTGATCTTCATCTTTCGAATACTCAAATGTTTAATATCGCACCGCATACTCCTAGTGTACCTGTTTTGCTACCCTCAGGGGAAGTATGTACAAGTTGCTGCGGATGGTTTTGAAGATGACAGGTGGCATATACAACATTTACTAGGCGATGCGGCTCATTTTCGGGAGATTTTGCCTTCGCTTTCGTGTTTACAAATGATTCACCTCGCAAATTATTGATGCGATCGGGGAAGTTTAAGATTATGATTTAATTTCAAATCTCAATGCTATTTTATACATCTCATAAATAAAGAAATGAAAAGAAAATTTTAAAATCCGAAGTTTATACCAATACGGATTGGATTTAGTCCATATTTTAATAATTATCCACCGAAATGAAATTTAATCCCGACCCGAGTTTCAATGGAGCATCATCGGGTTCCCTTACCAATAAACTCGGGCGGGGATAATCCCGCGACGGATATTATTGTGTGGACATTTGCCCGTAATTATTTCAGTATCGGAAAATTAAATTGGTTTAAGTTCACAAAGCGATGTAAATTACAGCGGCGGCCAGACGTCACACGGGCTTTTCCCAGCATTCATACTTTCGCATACCGACATACCGTCGCGTTTCGCGCACTTGAAAATTTTCACTTTTTATTTAATCGCGAAAAATAGATATAATCATTTTTATCTATAAAAGCGTGAAATATGTTCTCCGGGAGTAATAATCTTTCGATTTGGGCAATAAAAAATAATGGTAAACCACCCTATTCTTAAGGCTAAAACGGCAGACAAGAATTGTAAAACCTGGTAGAGGGACTAGAAAAGGAGCAGGACTATTTTGGGAGGGGAAGTGATTAGGAAATATAAACAATAGCGCACGTGATGGCTGCGCAGTCGACAAAAGCCGAGGTCAAAATTAAAGCCCCCAACTAGCGTATGGTAACGAGGAATGGAAATAGCAAAGCAAATACTTATGAATAAGTTTTATCAAAATTATTATGCTTTTCTATCTTCTCGAACATTACTTATTTGAGATTACATTTCCAATCGAAATAAACAACATGATAACAACCGCTATAGTCGTAGTCAGCCTATTAGATCCATCAAGTAATCAAGACTTTTCCCATTTTAATGTGTGCCCCATACGCTGAGTTGATGTGTGGTGTTGTATTTATCTTGTGATATGAAATGAATATGAGAATATTTTGATACTTATAATCAGAGAGACTGGCGATCGAAATCTTTTTTTCACTTACTGGGCTGGTAAATAAATGAACAAACTTTTCAATGGCAAATGAAAATAGTAAGGATAATTTAATTAAAGTAGGGGTAATTTAATCAATAGTTGAGTATCGTACCTGGTTTCCCAAGCATACTTTTGTCGTACTTCCACGGTGAGGTTGCAAGCTATTTATAATCGTTTATGTATAACTACTTCGAGTACTCACTAAAAAACGCAAAATCTTAGATTTATTTGCTGTATCTTAGTAATCTGAAAATATCATGAAATTTAAAATCAGCATTATGACATCAAATTATGTTATTAATTGCGAGGTAATAAAATGGTCTAACTTCTATCAACCATGACTTGAGATTATACTTTGTATCATCTAATAACACAAAATAAATTATCATGATTAGCACTTCCACGAAAGCGGGTGTGAATTTTTCAAATCGTTTATCTACTGTTTCTGTCGAATATGCGGCGATGTTGAACATTGTTGCAATCAAAACCATTGTTATTCTCAAAGTTTTTTTCTGGTAAAAATTGACATTTTTTCCGTAGATAGTACTTTTCTGCTATTAGTAAACAATTTTGCCAGAAATTTCGCGCTACGAAGTGGAATATTGCGGAATATGCGATTGTCTCTGTCATTCCGTGAGCGCAGATTATTTGATAGGAATTTCTGAGAGCAGCCAAAAAAGAGCCCTCCTGCCGATGGATTGTATTCATTGCCCATGTAGAAAGCAAGGAAAAACATTGAACGTTACCCGTTAAAATACATGAACGTAATAGACGTTGAGTAATAGACGTGACTGTGTTTCAATTATCAAAGTGCGGATGATGACTTAGTCATAATAACGGTGTCTGCCTTCAATACAGAAAATCGTCAAATTTCATTATATCCGTTATTTAACGTTGTTTTACAACTCAAACATTTGTTTGTATGTTTGTAAAATATACAGTTTGTCAAAAGTGCCCATGATCGTTGCGTTATTAATTAATGTTTGTTTAGCTACCATCCGTAAGTATTTTCCCCGCCCCGCGTGCTATCCCGTTGCATGGAAAGCTAGTGCTACTGCGGGTAATAATCTTTAAAATAATATATTTTGTGTAACTGAATTTAGTATTCATGTCTTATCCGTGGTGCTTCCATTAACCCATATTTTGGATTTTGTTACAATACTTATCCGTATTTGAGCCGAAAATTACTTTGCCTATAATAAAAAATATACCTATGTAATAAAAAATACCAATTTTTCGATTAATTTGGGGAAAATTACAATAAAAAATCAATTTTTAAAAACATAAATCGAGAGTCAATTAATCGAAAATTGATTCTGGATTTAAATATTTAATCCCTAAACCGTGGTTCCATAGGCGTGTATATTTACCGCTTTCCTATATCCTTATGAGCCTATTTCAAATGGACCTTAATGCTGCTTACTTTGCACTTTGAGAACTATTTGAGCCATATCGAGACATAAAAAATATTTATTTGACAAATTATTTATAACAGAATTGTTTCATTTGTTTAAATACCTTTCATTGAGCGGTGGGCAAACTATTATATCTCTATCCTTACTTCACTATTGTGGATTAAAGGGCCAGGGGCGCAGCTAGGAATTAAGGCTGGGGGAGGTTTAGGTGCAACTAATACCGGGGTGTGTGGGGGTATGGAATACCCGCCAGGATAAGCGTTAGGTGCGAGATTAATAAATAGCAAATTTTTAAGATAAATGGTTCAAAATGGTGAGTTTTACGGCTTTCTGAGGTATATTTTTTTAATCCTTACACCATTCTATTAGCAATACCAATCCAATTAAATAAAAGGGATTAAACTTAAAAATTTCACTGAGCTCTGGGGGGGGGGGTTTATCCCCCAAACCCCTCCCTCGCTGCGCCACTGTAAAGGGCCTAAGTTGTCCTTGGATGAAGTGAAAGAAACGATGGATGATTCACTCAGGGAAGAGTTTAGCAGATAATGTAGTGGAGGTCGTGTTCTCAAAGGAGGGAAATATCGGTGAAATATCTAACCAATGGAAACGATTTTAAGGGGTATTTTGATAGGAATTTTTCTTCAACCGGGGCTAGATAAATATTCACCTTCCTTGGCACAGCCATTGCATTGTGGGTAGAGGTGGTCATTGAAGGAGAATGCATTAAGAGTGAGGATGAAGTGTGACAAGTGCGGGAGGAAGTCTTTTAAGTCTTTTTAAGTATATCTTTTAAACTTATGTTAGCACCAAACTTGCAAAGTTTTGCAAATAATTTCTTGAGCTGAGGTTTTAAGAAGTTAAAAAAAATATTCATGTTTACACTACGATAACACAGTAAGTACCTATCGCTATAGATTCGCAGGAAAGACTTACCATTCTTAAGTTACTCCATGATGTTGATATTTTATGAGAAATCTCGAAATTAATGTGTAAAGGTTCGAGCCCAAGAAAGAAATTAACAAGATTTAATCATGTATTTATTTTGTGCCCGAGAACGCAAGGCCAAAGTAACTCGTGTTTTCGCAAACTATACCGAGTCTTCCTGATTTGACCCACTGCCTGCAATTTCACCCTGACCCGAGATGTTTGGTTGCCATTTTAATGACATTTATTTCGCGCCAAGATCATTTAATTACTCGGAATATAAATATCGAAGGGCGCATGCGACCTCACATGATCACTTTGAATGCAGTGGAGGGCGCTTTTAAAAAGATCCTGCCCATAACGCTACTCCATCGGCAACTTAATATGGATACAACTTTTGGGGGGTGTGGCGCCCATTTCCCGTGCGGCCCGGCGGCGGCGTGTGCACGCTTCGCTTATTACTTTTCCATCAGCGGCGGCGATGCAGCGCGGGTAATCCCCGCCCAATGAGATTGCCCGAATGAGGTCCACTCGCTCCGATGCTCGTCAATGCATAATGGCCGTCCCCTCCCCCACTCATAGGTGAAATGGCGTCGGTGTAGGATCCAGGCGATGGCAGCGCCGCATCGTGGGTGGGGGCGGAAAAATAGCAAGTGATGGCGGTCGCGCGCTGCGCACGCGGATGATGTTTTTACCGCCTGTCCTTGCGATGCTTTCGTTTGCGGTGTTTGGCGTGTCGGCGCTGTTGTGCTGATTTTCGAGGGCGCTTTAGTTTTGGGTGGGCTTTCGTTATCCATGTCAGTGGCGTAACTAGGAATATGCTCTGGGGGTGATAAGAGGGGATGGGCGAAGGGCGACCTCCCACCCACCAGCAAATTTGGGTTTAATTAAAAGGTTACCTTAAAATTTACTATAAGTCAAAACTAGACAATAGTTTTGAATATTATTTTTATTTCCCTGAGGCTTTGGGGGGGATCTATCCCCCTCATCCCCCCCATAGTTACGCCACTGATCCATGTCAAGAATACGCTCGTTCACCAATTTGTTTTTACAGTCGATTGTGATAGGGTTTGAAAATGATAGAGACCTGCATTTGTTCTTTTTTCGATCCTTCGCCTACTTCTCCAGCTATTCGCGAAGTAAAATCTGCGACCATTTCGTAGATAAGTTGATGACGTCACGAGCTCATGCGGAGCGAGTTTCAGCAATTGACCCACATTCATCCTCTTTTATATCCGTCACCTACTTCTCGAGCTATTTGCGACTAAAAAGCTATGACCCTATAGTTGATAAGTTGGCGTCACGAGCTCATGCGGAGCGGGTTTTTTATCTCTATTAACGCTATTTTAACTGTTATCAACCTCGTGCATGGGCCTCGTACGGGACATTGTTGCCTAAATGTTTTGAGCGATTACTTCCCAGACTGATATGCTTTCCATCGACGGGTGAAGAAACCAGAAGTCTATTGACTTCATCATCTCATGAATACTGGACAGCGATTTTCGTATTGTTTTACACTTGCGATAGAATGGCCAAATGGGGAAGATTTTATCGTCCTAGCTTTTCTTTCCCTTTCAACTACCGAATTCTATTATTGGATTCCGATTTCTTGTCTTTGCTTTCGATCCCATTCATGACTCCGACAACTCTAGACACTAAATATTTAAATCCTCAACCGACCCATGTTTTCAGCACGTGCCACGGTCCATTTTCAAGGTAACATTCCCTAAGCATAACGCCTCTTCATTTGCATATATAGGAATAGAGACGATGGGTATTGCATAAAAGACTGGGATGGGAAGAAACAAGGAAAAAACCGTCCGCGCTGAAGGTCAGGCCAAGGGAACGAGAGGGCGAACTCGATAAAGAAGAGGTTATCCACCAACAACTTCATTACGTTAGTAATCCAGATTATCTGTATCTAATGGATCCCCCACGATCTACCTCTAACCTTCATGAGAGCGAGAAATATCATGAGCTATTGCTTACCGAAATCCAACGTACAATTAGTCCCTTGCTGAAAATGGTGTAAAACAGTAGCGCCACTATTACAAAAATGATTACAATCACAGAAGTGCTTCGAAAAATAAAATGCATTGTCACAATTCATTAAAGCTATCCTATGCAATTTAACTCTGTCTTTGAATCTTATTTATGTTTAGCCAGCACCGCAGTCATCATAATTTGGCTTTTGAACGTTTATATTTTCTGTGGTTATTTATCAGAGATTTTTTACTATGAGGTGGATATAATTTATCAAGCTAAGCCTGATTAAATTCTTGGCCTTGTTTTTCTATTTCATCTGGACTTCTGTTCTTCCAGGCCAAGCCCGAAATCACCAATCAAAAGAAAAATGACTTCGCATTTTGTCTTTGAATATTTATTCTTTACTGACCGCAGTTTCATTGATCGACCATAAGTGATCAATCTCCGAATGGCTTAAATCGTGTTTGGGGCACGTTTGAAACTGATGTTATCTGTTTTGACCCAGTCTTGAGTATCCAATGCGGAAAAAACGGCTTCGTAATTTCCACGGAAGTCTATGGAAGCAGAATAGGCTTCACTGTTTTCACCGAAGCCTATTCTTCTCATCATCGTCTCACAGCATTTTAAAATGCTTTGTAATAGTTGAATAAATTTGTGGAAACTGCTGAGATAATGTTTTACTATGGTAAAATGTTGTTACTAGCATGAGGTACCCATCAAATTCAACTAAAATTGAAAACATAAACATAGTTTGGAATTATAATTCGGAGTTATTAATTTTTTACGGAAGGTTTTGATGGAGGGAACATTTTTACACCAACCATTGAGGTTGATATGTATTGACACATATTCTTCACAATGAAAAACATACCACTTCCCATTCACCTACTTATTCTTTCTTGAATTTATTCTCCTTCTCCTCCTTCTTTCACGCTGAAATGGTATTCATCTATTAATACGGATTAAGGAATCTCCAATCACTGCCGCATCTCGCGTCCTAGGGAAAAAAATCGCGCATGGTGCATTTAGACATCGGACGGTGGATCACTCCCTCACGCAATGATTCAACCCGGAGGAATGTTTAGATGGAGGGTAGAGCTCACACCGGACTAAATGACGTGATCTGGTAAATTTCTTTCTCTGGACCACCTCTCACGTCGAGGATTTATTTGTGGGATGTCCGAAAGGCTTCACTTAGGACTTGAACCCTCGGTCATCTGACTAGCGCTCTACCCGTTAGGCTATCACGCTCCTAGATTATTATAGTCACCATATCCATATATATACACTAGCATAATGCTCTACTTCGCTTGCTATGTGATCCTAAAAATGTCATTTTTTATCATTAGTGGTTTGAACTTTGCGTTATTGAGTGAATATTAATGTTTCTTAATTTGTTAAGATATGCTGTAGATGTTAATTTTTGACTTACAATGACGTGGTACCTCAAGGATAAGCCCGGATTTGTCTATTATAGACGAAATTGATATCTTGATAGTATTATTTTGTTCGTGGCTTTCCTAGAAGGTCCGTATGCTGCTAAATAATCAATACTCAGTCTATTTCTCACCTACTGAAGAAGATAAGGTGAAAAATAAATCTGGGTAATAGACTGTTCCAAAGTTTTATTCCTAGAACAAGAGAAGGGTAAAATTTACGGTATTTATTTCATTTTCAATTTTAGTTCGGAGCATCATTAGGTATTTTAAAATTAATTAAATTCACCCAAAAATGAAAATTTGCAATATTTAGAGGAAATTTTGGAACAGGAACAAATCTCGGCACACTAAATATATTCATTGATTCATTCGAAAGTTAACGTCCAGTTCCATCCAATGGAAACCCGGATAAAATAATGAAAATATTTCCAGTCCACTTTGGATTCTGCGCCATGTCGCTCGTCCTCACTAACGTGTTTCACCTTTCCTCTGTTAAGTGGTGCCTTGCCGTATGGTCCTAGAGTGTTAGTTGCCTTTTTTGATCCAAATGCTATTAGTCTATACGAATAGAGAGGACGACCCAGTGATGGTTACAGATAAAAAACGTCATGGCTGTTTAAATAAATGTCTGCCGGTAGGTAGCCGCTTTTATCGTTGGTCACCGATAGATTTAAAGCCTGTCTAACATACTTGGCCAAGATTAAGAGGCGCACTCTTTAAGCATAATTGCTTTCCTTGCCTCGATTCCACTGCTTTAATGATTAAATCATCATGGCTATCGATACGCCATTCTTGGATTTCTTGGTCAACTATCGCTAATCCGGCACGACCCTTCTGACTGAATATCAAGAAGACCGATAAGTATTAGAATGATTTCCCACTTAAGTTTATGTAGTCAATGTCATTGTAATGAATTAAACATATTCTTCTCCTTGAACGCTGGAGAATATCAATAGAAACATCAGTGCAACCACGTTGCATTTGATGGATTTTATTTTAAAATCCATTTTTTTCTGTAGGTTATTTTAGTGGAACTCATCAAACCAAATTTGCTACAATAATTAAAAAGTTATCCTGTTTTACTCAAAATTCACATTTTATTCATTTTTCGCGTAAATGGCATTGAATACATGTGTTATTATAATTTTCCGCCTCACTGGTCGTCAAAATTATTTGAAATCTGATTACAATTAATTTATAACATTTCAGTAATTTTTCCTGGATTTATTTACCACTACAAAAATACATGCCATTATTTCACTAACATATTAGGAGATTCCTATTTATGTTGAGTGAATTCAAGGTTAATATAAAACTTGTGTGGCATCGATAATATTCCCTTAGCCTCAGAGCTTCTTTTGATGGGTCGAACTGAGCTCATACATCAATCAGATTGTTAGGATCACTCGCTGAGTTGATCCTATGCAATTTCTATTAGACGTTTTTATCTGTCACCTGCACACTTGTGGCCGACATTGCCATTGAATTGATTGAAAATGATTTGACATCAGATAAAACGGCAGAACGGAAGGGATTATTGACATGACGGCGACATTCCGTCGGAATCAACAATTATTTTTCTTTGGTGAAATTTACACTTGACAATTGTCACCATCTAAAACTATTCGAAAATGAAAATGTTGCAAAACTGTAACCTATTTATGTTGGCATTAACAAGTTGTATCAATCGAAATTTATTTATTGAGAAATTTTACTGCATTGACTTACTAATTATTCAGTCCTCGAAGTGAGATACACGAAGAGTTTGAGGTGAAATGCTGAATTTATTATGGCTTACAGTGGCCATGTCTACACAATTCGGATAGTCAACGTCGTCATCACTCGCTACACTCACTTCTCACTATCCGCTCACTTCCCACCTGGCCTTCCATTGATGAGGAAAAAGTTCTCCACGTCGGACGCATTGTCAGGCTTGTCCTCTGGCTTCGGCGTGTACGACGGGAACACCAACTGGTCGCCTTCATTTTGTCCGCCACTCGGGGGATGCAACGTCGTCGTCGTCGGGGACATCTGGATGCCGGCGGCGGCCGTAGAGGGCGAGTCGTCGAGCGCGGCAACCGCCAACAGGAAGCAAGCGAGCACACAGATCGTGGCCATGTCGCCCTTTAGAACGCAGGGCCGTAGGAAGGGCATTGGTAGGTTGTCGCGAGCGTCTTTGGCCGTAGCGCGGATCGGAGTGAGCGTTGAAGTCTCCAGGCGTTGGAATCTCCGGCTAGAGGCGGATTAAGCTTCCTCCAACCGCCGCCCGTCTTGGGGCACCGTTACTCGATCCCTCGACCTCGACGCTGCGAGCGGTCATTCCTCTCGACTGACACACAGAGCATGTCTGTCGCATAGAGACGCAATGTGATCATGAACTGTAGCCAACTCTGTGTTTTGAAGCGTGACGTAAGGGTAGGCAACCAATAAAATTACAATTAGGTTACCTAATGACCCGAATTATGCAAAAAGCATGCAATAAATATGCACATTTATTTATTTATTTCCAATTTCCCCGTAAACAGCACATTGTGGTCTTTACAACGGGTTTTCAACATTAACAAAGCACAACACAAATATCCATGCCCTGGTTAGGGATCACCTACTCAGGCGGGATTCGAACCCATGACCTACGGATTGGCAGGTGAGGACTTTACCCAACCGCCACCGAGGCCGGCTAGGAACATAACCTTCCTCACGGTTTCTAGGTCCGAAAGAAACGATAATTACGGATAATAATAAGGATATTTTTCCGAATGAATAAGTGTAGGTATTCGTTTTTCCCTCGATCATTAGTAAGCTTTAATGAACGCTAGTTGGGATGGAACTCGCCAGTTCAATATCTCAAAAGGCGAACCTAATTTGTTTTAGAATTGTCGTACAGGTTCTCGGATATAGCCCATCTGTTGCCTCTGGTCGGAGGCCGATACTCATCGTATTTAATCCATAGGAAAACGCGTTCGCATCAAGAGGCGGTCTGCCCTGCAGTATATAGATCTACCTGTTCATAACATCCTATGGGCCACCTCTAGGGCGCATAGCAGGGGCTGAGTATTTCTGCACAGCAATCACTTAGCTTCTTGCTGGTGCTTATATAGTAACATGGACACATGTATGTTACTATCTCTTTGTGTAACACACTCTTACCAAGCATGTATGTAATTTTTTCATAACATTCATTCCGCTACTTCTAACCAGAAGGGGGTTTGGGAGCTTCAGTCTTCCCCGAAATTTTTCCCTTATGGTGACTGCCCACGATGCATTTGTTCTGGAGACGATCAGCCTAGAAGTAGCGGTTCATCTTCTAAGAGCCCGATAATTTTGTTTTGTCCAAAAATTAAAAAATACTTGTGTTTAATGCAGCTTGGTTTAAATTTGATAAGACAAATATTTAGGAAATCCCTTCAGATTTTTCAAGCAAGGGATGCTTTAAAAGTATTCCAATAGTAAGTAGTACCAATAATTCGAATTTGATTGTAATTATTAAACGTGAATTGCATAGTTTTTTTTCAAAATCGGGTTTTTGGAGCGAATTTCACCAGGACCCTAAGGTTTAAAGTAAAAAATGTAGCGGATTTCGGAATTAAGGAGTTCTGGAGATCAAGCCATAGTGATTATGAAAGTTTCAGTTCAAGGAAACGATGTCCTAAATAGTTTTCAGCATTACGTAAACGAAACATATAGCTCATTTTATGATAAATATGGATTTACTCTATGTTTGATTTGACAAAAAATAAACAATATAGGCAACCAGCGCACATCATCCAAGTCTTCCCCGAAGATTTCTGGCTATAAGCCTGTCGCTACCTACGACCGTATTTAGGCCTTGATGGAAACGTTGAACATGCAAGAAAAGCTAAAAATGCATCAACAATTAAGTACTACTGGGAATATTGTAAGTACGGTAATAATGAATAGAAACTTGCGTAACAGAATTGTGTAGAAAAAGACCATTTTCCATGTCACAGTAATTCTGTGTTGGGCTCCTATCTTTCCCTAGGAGAAGAGCCTCTCCGTTCTCGATTTTTTCCGTTCCCTGATTTTGTGTTCATCGAGTAGATTTACGCTCTCTTCCAAATTCTCCTTGACTCTCATTCTAATGAAAACTGAACGTCAGGTGAAGAAAATCGTACGCAGAGTAAACGTTATGCAGCCATGTGCCCTAATCGACTAAATGACGTCTTTAGTGACGGGAAATGGAACATCCGGTTGAAAGAGATGAAAATTTTATTTATTTATCGACACATTAACGAAAACGTTGCCATTTGGCCTTTAATCGGAGTTTTCATTTAAGAGGTTCTGGTTAAAATCCCGGCAGTGGCAGAGAATTTTGAGGGATTACCCGATCCCTGCTTGAATGATTTGTGGAGCAGTAAAATATTTCAAGCGCAGTAATCCGTCCGTCGGATAGGACGTTAAGCCGTGGTTCCCTTGGCGCCTTTCGTTTAGGGGAGGCTGATTCCGACGCCGTGTTTCTCTCCACGCTTCCTTACATAACCTTCCTTCTTGGCGCAAAAGACCTCAGCTGTCGGTCGACTCCTCTAAATAAAATACCATAACATTAAATAATTGAAAGTACACGACCATCTATGCCCTGGATTGAGGCCACCTACCCAAGCGGGACTCGAACCCGCGACCTTCGGTTAACAGGCGAGGGCTTTACCTCCCCACCCTTCGCTGCCGAGGCCGGCAAATTATTGGTACAACTGGATATGTGCTTGAAATATTTCACTCTGAACAGTCATTTCTGAGCGATAATGGTAACTGTAGACTGAGCAAAAGGACGCATGCGATTCTCAGTATTTGGTGTGTGCAACCCGCCAAGTGTTTTTCCCCGTCCGCACTTGAATTTCCAATTCGTGAGCGAGTGAAAAGCGTCGTAGCAGTCCGTGGCGATGCACTTTGAGTCTTCGCCGCGCGCTCTGGAAATCAATCATGGATGATGAGCATCGTTCGACCGTATGCATGTATAGTAAGAGGTGATCGACTCCTGTCTGAAATATTAAACCACGGCCAGCCATTAAATAGCACCTAGAGAGAACATGGGAAGCGCTCAACCAACATTTCTCTCATCTCACTCAACATTTCACGTCATCGCACAGTATGTATGTACAATGATTCAAATAATCGTCATCTACAGTCATTAATCCTTAGATGGTTTGAAGCAGCTCTTCTCCTGTCGGCCAATCTTTAAACGCCTATTTTATTCTTGTACTTTTTACACCCTTCATCACCTGCTCAAATAATCTCATCCGTGGTTTCCTTTGACGTTCTTCTCTTTCACCTATCCTTCCATGATAATTTTTGTTAGAGCCTATGGTCGCATGATGTGGCCGAGAAAATTGTGCCGTATTCTACTCTGGTTTTCAAAAGACTTCTCTTCTACTTTTGTCAAAAATGTTCATATTACTCACTCGATGTATCCATTTGATCGTCATAATTCTTCAATGACATCACATTTCGAAAGCTTTCAACCTTTATTTTTCCTCTCTTGTCATCGTCCATGCCTCACTATCATGGAGAAGCATGTTGCAAACATAAGTCCTAATAGATTGCTTCGTGACTTTGAAGAATCCTCTCGTTGAGGAATGCCCTCTTCGCTTATGCCATTCTACTAATTCCTTCTTGCTTCTTCCATGGTTGGTCACTCGGCTACCGAAGTGGTAGAACTCCTTAGCCTCCTCGAGTTGACGATTCCCTAGTTTCAGGTTGGTCTTCAACTCTTCTCTTCCACTGCAGAGCAATTTGTTTTCTTGGCGTTGATTTTCAACTAATATCTAGACATTATGTTTTCCATAGTTGATAGAATTTCCTCCAGGTCTCTCTCTGTCTCTGCTATGATTGCTATGTCATCAGGAAAGCGCAACATGCCCGCTTTTCATCTTCAATATTCACTCCTAGCGCTTTATATTTTACTTCGTTGATAGCTTTATCAATGAACACTTTTAAAATGGCTAAAGGCATAGCACATCTTAATCGTGACCTTATGTCCTCCACATGACGGAGAGAAAGAATAAAATGTAACATTTCCGCACGACGTCTTTTATATGGTTTAGTCAGCTACGGATGACGAAAAAGCGCTCTACTCTCCGTACTCTATTCTCAGAGTTTAAAGTAAAGAAATGCTGTATTTTATATTTGAACCTGCTACTCAAGCAAATTAATCAACATCCCACCGTGGTGCGGTCATTAGTATGCTGATGACATCAATTTGGTGGATAATAAATAATTTTTCATCTTTTTTTTTTGAGTTTCGGTAAGTCGATAGACTAGATAAATGTGAGCGTCACGTACGTAACTGTGTTAAATTTTGTTGCGGTAGAGAGATCTAAGGGTAATATGCAACAGTAGAAGATAATTTCCAGTGGAAGTATTTGTAGCGCCTTTTTTATTCAGAAACGTTTTTCCCGTATTACACTTTTGATTACGCATAGGTACTAGGTGTTTCAAGAGGAATCTGCAGTACTTCAGGAGGTAATAGGAGAGAAAATTTCAAGCATTTTTTGTCCGTGAACATGGGGTCGTAACTTACAAGGGCATTGTTACAAAATTGGGTCTCAGATTCCAATTAAACTTTGTAGTGTTGTGGTCCATCGGGAGCTGTCTACGAATCACCTTCCATATGGGATTGTATAACCAATAGTTTAAACAAAAAACGCAGTTAAGCATTTACAGGTCTATTATATAACCTTAGAAATAAGTATGCATCAATAGGGTGGTTTCCTATTATTTTTTTATTGCCTAAATCGAAAGATTATTACTCCTGGAGTACGTATTTCACGCTTTTAGATTTTTAAATGACGATATCTATTTTTCGCGATCAAATGAAAAGTGAAAAATTTCAAGCGCGCGAAAACGCGACGCGTAAGTAGGAATGAAGGGAAAAAGTCCGTACGACGCATTTCTGGTTCCCCCTCCCGCCTGGTAGGTGACCTTGATCGAGGCTCTGAGCGCTGATAGGACGCAGGATGCTAACGGGTAGCTGAGTACCTTCCTGTCTGGTAGCGCATGGCTTAAAAAAGGTTTATTAATACCTTATCAAGCGAAGAAAACTTTCCGACCTTAGCCAGTTTTAATAGGTGATTATTAAGACATGTTTCCCTGAGCTCTGTGACTCATGCATGCATTGGTAGCCTCTGACGATGCATAACTCCTATCCTCTCGTGCAGAAACTAGGTCCCTGTGACGTCACGTGGAGTGGAATCGCATGGGCGCCAATCTGGCCTTTTTCAAATGAGGATAAAATTTGACCCTTGCCATTCGTCTAAACCGGTATTTCAAAAACGAAATAATTTGTGTATTATGAATACACTAATGGTGGGTAACGAATCGCCATCAATGCCTTTTGTTTTCTTTGATGAAGGAAACTACCCTATTGGGAGTGGTAGCTGAATTAGTGAAGCATAAAATGTGCGATTTGACTCGGTTGCGGTGTGAGGGCCTAGACAGCTCTCATGAAAATATTGACTTATTAGTAGTAGCTCGTAGTCTCAGCGTTCTTGTCTGGGTTGACAGCTTCCCTGCCGAAGGCGTCGCGTATTTCCATTGCAAAGGTCGGCGAAAAGAAGGAGAAATGGCTAGTGGTAATTCAGAGGATGGACATAATACCATCTGCATAGTTTCTTGTGAGTGTCTATAGGACTCCTAATACATCTACTTTTTGTTCAAAGTGATATCGAATGTTAATGATAATAATTCGGTAGTGAATTTCAATATAGCTACCTTACGCACCCGAAGATATTTTAACGAAGATTTATGCAAATGGTAGCTTAATATCTTCGTTAAAACTCACGAAAGCGCTCAAGCATTTTTTATTAAACTATCATTTCATGTAAGGTTTAATTGTCAAAGCAATTGGATTCCTTACCTAAAAGCACCAGACTTTTCCCAAAGGCATCCACAATCTACCTATTAATTGTATTTGTAAGTACCTGCATCAATCTATTTCTTGGGTATGCAACATTTTGAGTTTTCTGAAAAAGCTGGCCGAAGACTAACAATAAGAACGTAAGTGAAAGTTTTAAAGTTTCTTCGAAAAGGTAAGTGAAACGGAAAGTTCTCCGAACACATCGTCATCTATATTATACAAGGAGGTTGTAAATATCTTGATGGGGCACCACTGATTTCGAGCGTGGAGCGAGGTGTGGCCGGAATGGGGGTGGAAATGGGGCAGGGAGGAAATAGGAAAGCGACGCCCAATTTGACCAAAACATTGACAATATCATAAGGGCCAATGCTAGCTATTTGGTGCAATTTTTGGTAATAACTCGTTAATACATTAAAATAAACTATGGAACGCACAATGCAAACCTTTATTTCTTACTTCATTGGTAGGCTTCGTGAAGTTAGTAAACTTGTAATTTACCTGCCCTTATGCAGGTATTGAATTTTATTATAGCCAACGGAAATTAACGAATACAGCAATAAAGTATATTTTCAAGGATTTCCCCACCGGTAAAGTGGCTAACAGAAACAGAGTTTATACATTAATACATAGAAGTATCGCGAATGATGAGAAAAATCCTATGGCAATCACCGGCGAAATACTAATGATTATGGTAGCATTTTTCACTTATTTTAGTTAATTTTTAGATCAAATCTTAGCCACCTCAAAATAACAGTCACAGACTTGAGTCCAAAAATAGTCGAACCAAGATGGCGGAACTTTGACCACGCCATAAACTTGGAAACAGTGCCTCCAGATATTTACAACTTCCTTGATATTAGAACAATGTGCGAGAGAAACCGGGAGATCGGCCTCATTGCAGCGGCGTACATCTCGGCGTCTTCTGTGGTTCGGTCGGAGAGACGTTAATGACAGCCAATTGACGCGAAAACTCGCAGTGCAGCTCGAACGGGCATTTTAGTTCTCGGCGGGTTGAGCGTCAGCGTTGAGCCTCCTTGTGACCTCTTTCTATCTCTCTCCCTCTCTAGCTTTTCACCGCCCCCGACGAGGAAGTCTTGCAAGAAGGCAGCGAGGGGAGGTTCATTTGACGGGGCTCGTCTTCTTCTCGGAGTGTTTTGCCTGTGGGAGGGGAAGCTTCAGGAAGATAGGTTTTTGCTGTCGTAGTGGGAGAAGGCGCCCAGTGTCGCCGCCTAGCGGCGTAATTGAAGGGTTTAATCCGGCGCGTCAATTCTTGAGAGCCGAGAGGTCCCTGTTCGCAGCGGGGTGGAGTAGAGGGGTAGGGTGTAGGTTCGGGGAGTGGGGTAAGAGGGAGGTCCTCGGTCCCCTTCTGAATAATCGGGAAGACGAACTTAAAATAGCATCGTGTAAAGCGAGAAATCGAATTACAGTCTGGAATCGGGTCCCGTTGGCAATTTGCCCGAAATCAAAATGAGGCAGGCACACAATTGCCCTTCGATTCTTTGGCGCTGACGGAGAGGTTTACCTTCGCGCAACACCGTGTGCCATCCACCTCTGTAGGGTGTATGGCAAGCGCTTTATTTTCACCTACGCGCAGTACGCTGACTTTCATCTTCATAGTTATAAAAACAATATCTTGTATGATATGGGACACGATGTGGTGGAAGTTCTTAATGCTAGTTAAAAATGGAAATATTGTTGATGTCTGTTGTTGCCAACTGTTAACTTAATAATATTGTTGTAACAACGAAAAGCGTCATATTTGAATGAATCCTGTGGAAATATGGCAATGCCTCATTTAACTAATATGACTTACCTCAATGGTGAAACTACGACCCGTTTGTCCCACATATGCCGTGCTGCACGATCCACATGAGACCTTTTACGCCACTCTTTTTCCACTAGTTCCTGATATTCTCTCCTCGTAGTCCCCTTCAGAGCTTCGACAGTCCATTTCCTCGCCTTCCTATATTTCATAAGTGTTTTGAAACTTACGTTGCATTTAATGATCTCTATGCTGTGGTCTGAACCCGTATCCGCTGCAGGGAAGCTGCACAAGTTTTTCACACTATTCCTGAACCTATGTCTTACCATGATGCAGTCTATCTGATATCTCCCCATATCCCCTGGACTTTTCCATGTGTACCTTCGCCCTTTATGATGATTGAACCTCGTGCTTTTGATGCGTAACTTGTTTCTCCTGCGAATTTCTGCTGCTTTCTCTCCCCTGTCGTTCCGCAATCCTAGTCCAAAATCTCCTATTTCGTGTCCATCCCCCCCCCCAACTGAGTTGCTCCGGTCGCCCATCACCGCTAGATTTTTCTTACACGGATAATTTGGAATAAATCCTTTAGAAATATTGTAATACCTCATTTAAAAGATATTATTCTGAATGATGAAGGTGAAATGGATGGCCCGAGTAAGTGATGAGTTAGTGCGAAGAGGAGTAGGAGAAAATAGAAGTCTTCTAAAAACCTTAAGGAGAAGACGGGACAACAAAGTTGGTCAGATTATGATGGTCTGATGAAAACAACCATAGAAGAACGGGTAATGGACGGTCCCGAATGAATAACATCGAATAGGTTCTAAAGGATGTAAAGTAGAAGAAATGCGTCACTATGAAAAGGCTAGTGTGTAGGTGAGCGGAATGGGGAGCAGCGTCAAACCAATCCTAGAATTGTTGACTTAAGATGATGAGTGATTAGAAGTGCGTTATTTGATACATGCACGTATCAACGGAAGATCTTGTCTTCCACGAGGTAAATTAGACCAAATTTACTTTATGCAGGTAAAAGAAAGACCAACATTTTCCTGGCGAGACCAAAAAGCCATTTAATGGAGTTTTGTCCAAGACGGTGCATGGGCGAGTGATATTGGTTGTGAGGAATTTTACAGCGATTGGAGCATGTACGCGAAGGCAGATCCAATAGTTAACTTCAATACAATTTTGCGGAACACATGTATGTAATATTTGTGTCACATCCGTGAAGATACTAGGACACGTCAAGCCGAGCGTGTTTTTGGGATGGTCCTCGGGCGAAAAAGTGGAAGAGAGTAGCCATTTTTCACAAACCACAATTCGAGCATGTGGGATGCATATGGAATTTGGCTTAGAATGATTTGATCCGTGACCAAAATGTAATACATAGGAAAGGAAAAGCAACTACGAGCGAATAAAGAACGTTACGCAACTCTTTCACAAATTTAGCCGGGGACTGCGAAAGACCTAAGGGCTACGTGAGAGGTTTAAATTGCTTCAGCAATAAGGAACAAATACCTTTCAGAGTTATCTAGATATACAGGTAAGAACGGCTGCCCTATTAGTAAATTAAAGGTTACTGACAATTTTCCAGAAATAATTTTTCATCATCTAAATTTGGTTTTGTTGCCTTCGCAACGTACATGATAAGCGCCCGTAAATATGCGCGCGTTTTAAAGAATGTCCTCCTCAAAATCATGAAGTGATGATGCAAAAACCGCCTTCTAAACACAAATAATTGCCGATAATACGTTACTAATATACGATGCCGATTTTACTTTACTAATATATTAGAATTCTACCAGATTAATCCTAAAACAACTGTCTAAAGTCGTTGTCCCACCATTCCCTTATCGAGGTGGGGTAGCATGTGGGTGTAGTGCTTCCATCTGGTTGTCCACTCAAATTAGATTGGCCTAGCTTTCCTGGGACACGGGTGCCTCCGTCTAAGTACTTGCCCCATGAGCCCCAGTGAACAATTACAAGATTTCCTATTATCATTAGTATTAGTGTACTATTAAAATTGGAATAAACGTAATAGAAGGCGTTTTGTCTTTGTTGAATCTCGGCGACACATTAAGTGATATCACCTTCTCATGTATACTAAACTGCATTTTATCCTAAAGGGGAGGTATTGTTATATTTGTCAGCACTCCAGAGAACGGAATTTGAGTGACTGTAACTTTAGTACTTCTAATAAGCTTGATGATGGAAGAAACACTATTCTTTCGTTATTGTCCATACACCAATGGAAATTGCACCAAACCAGGTTTCGGGTATCAGTACTTTTCCAAGAATATACTAACTAGTACTTAATTAGCTCAGAAGTGTTTTCTTGTATTACCTCAGTAGAAAAATTCTAGAGGATAAAACCTATGTCATTTGCATCTACTGAGCATGATTTCACCGAACTCAAGTTACCTCTTTACGGGATCCGACACATGGTGATTTGATGCCTGAACTAAATAAAATATAGAGGAAAGAATAACCTGTTACGAGTGTACAGAGATCTTTATACATCTCTTGCACGGGAGATGCCAGAGACTTGGAGGCTACGTGATAGTGGTATGTATTAAAGGGATAACACAACCCACGGTTATCCCAGAATCTCTATTTTCTGCTTTAATCGTAGAAATCGCATTCACATCTACATAATATCCTGCGAGCCAGCTCTAGGGTGTTTGGGGTTGATCAATCACCAGCGTGCAGCGTACAAGAAAATTCACACATGCACTCCACACGACCATAAAAATGTTACGCATGGTAACAAATTGTACTTCCAAATTTAAGCAAAGGCAAAAATTGTCAACTACTCATGAATGAAATCTGCCAATAAAGCTATAACATATGTTTGAAAAGAAAGCGACTAAATTAATTATTTTTAGGAAACTTCGAAGTTGTCTCAGCACTTGATAATTTCAATCATACTCAAGTGTTTTTGAACGACTTTTTCCTGGGATAAAATCCTTTTTATCATATATATTTATAAACATTATTTATAAATATATGCGATAAACAATATTATTTATGATAATAAATTTTTAATTTTTCATGTTAGTGTTTCTTTTTATGTGTCTATGTTTTTTTATTACTAGTTATTTGAACTTTGAATATATATATCCGTCCCCTTGAAAACTGTATTCTTTTATTCATCCCTGAGTGGTGTACCTCGTGGCAAAGGGAGCGTAAAGGGAGGGAAATGGCGTTTAGGGCGCGTCAGAGGGCGTGCTCCTCCCCTGCACTCGCTTTAATCTTTCACTTCTTCTCTCCCTCCCCCTCCCGTCTCTCCTAAGGGGGAGGGGTGGAGCCGGGGGCAACTCCCCAAGACTGTGTATTTTTCCATGCGGCGGCGTCTTCGTCCTCTCTTTTTCACGCCTCGCGACCTTTTAATCTTCTCCTCCTCTCCCTCTCCACTTCTCGAAGGGAGGCTGCGTGTATTGTGTAACTTTGGGATAGCGAATCGAGAAATCGACTCAGCGCAACCAGGTGACTACATGGGGGAGGGCAAGAAAGTGGCGCGTTGGCGCGTTTTACACGAATCTTTTCCACTCTCCTGTAAGTATTTAAAAGACTGAAATAGTCGAGCTTTCTTTAACTACACTTTATGGTGATAATACAATTATTACATAGCTGTGCTACCGAAAATACAATTATAAGCGTACCCTCCTGCATTCTATAGACTCTGGTGTCTATAAATGTAAAAGGTCTTGATACAATTGTACAAAGTACAGTGTTTGGCGATTGTGCAATTGGTACGAAGTAGTACTACGGAATATGCATTTGTAAGCATCCGTTCTAGCATTGTATGGAGTATTGAGCCAATGAATGCAATAGATCTTGATATAATTGTTAAAAGTACAGCTTTTTGCGATAATGCCGTTTTTACAAAGTGATCATGCGGAATATGCATCCATTCTTGCGTAGTATGGACTGTTGTGTCTATTAATGCAAAATATCTCGATAACATAGCGTTCATTGTAGAACATCTGTTTTCCGAGAATCATAAACTATACCTTTTTTAGTGCTAAACCAGATAAAAAAATCTTTAAAATCAGAATTAGAAACCGATTATATTGAGAAAACTTAAAATATAATTTTCCTATCTTTTCCTGTTCATATCACCATGGCAGTTCGAGTAGTTACCGAGATAAACACCTCAAACTCAGGTATCTCTACCGCGTAAATTTTTCTATGAAGATTTAGAGCAGAAAAGAGTAGAGATTGTTAGCATACTTAACATAAAGGGCCGACTTGAAATCCCTGACGAAGCTTTTGGACACCCACAAGCGAACATAATCTAAGTGCGAAGGGAACGAAACAGTGTGAAGTGAACAGGCCAGTCTGTATATTTCAGTCTGGGGTAAGCTCAACTCCCTCCTATTAATAAGCAACCTTTGGGATGAATAAACTACTGCGAATTACCTGGTAATAAAGAGCGAATTATAGTCTCATTATCTTCGAAGAATGTAATGAACTACGCTTTCATTCCTATGATCCTTGTCTTGAGGGCTTACCTCTTTGAAAAATAATTAATCATGAATGAAAATTTGAATTCACTTTGGGAACGGATTTCTGGACCTTTTACATTGGCAAAGATGAGAATGATATTAAAACCACGTGACTCAGAAAAATGGCATTATTTTTATGAATGATGGGGAAAATGAGTGAAACGGTCATATGACGATTTGCAACTGTTCGAGCGCCCTTTTTCCATGACGTATTACTTGTTTATAACTAAAGCTATCGTATGAAAATTCTCAATTTACCTGTATGAATTAGACCCCCGTCAAATTTAATTTGTAATTTCAATGAGTTACGAGTTCAAAGTATTTCTTCCGTAACCTCTCTTAGGCAAAAACTATACATTTTAAGCACTAGCAAATGTTAATAAAAGTCTGTTCCTCATACCATAAAAATTCATTGATTCTATTTCTTCAATTTGAGCATCAAATTTTGCGGAAAACGTGAGAATAAAATTTTCACTGAAAAGTATGGGGTTTCCCGAATTCAGTTCAGGCTTGTAAATGGACGGACACTTCCGGTAAGCTTTCTTCTCAGTGTCGTAAATGACAAGGAAGGTTACGTGAGTTGGGGTATTTAACTTTTCCTGCATTTCCAGCACTCGCAAAAAGCCGAAGTTAGATATCCTATATGCTAGTTTTAGCTGCAATCCAGAACTGCATTTTTTTATCGTAGCGCGGACAGTCGCTAAGGACGGAGAGGAATGCTTTTATTACCAGTCTTCATGACTTCATGCCTTTCTTGAGTAACCGTTAGCTCCCTGAACGGCTATTGGGATAACCGGATTCGAATCCGAACCAAGCCATAAGAAGTTTTCATGGCAATATCATCCTTAGAGATCAAGAATCACTAGTGTCGAGTGAAGGGCCTTTGAGCGATGACTATCTCCTCCTTTTGAGTGTCATCGTCTCCCGCATTGAGTGCCAATGGGAGGACCCGCGAAGCTAGTACCTAATGCCCGAGTCTCACGATACAAATCACTGAGTATGCTGCAAAGGTATGTTACCCAAACAGGAAATGTCATACGAGAAACATTGAGAAAATATAAATAAAAGCGGCTAGATATGTTCAAAGGAAATAAAAAAATATATTTCGTTTTTATTTTTAAATAGTTTAGGTTTAAGGATTCTGTGCTAGTTTAAAGAACCACGTCAATCTAATCTTAGAATTGTTAACTTATGATGAAATGGAAAGTTACTGGCAATAGATTAATATTTAAGAATTCCACCAAATAAAGCCTAAAACAACTTTATATTTTCAGAAATTAAAAAAATGGCTATCGAGCCCATTGCTCCACTTGAAGTCTAAATGTTCAGTGATTCCACGATTTCATTTCTACGCTCAGATAAGCTGTATTTACCTTCATTTCTCCTTTCACGTACCCCTCTCGCACTCTACAAACCATCTGTTTTGCCCATTTGAAACCATGAGCTTTCGCGATGAACTCACTTAACACACATCATCATCATATGGTCGTATTTGGAGTCGGCTACCGACAGCTGAGGTCCATTGCAGCATGAGAGAAGGATAGAGAGAGACCCGGCGTGAACATAATGAAAGGCGTCAAGGGGAACACGGCTAAACGTCCCATTCGACGGACGGAGTGTTGCGCTTGAAATGTCCTCCACACTACATCCAAGGAGGGATCGGGCAGTCTCTGAAAATTCTCTGTCACCACCGAGATTTGAACCCGAGGCCACTGGTTAGGAAGCCAACATTCTAGCCACATACCAACCCGATCCTCATACCCTCATCATAACTCAATAATCCTAAGATTGGTTTGACGTAGCTCTCCATTCCGCTCTCCTATCCACTAGCCTTTTCATAGAGACATTTCTCCCCTCTTACATTCTTTATAACCTGTCCAAAATAACTCATTCGGGGCCGTCCCTTGCCTTTCCTCCCTTCCACCTTTCCTTCCACAATTGTTTTCATTAGCCTATGATGCACCATATGTGGTTAGCTGAGTATCCCATCTTTCCCTTAAGATTTTTAGAAGAATTCTCTTTTCTCCCACTCTTCATAGTACTTTCTCATTAATTACTCGTTCGATCCATTTTATCTTCATCATTACTCGGTAGCACCACATTTCGAATGCTTCCACTGTTGACTTCTCGGCTGCAGTCAACGTCTACTATTACGTCAGCTATTCTACTGACAATTTCTTTCTTACTGCGTCGATAGTTGGTATTAACTCCACATATTCCCGAATACCACGGCGGGATAATCAGTGCGCGCAAGATTCGCGCGCGCAGACAGCTCGCCGATTACGTGGCGGGACGGGGGGGGGGGGGGATGGTAAAGGGTTTTACGAGCGACGGAGCTTCTTTGCCCGGGATGAAGAAATGCACGGCTCGCTGCTCTATTCGGGGGAGGCGGGAGGAGGTTTGGGGTGGAGAGGAGGGTGGAAAAATGACGAGACTTAAATGGTTTGCGCCTCTTTGAACGGGTCGCCGAGCACATCGGGGTCGCAGGAATAAAATTGGGAGCCGCGTGCGTGTCAAAATATTAAGGTGCGGTCGACGATGAAGTTTGTACGTGGAAGGCAAGGAATTCCAGGGGTTGGAGGATAGAAGATAGTGGGCTCAGGGAGAAGGGGATTTTGGCGGAGCGAAAGGATACCTACCTACTACGAGAGAGATATATATGTGCCTAAGTGTACATAATGTACCCAGTGTATTAAGGCATGCTTGTCGGGAGGTTAACGAGGCGATCTTCGGAAGACGACGTCAGCTCATCGTCCCCGCCCGAGCGGAAGACGCTGGTGCGCTCGCAGCGCCATCCGGACTCAGGCGGCGACGGCGGAAGCACGTTGAGGGCGACCCGAAAAACCCGAATCACATGTACAGTGTTCACGTTCAGCTGCTGCGACAGTGACAATACAAAAGAAAGAGCACAGGGACATGGGTGTACCCAGCGAGGGGCAGGGTGAGGGGGGCAGCTGCCCCCCAAGAAGCAAAAATCGCAAAAGTCTTTTACCTTTACATATCTTATACTAATATATATAATATATTAGTATAAGATATGTAAAATAAAACTACTTTTCAAGGAAATAACCTCATAAATCCCATTGCTTGCCCCCCTAGACCATGGCTTCCCATGGCTCATTCAACCACACGTCGTACTCGGTGTGTGGGTGGAAACTAAACCGTATGAAGGTAAAGCACGTGATCCCTCCGTTGCGAAACGTTATCTTCGTCTCCTTTCGTCCCAGAGTTTTACTTTAGTTTTGACTTGAAGTAGTTTTGACTCCGACTCGTTCCGACCTTGAGTTTAGCTCCCGGGTTTAAATCCATTTCATTTCGTTTCTATATTTTGCTGCCGGGAACAAAACTATTGAAAATTTTCTGGTTTTTACTTTCGTTTAATTTCTATTGCCATAACTGGTTTTAACCCTCAGAGTGCTTTGATAGAAGGGACCGTATTCCAGAACTTAACTCAATATTGAGTCCTCTCTCTACATTCACTCTCAAACTCAAGATGAGTGTGAGTTCGTATTTTGGAAAATAATCTCAACTCGGCTCACTTGAGACAGAATAATTGTGGTAAATTACACACAATAATACATTTACCTAACCTATTTTCATTCCTGGATTCCTGCTCATCAAAAACTGGCATGAATGTAGCTAATCGCAAGAAGTTTTTATACGAGAGATGTTTCATTTAAAAAACTTGAGGCGACGGTGACGGACATCTTTCTACTTGGCTACTAAATTTGAGTAAAGTGGACTCGAGTTAGGTCTTGTAATACCAACGTGGCAACCGAGTCAAGTTTGAGTCAGGATCAATAATTAAATATAGTTCTACAATTCATCGCAAGAACGCGCAATGTGGCTGCGCTAAAACTGAGAACTAGAGCCAACATGGAAAACGCAACTTCATTATTATCATTTGAAACCATAGAGATGATCTGGAAAAATATTGAATATATTTTATTGTAATTCCAAAATATCTTGTAACAGTGAGGATTCAATGAAAGGGAAATAAAATTTCCAATGGAAAGTAAATAATACGAAAACGAACGCTGCCTTAGAAGTCAGCCAATCAGACCCATCAGACTCATCCATGGGATTTTGCCATTTTAATTTTGATATCACGCGCAGATTCCTAATTGCGCTCCGTTTAATAGAGTCCGGGGTTGCGCTCTTGTTAATATAGTCCGGGGTTGCGGTCCTTTCAAGCCGCCATTGTGACATCACTCCTGTAACCGAAATATCTGAAGACATAACCTTAATCGCTCAGCCAAATGACCTCGGCGATTCCGGCTGGAATCTAGCTACAGTGAAAGATTAAACTCTCTAAAGATAGTCCATAAAGGTTTGGTGAACAAATCTGTAAGTATAATCTTTAACTGCACGGCATTAAAAATACCTACTATAAGAGAAATACGGATGCAATAACATATGTCGTCGTCACCTCGCCACGTGATACATGTGAAGGGGAAAACGTGTTTACTGAGGCGGGTGCTACCACCCGCCTTTTAGTAATCCATACTTAGGTTGTGACCAAATATCACCCTGGCAACGCATCAACTGTTTACATTATCGAAGGTAGCCGCCTCCTGTAAAGAGAGCTTCATCCCGCAGCCGCTCTCTTTGGGGAGGCGCCCTTGTCGCCCCTTTTTTTTCCCTTCGCGCCCGCGCCTCCACTTTGACGTCGTCTCGAGACGAGCTCTTTTTGCGTGTCTTTTTAGCGCGGGGGTGTGCGTGCATATGTAAACCTTCCCACCTCCCCAATAAGGCAGCAATTTCGGAATGGATGGAGAGATAAAAGGGGGGAGAGAGAGAGGGTTTTCCTCCGAAGCACTTGAATCCGCTTCCCATATCCTCCTCCTCGTCTCTCTCTCACGTCGAATAAAGCGTCTTCGCGGAGTGCTTTTATATGGCTCGAGCTGCAAGGCAACTCAATTCCGCGCACCGCTATCCGCTCATTTCACTCTATGCCGCCGCCGCCGCACGCATCTTCTTTCCTCCCAATCTCATTCGCTTCAAAGAAAAGCCAAGTTCTCGCAAGAAGGAAGAGAGAGTCGCATCTTTCTTTACATTCCCCATCCTCAGTGGGTGGGTGGGCTCTTCGCCAGGTGTTTTGCGCTCGAGATGTTCCCTTAAAGGGGGCACTCACAATCTCGGCGAAAACAGTGACGATCGCAAAGTAAAACTTCACTTCAGCCTCTATTTTTGTTTGAAAAGAGTAACCAACACTGCATTTTTAATATCACCATCATCACTGGTTAACAATCCCAAGATTGGTTAATATTATTTGGCTCTAAAAGTAATTGCCGCGATTCGGCCTCTATTTTTGTTTCCGTACATTTTTTCGGTAGATAAAAATTAACTTTATCGCAAGGTATTCGACCCTGTCGAATTGCGTTAGAAAATTTCAGCGCAGTAACTTTTTTAACGTTTGAATGGCAGAAAGTAGGCCACGGCGTATGTACACATGGGAATCGTCATTGCTAACCATACGTGATCTCAAAAATTTATCCTGATCCTTCCTCTAAAAACTTTATTTTAAAAATTTGATCCGCCTTTTTTCGATATCAGTCCAAAGTGATTATTTACCCGTGCATACATATCCAGGTATTCATGGATATAAAGTTCCTGAAAACTTGAGCTCGCCATTTTGTTCCCGGAAAGAATCGCTATTACCGAGCATCGGAGGGCTGAGATATAGCTTGGCACAGTTAGTCTTAATAGCCTTATTTTCTTAATTTTTTTCCCGGTTTGACCTTCTGAGAAATCAAAGAGGTCAAATATTAGGACAACTTTGGCTTTCCGAGGTTCCTATAATGGCAGAGCGGTCGTGTTACTTCTCAAAAATCACTGGTCATCAGGTTAACTTGTTGCAGCTTTACTTTCAGTTCTCCGATTTTCAGTTTCTTACGTTCAATGGTGAACCATGTCTCTTAGGCATTGGTTGATCACTTCTAAACTCATGCTCCTTTTCGTCAATCGGTTTGACTTCAACGTAACGCTATTTATTCCCTCTGAATTACCTTGCTGACTACTTCGAATTTAGTTTTCTCATGCTTCGATTATGTTTTACGAGTTGTCACCGGGTTGGTCGTTGTTCTCAGATAAAAAAAACTCGGAGAAATCCCGAAAAACATGATAAAATCAACCATTTATCGTGGAAGCTTTCGCAATAAATGGTTTTCCCATACCTTATGACCATATCTTATACGTTTGTTTTGGCTCGGCCAAGTTATTACGAAGCTCACATCTATTAAATACCATTGAGACCATATTATTGGTTATTAATTGTGTTTGGTATTATTTTCAGACTCATAGCTTTGCAGGAATTGGCTCACTTTCCTGAATCATTTTCTCTCAGCCCACTCTGCAGGAAATGTGGATATCGGCAGAGAGCGTGCCTACGAGGAAAAAAATGACACACGAGTCCCACCCACCTGTCCACCATTTTACTCTACATTTTCCTCCATTTTTCATGAAAATACCCTTTCACAAAGTATGTCACAGATAACTTAATCATCGGTGTGTGTTATTTTCATGAGAAAGTCTTTCAAATGCATCCGCTGCGGCAACAATGGAAGCTTCCTCTTCTCCACTGATCTCGATGCCCGCCTGGATGTAGAAAGGCTTGCATTTCATGCAATAGAGCGATGAATCCCATTATTATTATGCACCGCATGTTTTATTCTACCGATGTTCACTTCTTCATACGATTAATACTTATATGTACTGTTATTTGCTATAAAAATCAGCAGATTGCCACATGGAGGGGATACGACGGATGCAAAGATTTTCTGCGGGTGACCGGAGTAGTTATGAATGTGAATTTGGAAAACCTGAGTTCGAATCCAGGCCTTGGAAAACGATTTTTCCTCTTCGGAATATTTGCGTTTGATTTTGAATAATTCAATCCTTGCATCTTTAATTTAACACAATTTCCGTCTACCTAGCCTACCGCAGTGCCATTTTCATGTTGCTAACATGATGTTGACTTCAATTACAGCATTTATTTGTCAATTAATCAAAGAGCAGTCCGCTGAATTGTCAAAGTTAATTTTTTATCATGGTTTCTGGGGTATAACGAATGCTAAATCGTTTTTTTTGTCGAAACGGCGTATAAATTACGGCTATATTCAATATTTTTCCTGTGTTAAGACAGGAGTAGCCAATGTATAAAAATGTGCAATATCGAGATGGTGTAGCACGGAAAGACAAGTATTCATTGAGGTAGGTACATTTGGAAAAGGATCCGGCTATACATTCCGGGTGTATTAAATATTTTTCTTGTGCTTAGACAGGAGTAGCCAATGGAATCTGTATAAAAATGTGCAATTTCGAGATGGTTTAGCACGGAAAGGCAAGTATAGTCTTTGAGGTAGGTACATTTGGAAAAGGATCCTGCAGGGATACCGCAAGGATGCAATCCTGATGCCGGGTCTACGTCTCCAAGAATTTCGTATTCTGCACCTCAAGAGTAGGACAGGGAACGTGAAGGATAAGAGGAAAGAGCTTCCACCATGATTAAGGAGCCCGGCAGGGAAGAGGCACGAGAGGAAAAATGAGGGATGGAAAAATCTGGCGCCGTCATTAAAGCAATGCGAGCCGCCACTTGTGAAACTAGATTTCAATTTCCTATAGGAAGGGAATACCAACCTATGAGGAGAATGATCCAGTGATTTTCTCATTATTGTAAGTTCTTCCAGTAATTGAAGTACTGTAGAAGTTGAATAATTCGAATAGAATTTAATATTTTGCTGGAATTATTCACTTCACATTCAATTTACATTGCACTTAGGTAGAGCCATTCAACGTCAGAATTCTTATCTTTTCTTTTTAATTTCTGTACAATAGAATTTATATTTTGCTATTGTAAAAGAATACCATTATAAAAATTGTTCATATCTTCATGCTGTAAGAGACAGAAACAGCAGACTCAACTTCCGGTCCCACCCTTTTCACGCCCCCAACCCATCACCTACACACTCCATATTTTTCCCGAGTCATGCGTTTCTGTCACTGCGAAGAGTCGAGTCTCTTTACGCTCATCTTCCATCCTCCCGTGGGAAACTGCAGAGCTGGGTGAAGGAGAAAGACGATGGCTGAGGATGAGGAAGGGGGAGGAGGGGAGGTCAGCTGAGGGGGGCCGTTGGACAACGAACGTCGCGGAGTCGGACGCGTGGCGGCGAAGAATGTAAACGAGTAGAATAATAAAATCATCTCTCCGTAGTCTATGAGTTTCCTTTCAAAAATCCCTGCCAATGGATCGGCGACACCCCTTAGAGCATCGGGGGTCTTACAATGCATTAATTTATCGTTACCATTATCCATAGCCCTGATGAAAACATAATCATCATCACTGGTCAACAATCCTAGGATTGGTTTGACGCAGCTCTCCACTCAGTTCTCCTATCAGCTAATCTTTTCACACCTACGTATTTCTTCTCTTTCACATCTCTCTTTACTTGTTCCATATATTTTGTTCGAGGTCTTCCTTTTCCGTTCTTGCCTTCCACTTGTCCGTCAACGATTGTCTTCATCAGGCCATCATGTCTCAAGATGTGGCCTATAAGGTTGTTCCGTCTTCTTATTAAGGTTTTCATGAGGCTTCTCTTCTCTCCTACCCTTCTTAGGACTTCCTCGTTACTAACTCGGTCGATCCATTTGATTTTCATCATTCTTCTGTAGCACCACATTTCAAAGGCCTCTATCATTGCTTTCTCCGCTGCGGTCATTGTCCATGCCTCACTTCCGTATAGGAGCATACTCCAGATGTAGGTTCTTATAAATTGTTTCTTTACTTCCATATTTAAGTTTCCCGCTGTAAGCAGGTCTCTCTTTTGGTGGAATGCTCTCTTCGCCTGGGCTATTCTGCTGATAATTTTTTTCTTGCTTCTCCCGTCACTAGTTAATAATATAACATCGAAACGTCGGCAAACGTTTTGCATTTCATTTCACTGGCCTACACTCAAAGAAATAATTGATTATAAGATAATAATAAAATAATCCGAGTTACTCTGAAGCCGCAATCTCTTCGCTTCTTCGCTATCGCGGGTGCGGTCGGCGGTAAAAACCCGGGAGCAGGTTTGGGATGTATTTTTTCGTTGTTTTCTCGTGGATGAAGCGGGAAGGTGGGGGCAGGTGGATGCATCTCGTGCCCCATCACTCTCTTCCCCCTCGTAGGGGCCGTCATCGCCATCGCATCTGGGCGGTGGCGATGCTCCCGACAATATAACTCGCGCGTGTCTCTCTCGAGGTGCGGACGTGACCTTACGAGAAATCGCGACGTGCCTTCTCCCACGCCTCGACCAAGACGACTCGCAGGACTAGTGGCAACCTCCTACAAGCAGCCGCTATAGCAGCAATTTCTCCTCGCTCCGGGACCCGATGATATGCATTGGAGTCAATATGTTTGTGTTGCACTCCTTTGCCGGCCATTGGATGGAGGGAACTTTTCGTTTGTCTTTCGTTTTGTTTGTCTATTATGCCTCGCTCAGATTACGATTGTTCCAGCAATCGTTGGAACTATGGTGCATTCACACAACGATGGTTAAAATCTGTGCTGCCCTCTAGTGCTGACATCTAAAGTGGACGAGAAATTGACGGTTAGCAAAGCTGTTGAGGTATGCAGGGCCAAGATATTTCTTGGGTGAACGTGTATTTAACGAATAATTTTTCTTCCGCTCATATTCTTCCTTGGTTGTACAAATCCATGAAAAAAATAAATCGAAAGGAGCTTTACGAACTTTCGTCTTTCTCTTGTCGCTTCCTCTTCTGGTCTCCCAGCGCCTAACCATCGTAAAGTGGCTACGTTTGGGACAAAGGTAACTATTGCCAGGACATGGATTCACAATGCTAGTTCGGCCGACTATCGTTAGGACGATCGTTTGGACAATCGTAATCTGAACGAGGCATCATTGGCGGTGACCAGAAAGTGTAGATTGTTGTAGACGATCATGCGCCTTTGTCGAGTCAACGTATGCATTTCATTTGAATTTACAATGCAGTACAATCATTTTCTTTGAAGCTAATTTTTTTCTTACGTTTTTTCCCACTGGTTAAGCGCGAAAACGCTATGGCGTGGTATTTGAAGGAGGTGACCGACAGCTTAAGTCGTTTGCTCTATGAGGAAGGGATGTAGAGAAATCCGGCGTAGGAATTACCCTGCTCCTGATGAAAGGTGCCTTGTAAACAATTCGCGTAGTTTTTGCTACCGCCGGGTTTCGAATCCGGAATTCGATGGTGTGTGGAGCCGACACTTTAGTCACTGCACTAAACCGACCCCCTTAGGACCCGAGAGGGTGGACGAGGATAAACTCCGGTCTATGAACATTATCAATAAATTGACTGTTGGAAGCATTAAGCGTGACTTTTTTATATTACCAAGGAATCACTGTCGGCGTTAACAGGAAAACAATAGTGCGGAACCTTAGTAAATACTGGCGAAGATAATGAGTGCTTTCAATTGTTCCCCGGAACATTGTGCATTAGTTTTCAATATTTTCTCAAACAGGGAGTACTAAAACGCTAATCAGGATATTAATTATTATTGAATGCCATTGCAAAAAACTATAGGTAAAAATGTTTGTTCTTTGGCATTTTAGGCATAAATAAATATGTTCTACCAACAATTTACGACTGTGGATAAGGTTAATATAGCTGGAGCTGCCTTTTGATCAGGGCGCGTGGAATTGAAATTATGGATTACTCGCACAAGCTTTGGAGCAGATTACAAAAAAATACTTTTTGAAAATGTAATGATTGCAAGTAAAAATTACCAAATATTTAATTTTAAACAGTATTTCCATTATTTTTACTTCTTTACATCGAATCACTGATTATGATACGGCATGTGAGGCCATAAGTTGTTATTTCTACAGACGATTGATAGATGGCATTCAGTATGCGTTAATTTTTTAAAAACAAACTGATTTTTCGTTAAACGATTAATTTTATTTTTCGCTATTTTATCTGTAAATCGGCTTCATCGTTGTGGATTTACTTCGGGCGAATGCTGCATTATTGCCTCGGACGTGATGTTATCTCCGCTGTCGGACAGCTCCTCTCGATTGCATTGGATCCTGTCCCTGTGGATGACTTGTAGGGCATCCGCAAGACACACGACTCTTATGTCAGTGGGGAACTCGGATTAGGCTAGAGTCGGTCGTGCTGAACGGAACACATCGGAAATATTCGCGAAATATAGCAGTAGGCATTAGGTTTTCTCACCCATTCTCGAAGGAACTCGTGAGCAAGGCTCCCGATTGGAGTTCTCTGAGGAAAAACGGGGAAAAACGCTACTCCACGAGTAAGTTATTTGATTTTACTTATTTATTTAGCATAGTTTTGCGCAAAATGTTATAGAGAGTATTCAAATAATTATTAATTAATGTCTGGAAGCTGCACCGACATTCGTACCTCGATCATTTGAAGGAAGAAATAAAATTCTTCCGACCAATGGAGATACGAGTTGATTTCCGACAAATATCAGGCAGCGGAGGATTTAAATATATTCATAGTTTGCGGCGTGAATTTGTGAAATTGCTTCATGGTGAAATGAAAACATTCGTAAATTTCACATGTATAATTTTATACGACCCGTTCCTTCGTCATAAACTTCACCAGACGATATCGCATCGCGACGTAAAGTTCGTATAAAATTATAGATATGAAATAAACATTCTTTTCATTTCAACAGTTGTATGTCAATCCGACAGCGTCGTATTCCTCGTGACGTAGGTAACTGTAGGAAAAAAATCCTACTGTCGAACGAGGAAGTTACGCGGTAAGGCCGCTGATGGCGCCTCTAGCCAGTGGGGCACGTAGTGAGGTGAAGAAGGGAATGGAGTAGAAAAGGAGGAGGATTGAGCAAATTGGATCAAAAGTGGCGAGATGACCGTCGTTAGGGGGCCCAGAGTCCATTTCCTGCCAATCCGAACCCAAGGCGGAGAGAGGGGGCAGGGGGGGTGGGAATAGGGATTTTTACGGGGGCCCACCACTCCGGATACAAACGCACTAGCCCAAACTCACACGTACTAGAGCGCACACACACATATATATGTATACTATACTACTACATATACTATATTATATACATATCCACATTTTTATATATAAATCCTTTCCCTCCCCAACTCTCCGTGTGCTGATTGAGGAAATGGCGGTTGCTTTTTTTGGAGGGTATGAGGTAGGAGAGATCACGGTGGGCAAAGAAAGGAAGGAGTATGGGCCCTTTTATATATATATAGCGAAGGGTATTGTGGGGAGGATCAGAATTCTTTTAAGACGGTGGAACGTAAACCTTATTTCGTTCCATTTTTGCGGAAAATGGTTTCCTTGGGGGGGACGGGGAATGTACCTGGAGCATGGAACGTGGATTAAGGACGCACTTGGACGGGTACACACTTTGGGAAGTGCTCTTCAGTACATTCATTCAATGCGTTTGGACATCATACTCACCTTTTCTTTCAATATAATACTAAATGACTACCAAATGTCTTGATTGAGTATTCTATGTGGTATTCTATTAGATGAAAAGAGCAGAGAGAGAGTAGAATTATTTTGTTCTACGGACGTATATCAGGTTTTTTTATTGATTGCATGCGACTTTGCATGACCAAATGTTGCTCACTTCTTCATAGGTATGAAGTGTACTATTTATTAATCGAATTCGTCATTATTTCTACCCGTATCATTTAACCAGTATTATTAGTATGTATACCAAATCTCAAATTAATCTAGTTGGTGGAGGCATGGGGAAAAATAATAAATACGTTTGTATATTCCTCATATTGGCAAATGCAGTATTGTATATGATATTCACATGCTGACCAATAGCTGCTATTTCGCTTGAGCCTCGAATTTGAGCTCTTTGTGCTGGGGTAGCAAAGAGACCCTGAGGATTTTAAGTGATGGAGCTCGTGAAGTTCTTAGGATAAGTTTCATCTTCAGCTTCTCTGTACCGAGAAGGGATAATCTCTGTACTTCCACAGAATCTTCCACCCCGGAGCTATATTAATTAGATGTGATGATTTTATGGCAAGGGAAGGTACCAATATGCCACCACCAGATCTCATTCCAACTTTCCAGTGTGATAGAAAATGAAACTGTAGGAGATAGGCTTAGTGTTCGAGATATTATAGATAGAGAGTACTATGATCCTTTTCAAATATCTCTGCGATTGGACCAGTCTTGTAAGCTTGGAATGTTTCGAGCGGCAAGAGGCAGGACCTGCGATTTTTGGATGTCGGATGGGGAAAGAGAGAGAGAGAGGCGGGCGTTGCCATTTTTCCTCAAATGACTTTGTCAGTGCATGGAAACGAAGGAATGTCTCAAAAACCCTCTCACCACTTGGCAACACTGCTAACTTACGAAGCGAGCACCACGGAGGTCTGAAAGCGACTGAATTTCCCGGAGGCTAGGCTAGGCTACGCCAATCACATTTTGGTTGGTTTTAAGCCAATCACGTGACATACGCCCTCACTAATAAAAAGTCTTGGGCCTGCCCCTCAGTCCCAAAGATATTTTAAACGAACTCTAGTAAAAGGCCTAGATTTATGCAACCCGCGAGGCAACAATACCGCACAGTGATGAAGATAAAGTCCCATTCACATTTGAATTTTCAACTCCGTTTGCTATGCTCGAGGAAGTACGCGGTAGGAGCCGTATTGCATTCATACTGAGGGACTGTCGCATCGCGGGTCAAATATTTGTTATTATTATAAGACCCGATATTTTTGGGGATCGGGTTGGTGCGGTGGCTAGAGTGTTGGCTTCCCACTCGGCGAGCTCGGGTTCAAATCCCGGCGGTGGCAGAGAATTTTCAGAGACTGCCCCTCCCTGCTTGAATATTGTGTGGAGAACATTTTAAGCGCAACACTCCGTCCGTCGGATGGGTCGTTAAGCCGTGGTCCCCTTGGCGCCTTTCGTTAAGAGCAGGTTAATGCCGGCGCTGCCGGTTTCTCTCCACCCTTCCTTACCTACCACTTCCCTCATGACGCAAATGACGTAAGCTGTCATTCGCCTCCTCCAAATACCATACCACACCTCGATCTTTTTTCAAATTGACTGTGGAAAAACCACCGTATATGTCACCTAACGATATCTCCCCTGAAAAATTTGGCTTCCTATCGTGAATTTGTAATTAGCATAGTTCCTCAACTCATTGTCAGTGGCATCAAAAACGTAAACTTTGTTGAAGGACAAACATACTAAAACATATTTTCTTTTATGAACAGGAGACGAGTGAAGTTGATTCAGAAATTACTCCAAATAATGTTTTACCTAGAATTAAAATTCTAACACTAATTTTGTCCGGTGAAGAATCAGTATTATGCATTAAGTTACAAAATTTGGGCCGTTAATACTTTTACCTTTAAATTTATATACTAGATTTAAGTATCTCGTAGATTACTCAATAAGAGGGAATAAAATACTCTATTTAATTATGCTCATCACCCCAAAAACAGTATTAATTGATTTATGAATCGAGGCGCTACAATAAATGACTATGGAATATCATAAATATCCAGGAGGGAATCGAACCCGCGATCTTCGGTTTGGCAAGCAAGGGTTGTACGCCGCCTCCACCGAGGCCGGAAAAGCATCGGATTTATCATATTATCTTGTACATTTATTGTATTATTAATTTCATCATCTCGGCGGAAATAAATCATTCAGCATAAATTAGTTATTTAAATGAACATCGTCAATAACAATGATGCCCTCAAGGAGATTATTCTTTTATGCTCCTCTACAAAATTCTAATATTTAGTCCTCTCAAATTTCTTTAATTTATGGAATATTGACTTTTTTCGTTTAAATGTATAACATTACGTTAAGGTAAATATATTTTAACGTGCTAACTGATGAAATTTTCACTCTAAATATGACTGGCAGCGAAATCTTTGGGAAACAATATGCCTGGATGAAAAAAAACCTCCGCCATAAAAGCTTTGAGCTGACCGAACGTGACATAAAATATTAAAGGATGAAGGAACTGCCGCTTCTCTTTTTGTGACTTTTTATAGCCATCCGCCCGTAATTACTGTTTCGGAGCACAATGCATATTGGAGGTTGGCACCGAAACTCAGGCACGCACACGCCGCCGCCGCAAGCGCCGCCACGCGAAAGCGGCAGATGAGGGAAACATATAGCGGAGAGGGATGGGCAATTTTTTTTGCAAACGCGGATTGCAGCATGTGTGACGAGGAAAGGGATGGCGGAAAAAGAAGGGTACGAAATTGAAGCGAGATTTTATTTTTTTGGAGCGGCTCGAGTATCGCAACGGAAGCAATTTCAAACGGAAAACAATAAAAAAATGACGATAACAATAATAATAATACCCACCAGCAACGTCGACAGCAACTCTGGAAACTTGAGAGGAAAAAATGAAGAACGATTGGCAATCGTTTTTTATTTTTGGCCGGCGCTCTCTGATGAAAAAAGAGCGGAAATACTGGCAGCAACGCCGCCATCCCCCCCTCGAGTTTCCAATCTCCCTCTGACGGGAAAAATTGGAAGCGCACAGTAAAAAAAAAAGCGAATCGGTCCGAGCGCACTCTTTGGCGTACTCCGCGGCGCACGGCTGGCGCGTGATGAGCGGGCGAAACAAAAATATGGTCAGTTTCATCAAAAACCATAAAAAGAGTCGTGGAGTGCGCGGTTGTGTGGGAATGGAAGAGGAGGGTGGGGAATGTAGAGAGCGGTGGGTGAGCCATCTGCACGCACGCGGGCGCACTAGAAAATACGTGAATCCAACCAAAGGCAGCGCGGCGCGCGTCGATCGCGGGCCAAAAGGGAATGCTAGGAAATCGCGAGCGACGGTACCACGAACAGCGAGTCCTGTGACAACAAGGGCGTATTTTATGCAGACCAATATTATGTTTTGCGTCATTATCAAAACCTATGTAAATTTATAATCCTATAAATTTAAAATTGAGCATTGGTATATCGCTGAAAATACAATTTGGAGTCGTCTCTCTAATGAAATAAGTTATAGAATCAATTCATAAATAGAAGAACGTTAAGCTCTGCTTCCAACGATTAGATATTTCGTGCAGAGGGAAAAGCGATATTTGCTTCATCTTTCTCTTATAATGTGTTTTATTTAGGAAATATTTTCCTACATGAGATTAGTTACAAATAAATCGTTACTCACACTTCTTAGAAGGTTTTGGGCGATAGTAAAACCCCCAAAGACACATTTACTGTTCAAACTATCGCATAGTGATAAAATTACGTTCATTAGAAGAACTTAGAGTTTTAACATGACTGAAGAAATATATTTACTATCATAACTCTGTATTTTCACAATAGAGTTAAATAAAGAGGAAATATTGTCTACAGTTGAATTTTCCTTGTCAAATTCATCAATTCGTCTTTGGTATCGAAGCGTTTGTTGGAAGAAATAAATATTTCCAATTTTAGTTAATTTTGCAACCATACTTACTTCTAAGCCTTCTTTGGTGTACAGTTTTCCATAATTAGTGTTCTTTATACTACTATTCTCCTTCATGCCTCCTTCTTCCTCCTCCTGTCCGTCTATTTTAATTCCAGCGTTCTCCCCCAGCTCCTAGTCTCAAAGGCCTGTATTTTTATTGATCAATAGTAATGAAATGTATGTTGAAATACTAAATTAGTGAGTTTTGTTTCCCAGTATCCCAGTATTGACGATGGCAGTATGACGGTCGAAACGTTGTCGAGGAATTGATATAATTTTTATCGTCCATATCTCATGGAAAATAGCAACATACATATTGTATTTATCATTTTGGGTAGGGGGATGGGAGTAGCTTGTCAGCTAAATGGGTTGAGTGCTCGGATGTAAATCGAATGGTTTCAAATCCAGTGTGAAGCCTTCACAATCCCTTCCACACAATCCTCTTCGTGAATAGCTAGTTTTCCTGGAGTAAGCGACTGGCCCTGTCCACCCTGAATGTATCAAACTCGCCTCTGATTTACTATGTGGTGAGCCTTTCCCTCACCCACCCATAAATGTTAGTTTTTCCGTCAATTCCTGAAGCTAATGAAATCTGTAACTCAAAAAATTCAAATTTAAAATGGGAATGGTGAATTTGAATTAAATATGAGTTTGATTGGGTGCAATAACTAACCATCATCGATTATGCATATTTTTTTCCTCTCCAAAATACTTTCATTTGACATTCCTGTCTCCTCATAATATTGTCTTGCCTGTGTAGCGCAATCCCAAGCGGGTTTTAAAAAGCGTACAAAGTTTGCATTTGCACATTTTCAAATAAAGACACTCTTTAAGTGTTTCAACGGTAATTTTTTAAAGTTTCAGGCGATAGTGATCCCACTGAATAATTATTAAACCAACTCACGGTTCCATAAAAATATTGCCCTAAATAACGTAAAGTTATTAATTAGTTATCTATACTCCAGGAATTATTACTGAAAATAAAAGTCTACACATCATACGAGGAATTTATAACTGAGCTAAATATGTATCGAAAATGGATGAAGGCAGTGATGTATGAGTTAAGTGGAGGAATGGAAATGGTGAATGTGAGTGTGATTGGGTGGAGTGAGTATCCGTCATAGACTATGCATTTTTTTCCTCTCCAAAATACTTTCATTTGTATTTATTATATCCTAATCATATTGTCTTGCCTGTAAAATACACCGCCAATTTTGTACATAAGTACCTATACTATTGAGACTCATGCAAATAAAGATACGATAAGCGTACATGTTGGTGTTTCAACAGTGAAGCATACGACATTTTAACACATTTGGTCCTGTTCAAATAAATATATGCTTATGGCTTTTCAACGGTTACTTTTAGAAGTTTCAGACGATAACTGGTGCCACCAATATATCATTATTTTTTAGCTACCCCAGGCTTCAAAGATATTATCCTAAAATTTAAATTAATAATTAGTGTAACCATACACCAGGAATTATTATTGAAAATAAAAGCCTCGTATAAGAAAAAAATATAGCTGAGCGAAATATGTCTCAGGATATGTAATATGAAATATGGATGAAATGCATGTGTGGGGGAAGGAATGGGTATAGTGAATCTGAGTGTTGGGGGTGGAGGGTGTGATTGGGTGTAGAGTGACCATCATTGACTATGAATATTGTTTTTCTTCACGAAAATAATTTTATTTGGCTTTCTTTACTCCTTATCATATCTTCTTTCCTATAAAACGCAACCGCGAACCGATTTTTAATAAGCGTATAAAGCTTTAACACTTCGGAACCTATTCAAATATAAACTTACGCTCACAATGAATTTTGGTGTTTCAATAGTAATTTTTTTAATTTTAAGGCGATAATTTCTGGCCCGACTGAATTGTTATTTAACCGACCCAGGCCTAGTTACTTAAATATACTCAGGGATTATTGCTAAAAATCTTCTTCTTCCTTCCAGGATTAGGCTACTAAGCCTATTCCGGCTCCACATTACCATCTTTTTCTTGGTCCTCCAACACTTCTCTTGCCAATTGGTTGATATTCCATCGCTTGTTTTGGAATTATTTCATTTAGCATTCGAAGTATATGCTCCTTCCACCTGTGTTTGTATTCTTGTAATTTATCTGCGACTGCCTGGACACCCAGTTCATCTCTTGAGTATTTATTAATTTATCCAATCTTGTTCAGCCCTTCACTGAGCTTAAAATTTCATTTCCGACGATTCAATCTGCCTTAATTCATTCTCTTTTGGTACCCAAACTTCTAATCCGAAGAATGATTGCTGAAAATGATAACCATTATTTAATAAAAAATAATAAGAATTGTTCTTGAAAATAAAATCCAAAAAATTACATAAGGAAGTAATGAACAGAGTGAAATATGCCTCGAAAATGGATGAAATGTATGAGTATGCTAATATGAGTTAAATAAAGAATAATAAGAATCATTATTGAAAATAAAATCCAAAACATTGTATAAGGAATTAATAAACATAGCGAAATATGTCTCGAAAATGGTTGAAGTGTATGAGTTTAATAAAGAATAATAAGAATCGTTCTTGAAAATAAAATCCAAAGCATTACAAAAGGAATTCATAAACTCAGCGAAATATGTCTCGAAAATGGATGAAGTGCATGGGTATAGTAATATGAGTTTAATAAAGAATAATAAGAATCATTCTTGAAAACAAAATTCTACACTTTACATAAGGAATTAATAAACTGAGCGAAATATGTCTCGAAAATGGATTAAGTGTATGAGTGGGGGTGGAATGAGAATGGCGAATGTGAGTGTAGGGGGTTCGGGGGTGTGTGATTGGGTGGAGTGAGTGACTATCCATCATCGACTATGCATATTGTTTTTCCTCTCCGTGCAGCCGCGTTCGTTTGGCGGGCACAAAGCGCGCGTTTCCCCCCATCCAAAACCCTGTCTCCCGTCCTCCCCCATTTTCACCTGTCGACCCATGTGCCCGTCCGTCTGTGTGTGCCAACGTGGAGTGTGTCTGTATGTGAGTGAGCGTGCAGAGAGAGAGAGAGATAGGCCAGCTCGCTCAATTATGCACACCGCCCTGCTCCCCTCCCCCCCACCCACCTCCGCGTCACTTATCGCTGCTCCCCCAACCCCCTCAACCCACCCCTTTCAAGCGGAGAGCGACCGACCGCGGACCGTCGGATGAAAGGGTGATCGGGTATTATATTGGCCGGGAGCGATACCATCCCACCCCACGCGTAGCATCTCTTTTCGGAGCCATGACGACGACCATGATGATCGGCGGTCCACTGGGAGGTGGAAGGGGAGATGTGCAGATATGAGGGGGAGGAAGAGAGATGAGTTATCTCCACTCCCAGGAGCTTTTTCCATTTTAACACTCGGGCCTCCTCGTTTTTATTATTTCTTCTTCCTCTTCTTTTTTTTCGAAAAAAAGAGGGACGTATTTTGCCGGCAAACCATCTGTGTCGGATATACGGAAACCCTTCCGCCCCCCACCCCCTCCACGACCCCCACCCGCTCTCTCTCTCTCTCTCTATATATATATCTATCCCTCTCTTATCTGAAGTTTGGTCCGCGTTTCCATTGTAATCGACTCCGCACTGCGCCCTCGCTCTCTTATTTTATACCCTTCCCCGTACGCGGCCTTGTTTTTTAAAATATATTTTTAAACTGCTCTCTATTACCTGCCTTTAAATAAATTTCAATCACTCTATATAATTAGCCACTCTTCTGGAATTAAATCAGAGCGCGAAATTTTTAATAGTTTCATTTCTCCGACCGCAGTTTTTTTATTCGTTCAATCGTTTGCAGACCACGTTCAAATGATTATTTCTGCCTTTCACCAACATTGCTGACGCTAGCACTAGTTGGTGTAGTATTTGATGAGCTCACATCCCTTTTACTTGTGGTACAGAAGGTATTGTTGGTATGGAATTTGGATGAGGGGACCGGCAACTGAAGTAATGTGCGCCATGAGGGAAGGGTAGCGCAGGAAGGGTGGATTGATACCCGGCGTTGGGATTAGCCTGCTCTTAACGCAAAACGTCAAGGGAACCACGGGTTGACGTCCTATCCGACGGATGGAATGTTACACTTGAAGCGACTTCCGCAAAGCACTAAAGCAAGGACTGGGCTTGAATGAAAAACACCCGCCACCGCCGGAATTCGAACCCGAAACCACAGGGTGGGAAGCCAACATCTAGCCGCCGCAGCAGCCCGTTTTTCAACAGCATTGTTAAATACTTCTTCACTGTGGCATATATTTGGATGATGGTCCGTCATTATTTTTTTTGGAAAAACAAATTTGATGAAAGGGGTGAGTGGGTCAAAAACACTGGAAGCATGCATGAATGGAAACAAAGGCTTCAAAATGGTTTTATGAACGAAAAATAAGTTGTGGCACCCATTGCTACGTTACGTGTATCAATGCAATGGAGCGTGCATGATCGAAGTGAATGTTTACCTTATAATTCATCTTCATTCGTAGGGTATAAGTGAATTTATCACTATGAGAACGATTAATTTTTTCTCTGCTCCAACCGCTCTGGATTTAGAACTGCTATAGATAAAAAATACCCTTCTCTTAGATAATTAGTGAGTAGTATCCCTATAAAATCTTCGCTGTAAATATTCCATGTTATTTTAAATGACTGACTGATCTACAATATGCATTGCATCTCTTCAGCTCTACCTGCTATCTAAATGAGCCACCGGAAATATATTCATCCACATTATGTTGTGTTTATTGAAGATGAATTCACGGAAGGAGCTAGTCTGTGTGTGTTACTGATGAATTCACCTAGAATATAAGAAAATTGTCATTTGAACTGCCCAGTTCTCATCGGTCCCGAAATTATTTCAAAAAGCAATCGGCATATTTTTACGAACACGTAACGTCGATGCACATGAACTTAAGCGAACGTTTAAGCCTGGAAATAGAACATAATGAGTTTTATTAATTGTTGGCATCCTATTATTCACGTACAATTTTCCAGACCACATTCTCGTTCTCTTTTTCTAACCACAAATATACAAACTGCGCCCCTTCCTATCTTAATAGAAACTCTTAAGGTCAATAAGATTACTTTCAATGCATTTTTATTAATTAAGCTTATTATGTTTAATGTCTGTACTCTTTATTCTTCTTAATTATGTTTGCACTCTTTATGTTAGTTATATTGTGCCACCTTGAACTGGCAAATATGCTGTGTGTGGACGACTTAATAAATAAATGAAGATGATAAAAGTATAACGCTGTGGAGTATAGATCTATTTTGCATTAAAAATGAAAATTAGAGACTTATATAGAATTTTAAATTTATGCAAGTTAAACAAGAGTTCCTGTATGTTAATTTACAGATAAATTGATTGATTTTTTTTATATTTATACACTCCAAAACACTGTGATACACGATTACAACCTTGTACATTTTTTATAACTAAAATTTCATTTTCATTCAAGGCTTAGAAATGGGAAAAAAAACTCTTAAACGTTGAAATTGTATGTAGTATTAATTAATTTAAAAATACCAAGAACTGTACTTCAAGAAAAAATCTACATAGGAAAATGGGGGAAGACATTTAATATTTCACAGGAGAGGAAATGCAAGCGAGTATACAAGGATACCCAGGGCCAAAAAGGGAGTTGTATTGGGTCCTTTCAGGAATGTTAGTCAGGAAATAGTAATTCCTTAATTCTGAATTATATTAACGTTTCGCTGTATTTATTCTCTTTCATAAGAGCCAATACCTTGCTCTTCAATTGCTAACTCGTTGAATTACTGATAATGTTTGTAGGATATTCAGCCGGGCCTCGATCTCCATTAGTGCCGACGTTTCGATTGCCAAATCGTTCATCGTCCTCATGACCTGACCTTGCTGCGAACTCGGCAACCATTAAACAACATCATACGCTGGGTCAACTTCAGATTTTTCCTCATTAAATTAATGTTAACTTTCTTAATGGCGGGAAAGTAACTCAATGGGTCAATAAAAATAAAGAGAAAACCCTGATTAGAGTGAATAAATTCACCAGAAGTTTGCCGTCATTTTGATGTAAAATATCATTTCTTGGCCAACAGACTAGGAAGAATGCAACATGGTTTTTAAAAAGCAGTTGATAAATATATAAATATCAAACCTTGAGTGTTCGCCTTCGTCCTTGCATGGATCACCTTACGATACTGAGGCCGGCTCCGCCAAACATTAATTTCCTTTGATTTCTAGTTGACTTAAAAAATAGTAATGATGTTCCAATCGGATATTTTCTGTCATTTTTGGACAAATGTTATCTTCGATTGAAAGAAGTACCCTGGTCCTCGATAGCTACAGCCGGTGCCGTAGCGAGGGGGAGGTCTGGGGGGTGCGGTCCCCCGGAAATATAAAAACACTTAATAAAAAAAACAAAGTGTTAAAAATAGTTTAAAACCGTATACTTAGTACCATATTTTTTTAATTTCCCCCCTGGTTTTCGACACCCCCAAACGATATTCCTGGCTACCCCACTGACTGCCGCTGCGCAGAGGTTAGAATAACGCATTGATATATCTGTTAGTTAATCTACTTCGAGTTTCAAGAGAAGGCTGGTGAAGTGTCTCCTCTGGAGTGTAGGGCTTTTTGGTGAAGACACATACGGCCGTATTCATAGTTTCCTTAGTAAGCTACTAACGCCCAAGTAGCGTTCTAAGTAGTAGCATACTAGCAAAATGGTATTCATAGATCGTTAGTAAGGGCTACTAAGCTTAGTATGCTACTATCTTAGTAGCCGGTTCTTAGTCGCCCTCCGGCCTTGTCTAACGGAGCTACTAAATATGGCGGACCGTTGTGGATGATCGAACTCCGGTTTTATTTGTATACTGTTATAGAGTTTTTATGCATTTGTGCCAAAATGGAATACGAGAATCCATTCTTCAAGTACGGCAGGCAACGTATGTAGTGTAATTGTTGACAGGAATTGAAAGTTTTTCGTAACTGCGAGGAAGCTACGACTTGCAGTGAACTTGTGCCTCTAGTGTAAGTGAACACAATTTGTACATTCAATGCGCCCCTAAGTGAATTGATTGCATATAGACGATGAAGTAAAGAGTGAAGCGACAAGTGAAGTGATTTGTGAGTGTATGAGCTTCGACAAAATTATTTATTTCTTTCATACTGGTTTAACCATTTCGATCAAAGGTATCTACTAGATGTTGCGAAGGGGATATGTTTCATATTTGAAGCAGTTGTTCTTTAGGGATACAGCAAACGCTTATAAATTTTCATTCGCTTGTACGCTTATAATTTTTGTTTGATTATATTACTTATTCTTGTGACTTATCGTGAGCTTTCGGCTGTGTTTACATTTCGCGTATTTCGTTGCGCTGTTGTTTTTGTTTTGGTTACGGTACGAGTGATAGTGGAGACTGGAGAGTGAGATTGGAAGTTTGTGGATGTTACAATTTCTGGTTTAAAATTTTTTGTCAGCCTATTTATTTCATTGTCTACGTAATGGTAATGTGAAATAACATCAACTGATTCTAAATCATTAGTGATGAGTGGGAAGTAAGATGTGAAGAATTCTTTCGAACGTCAACGAGTGCAAATTCTTTTGGTGTGTGCAGAGTGATTGGAAAACTGATTATCATTGTTTACTAGAGTTACGTTATAGTGTTTTAAATTAAGTGTGAGTCAAGCTTTTCATTGAACCAGTTGATTCAGAATGTACGGATTATAAGTGTCATAAAGACAGTTCGTGAAATGTGAAGTGAAATGTTGTGTGCGTTGTAGTGCTATTTGTGATATGATCAGCAATAAATAAGTAAAACAAGTTACGTTAATTATGCTTTGTTTTTTACATTAACCACCTCTAGTAAACTATATGCCGTATATATCCGCACGCTATCAATATTTGAAATATTTAAATGTAGCGAAGCAGATTGTTGTTTCCTTGACTAACATTTTAGGAGTTGCAAACATATGTTACTAATTGCTCGCACGTAGGTGTTTGTAACGTAATAAATGTGTATCATTCACACATTTATCTCAACGTTATTTTCTTAACGATTCATTTCTGCGTTGCAAAAGTTTTCGTTTCTACTCCGACATTGAGGTGTATTTCTGCTTTCCGAGTACAGATATGTATAATACTGACGTTGCTAGTTATGTTTTTCCATACTAATCACGCATACACTAATGGAAACAAATATCGGAAGTGCAAACAATACGCAATGTATATGATCAATAAATATACGGCCGTTTGTAAAGCAATAACTGCATCTCAAACATACAAATGCTTCGGTATTACTCATGAATCTACCCTTTCACAAAGGTATTGCATACTTTTTGTGTACAGCAATCAAAAAATATGTCTGAGATGCGATATCACATCGAATTATCCATTATGAAGTAAAAATGTTAATGCATTTTTCTGAATCAATTTCTTTTGTTTGATAGTGTTACGAATTTTCCGCGCCGCGGAGGAGTCAGATGCAGTGTTGTCAAGCGTAGCCTAGCGGGTTGAACCCAAATCGCTACCGAGTATCGGCTGCCGAGCTGGCTAGTAGCATACTAAGTTAGTAGCTCTTAGTAGCTCACGTAATACAATCCATGAATACCAAATCTTAGTAGGCGACTAAGAGGTCTTAGTAGCCGACTAAGTTAGTCGCCCTACTAGCGTGTTTTAGCGGAAATCTATGAATACGGCCGATAGACACTAAGGAGGGAGGACTAGAAAGACCGGAGGCATTTGAGATGTGGGTATGGAGAAGAATGGAGAAAGTGTATTTGACGGAGAGGAATTGTGGTGTTAAAACGAAGGTTTCCGCGTTGATGGTTTAATCTCTTTTTTTCCCGGTTTTTTTCCGCGTCATTTGGCTTTTGGACAACAGTTTACCCTCGACCTGAAGACGATGGCAGGATATCCAGCAACACTGTTGTCCATAAGTTAACTGGCACGGAAAAAAATCGCTAATGCAAAAATTTTTTTCCTTCTTATCCCACTCCCCTCCCCGGAAGCGCGGACGTATCAGTGGTAGTACTGGGTTCCGGCTCCGGTGGTTGTTCCCCCCTCGTGTTCTCATTCTTCTTGACACGGAAAGAAACCCCAGAATAATACAGAGAGGAAACGTGATGTATCACACAGTTTTCATTCACGTAACCACCGTTTCGTCACTTCCTACACCATTTTCAATAATCAAGAGCTAAAAACTCTGGTGGAAGACTCTGTGTTACGAAGTGATCAGAACAGAATCAGGTAACAGCGGGGATCGAGAGAAAGACAACGTGCGGAAAAGAGAACGAAAAAGGGGAAGAGAGAGGATCATTGAGAGAGGTGGATGTGGTCCAGCGATTGTCGTCGTCGGGTGCTTGGTGGCCGCAAACAAAGATGGAGTAGTTGGTGCAATCCGATATATATTTCGGTGGAAAGGGGAGGGGATAAAGGGGTATGGCTTCGATGGTCGGCGTGACACACACAGGGGGAGGGGTGGGTCGAAACCCGAGCTGTCTCCTCTCTGTGTGTGTGTCGGGCGAATCCCTAATGGCGGCGGCGGTGGCCGAGGGCATTAGCATACATATCCCCTCGGGGGGGGGAGGGAGGGGGGCGTCGAGGGGTGCAGCTGCCCCCGACGGTGCATGGCGTGTTCTGCAGGTCACCGCGACCCGACCAGCCCGACACTGGACCGGGGCCAACATTCACTCTGACGCGACCAAAGCCTGAACACTGGTTTGACAAGTTTCTCGCTGCAATCACTTTATTTTTGATTAAAATTAGCTTGATCTCTTGTTGGTGTTGTTGATTTATTTGAGACGCGATCAAGTAGTTTTTGTGTCATTAGATTGCTATTTATTTTTATTTCCTCCAAATTGCAAGGAAAGTCAGTTCATTTTTTATCTTGACCGACTTGAATATGCAGCGAGCGTATGGGATCCGGTGCAGAAAGACTTCATCCGCGAACTGAATAAAATACAAAGGAAGGCTGCGCGTTTGGTCAAAAACTGCTACGGGCGTACAGACAGTGTTACCCAGATGTTAAGCGAATTAGGCTGGGAGCCGCTGTAGACTCGGAAGTTGCGCACTAGGCAGAGATTGCTTGAAAAATTGAGCATGGATATCTTTAAGAGCGACACAGAAAACATAATATTAGAGCCACACTATATTTCCAGGTCCGATAGAAGCGATAAATTAAGAGAGATGTTTTGCCGAACGGATAGATATGGGAATTCGTTTTTTCCCGTGAACCATAAAGGACTTTAATAAACGCTAGTCCCAACTTCGTTAGAGCACTTCATTTTTTTAAGCTGTAAACGGCTGGTGTCCTAACACTCCTGCCACATGCCTTTTAGGCGGCTTACGGGTTTTTATGTAGATCGGTAAATATATATTAGATATTCCGGTAGATGAGCTTGGAATGCGGTGGGGTGAGAGGTAGTGAGGTTGAAAGTTTATTTTGCAAGGCAATTCGCGAGTGGTTTACTCAGAGGCCGCAATCTCCATTTTTCAAACCCCAAAGGCCTTTGAGCCATGATAAAATGTTTGACAAAACATATAATACCCGTTTATAATGTGTACAATATCATAGAATAGAGTGAAATACGATGGTAAGATAAGGTAGAGAGCTTAGGTGCATACTAGTTGATCCCCCAGAGAACTTAATTTTTTTTCAAAGTCACTTTGATGACTCTGGCGACTTTGAAGGTTGTCCGATTGCATAATATGGTATTTGGAACGACAGGTAAGGTAATTTGCACAATAAGGGAAGGTTAAGAAGGGAAGGGTGGATAGATACCTGGCGTTGGCCTGAGAGTGTTCTCAACGAAAAGCGCCTAGGGGACCACGGGTTAACGTCTCATCCGACTGACTGGTTGTTCCGCTTAAAATATCTTCCACAAATTACTCAAGCAGGGATCGAGCATAGGGTAAAATATCCACGCCAACGCTTATATTAGAATCCGGATGTATGCGGTAAAAAACCGACACTCTAGCTATTACGATAACCCGACCCTCACAATTATCCGAGGCAAGTCATGCTCTTCCATCCTCATTATAATTCTTTGTCCGATTACCCAAACCAATGTGCATACCTCTGCCCGCATATTGATCATGGAGTTTCGTAAATTCCTTTTTTTGTCAGGAACTTCCTTTCCTTTATGTTTCCTTTTACGGATTTAACTCATATGCGAGGTTTGAAGATGCCCTCAATGAATATATTTTTATAAAATATTTGCTATATATTACCATCAGTCAAGGAAATTTAGAAGACTTTGCTGTTCAACGAAATATAAATGTATGTAATGTGACAGATTTCAACACGGTTTTTCTTATCCGGCAATTTTTATAGACATATAAAATGCTCAAATGGTACTGGATTCATGGTGGTGGCCAGAGTGTGGGAAAATGATTGTTGGCAAGGAGAGGGGAGGAGAGGATGTTTTTCTGGAAAGTAATAGCTAAGAGCTACTCTGTAGCTACAGCAGCCAATGGGTTGTTACTGCGTGGAGTTTAAAAGTTGGTGGGTCGACCCATCCTAATTTTAAAACACATGCGAGAAATATTAAAATATCGAAAATTATTTATTATTGTGTCCAAGATCGAGGCATCTAGTCAACTAAAAGAGAACATTTGCGAAAGTAGTCGCCTATTCGAAAAGTGTATGACGTCTTCAGTTGTATGGCTCAGTGTCCAATCTCTAAAATTGGAAGGTTAAGATTAGGTTTAACCGAGGAAGATCACTTCGGGTGAAGCCATAGGACACCACCAAATAAACATCCAAGTTTGGTTTCGTGGAGAAAAGACCAAGAAGGGGTGACCGAGAGTGGAACGATTACTTGTCCACTATGATTTCGTGAAGCGAGGTCCGACCGATGAGAATTTCGTCTAGCTTTCGTGCCTATTATGTGATGGAGACATGGATCTTAATGACATAAGACACGGAGATTGATGAAATAAGACATAAGATGATCATGAGTCATGATGATTTGTGAGGGAACGAATTCCAACAGGTTCCCTTGACCTCATCCATGATTTTTCTTGAAACTCGGTAGGGAGCTCCATCGTTGAGCTCTCTCATCGTTGAGTTTTTTCTTCCTTCTCCGAGTTGCTGAGCCGTATCCTCTGTTATTTCCCTTCAATAGTCTTGCACGTACGTTTCTGGCAAATGCCATTATTTTAGAGGGCCATAGCCCTCGACCTTATCTTGCCATGATGTGTCACGCATTTTCAGAGATTTAGGGGAAGGTAGGGTAAGATGACGAACTTAAGCTTCAGATTTTTTCCCTTAATTTATTAAGAGGTTTAAAATCCTAAAATTCGAAAGGACAATTCTTTCAACCTTTATGTTTAATAAAAAAATTTGGTACCACGTATTCCTCTCTTGAATTATGAAAAATATTTCACCAAAGTAAAAGTGTAATTTTCGTCATCTTACCCCACGCGTGGGGTAAGATGACGAATGGGGGTGGGTAAGATGACGAACAGATAAAAGTAGTACGTTAAGATGGAAAAGTTTTATTTTAAGGATTCAGAAAAACATTTAGCTTGCTAACCCTTAATATGAATTTTAAAAAGTCAAAGTTTAAGCACAAAAAAATCAAGAACCGGTCGATTCTAATGAAACAAAACATTGAAAATTTGGCAATACAAAAATTTAGAAGAACATAGTAACCAGGAAATACAATTTACACACAAAAATCACATTTCCAGGGCGTGTCTTTCGCTTCGCTATTACTCCAGCCAGAGCATGCAGCATGTGCCCAAGATTTGCACCTGAAGCACTGGTACCACAATTCTTCCTTTCCATACTCTCTACAAATAATGCACTTTTCATCAAATATTGATTCGTTCTCTATGTCGTCCTCCATGTAAGGAACCTCTTCCGGTGACTCGTCTGATGACTCGTCATCCAGTTGATGCTTTTTAATTTTCTTTACTTTTTTTGTCCTCTTTACGGTTTTATTTTTCTTTACTTCCTCAGATTTAGAACCCTTGGCTTTCTTTGACGCCAATGCTTCAGCTTTTCTTTTCAATCTTTCCTGCCTTTTTATTTCCAGCAATTCTTTTTCTTTCTGCTTTTCTTCAAGAGCTTGTTTCACAGGACTTCCAGAAATGTGGTAAGAAGGCAGTTTATTCCTGGGTCGCCTGATTGTTTTCTTGATGGCCATTGGAAGTGGAGGTAGGGCTGAGCAAGTGGGGAGCTGTGGAGGCAATGTCGAAGAGGTAGATGGCTATTGAGGAACAGTTGAGGAATTAGGATGCTGTGGAGGTAGGGTTGCCGACATGGCGGGGTCTGTAGTACGGGCTGAAGAAATGGGCTGGATACCTATGGTAGGAGCATCTTTTTGGTTATTTTCAACGATATCAGTGGTGTGTGAAGCTTGAAAATCTTCATCAGTAAAAATGTTGCTGTCTAGGGGCTCAATGCCAGTAGCTCTGAACCCATTCACAGCAGTCTGGATAGTACTCACTCTAAGGTAAGCTTTACCGAATATTCTGCCTACCTCTCGTATTGTTATGACGGCTCCTGGGTTAGAAACCAAATAATCTTCGCAGCCATGACTATAGGCAGTCTTCAGCGGGCCATAGAAAGCCACATCAAGCGGCTGCAACCTGTGACTTGTATGAGCTGGAAATCCGAGAAGGCATATTCCATTATTCCTACAAAAGTTAATGGATTCCAGGGTGACATGTGAGGCGTGATTGTCCATGATAATTAGGACTGGATTTTGTTTACTTGGGTGAGCATGACTAGTAAAGTGTTCTAAGAACTCTAGAAAGTTTTGAGCAGTCATCCATCCTGATTCATGAGCCACTCCTTTGGTACCTGGGGGTGTTCCATTTAAAAAATCAGAATTCATCCTTACCCTGGGAAAGACTAGAAAAGGTGGAATGTAAGTACCAGTGGCACTCATACCGCATAAGGCCGTGACTGTTACTCCTCTTTCAGCAGAGGAAACTTTAATCACACGGGGGGATCCAATGGGTGAGATCACTTTAGGAGTTTTCGTTGGCACTGTGGAAAATCCCGTCTCATCGATGTTGTAGATATTCTGGGCTTTGAACAGATAGTTCAATCTGAGTTCTTTAAGTGTTTCAAAAAACTTTCCTACATTTACTCGATTGAAAGCCATGAGTCGAGCTACCGATGTTGCCTCTGGCTTTCGCAGCGATAGCTTGCAAATTTTTAGATAATTCGCAATGAATTCTTTTCCAGCGGCTTTCTTTTCTGTATTGAACCGATGGCTCAATCCTAAATTTTCTGCATACGAAAAACACAATTTCCCAAACTGGTTTTTCGTTATCCCAAAAGCTCTTTTGTCCAAATCAATTATATATCGTCTAAGCTCTTCTATTTGTTGATCTGTGAATGTTTGCTTAAATCTGCCTAAGTTATGAGGATATTCCTAAAACAAATAAAAGAGTTATCCATAAATTTTTAAAATAATAATTCTCAGGCAATTATATTTTTTTACTAACAAACTTACAACTTTCCCACTGGGGCCACATCTCTGCTTAACATATCTTCGTAGAGTTGCTTCCGGCACGTTATATTTCTTTGCTGCAGCATTTACACTAGTGGTTTTTTCTTTTACTTCTGCAACAGCTGCATCCATTGCCTCCTTATCCCACTTTCCTCTGTCACTTTTCCTCGTGTAATTTCGTGGCATGATGTTTGTCAAGCCTAAAACATTCGTAGATATATACTATGTATGCATTAATATAATGTAATAAAAATAATTCTATATGATAACAACTGAAACATTCGCCAGACGTGCTGACCGCATATTTGGATCCGCCTTTAGATTGATGGTTTAGCAGTAGTTATTTTGATTTCCAAAGGAATTTAAAAGTAACTAAAACTAAACCACCAATCAAACTTAAAACAAACTATTGAAATAGACAAACCTACCAGCTAAAATTCAGTCCGAAACCAATTTTTTAAATACGTCAAAAGCTATTCATAAAAGGTACTCAAAAAGATGTCGGGTAAGATGACGAACCAGCAAACTTCTCGTCATCTTACCCCACGTCGCCATTTTGGTTTATAAGTTATCTATCATTACCCTAGCTCATCTTAAAAATCTACTGAAGACATGGTTCTTTGCATGACAGGTTATATTCTGAGAAAAATATAGGTAAGAGTAAAAACAACTAACCGTATTCGAGTAATTCCTTGCGCCAAAAACTTCAAAACTTACAATCACGAGGTAAGAAAACACATCTCACTCGCTACTGCTCGCAAAAACATTTGGCCCGCCTTTCTTTGCGGTGAATTTCGTAACTAATTGCCTGAGTCTTAGGAAGAGCTAGGACTCATGCTGCTATCTATGAATGCACAAGAGAAAAATCGAGTTCGTCATCTTACCCGCTTCGTCATCTTACCCGACTTTCCCCTAAATGTTAATAAAGGGGTTTAATATGTTTTGTCACACGTCTCATCGTCGATTATTTCTTCTTATTACCCCGGAATGTTAATTTTTCAGCAGACACTCCAGGAATGGTTGGAGAGGAGTCGTATATCTCATTGAGGGTGGAATTTTTAATTTCCAAGTCCTACGGAAACGATTAAATAAGAGAGATAAGCAAATGGATTCGTTCTTCCCTCGATCAATATACTAGAACTTAATAAATGATAGGTTGGTCTCTGGCAGAGAGAATGAATAACCAAAGGGGATCCTTAGAAGGTTACAACCCACCGGGGCCGGGGCCCAGTTCTACAACTAATACTCTTAGGCCCCCGGGGAGAGGAGTGGGATGGGAAGGAAAAAGGATAGAGGTGCTACCGCGATAGGAGCCCGTCGACCCCTCCAGGGTAGGGATAGGAATGGAAGGGCGAGATAGGGAAATAACCTCGCCGCCATGAAAGACGACAGGGCCCACTACTAGCGAAACATACTTTTTTTGCTAACGATTTTTTAAGATTTGGACTCAAGGCAGTCAAGTCTTTCACTACGTGCTCCTTAAGTAAAAAATATTTTTCTTAGAGTTCACGGGCCAGTTTCCTTAATTCTACCGCCACACGCCTCTCGAGGTAACATGCATGTGGAGATGGATATGCCAGAAGATCTCCACGTTTATTAATTTATTAATGTTCATAAATAAAGGCCCTTTACAATCCAGTCTCTGACTTAGATAGGTGCATAAACAAAACATGCAAGGCTCCTGGACAACGATAAAAAAATATGATGGCACAACTTAAGGCCGAGGTGTGGGCAGTCCGTGGGGCGGCACCTAATGCACGGAGCCATGTCGATTGGAAGCGATCACTGGCGAAGGAACCGCGATGCACGCTGAGGAGGGCTGTTGGCAAAGGGACAGGGGGAAAGATGGAGGAGAAGGGAGGAGGAACGGGGGGAGTGGAAGGGCTCTTTTGGTGTCTACGAGCGTGGTAGTCTAGTGGGTGCAGCGCTTGCCTGCTGATCTAAGGGTCCCAATTCACATCCCGTGTGAAGCCTTCGGACACCCCCAAATAAAATCCTCGAAGTGAGGGTGGCCGAGGCAAAGGAACTGGCCCTCCTATCCTGAACGTGTTATATCCACACACTATTATTATTAGGCTAGCTCTACACTATTATTACTGTTATATTATTTATTGGTTAGCTCTGGGGTGAGCTTTATTCTCACCTATTCAAACCAACCTTCAGGTTGAATCATTGTGTTGGCGACCTTCGAAGATACTTGCAGAAAGTTGAGAATGGTTCATTGGACATGCTTTAAAGTTAAAATACCGAAATTTTGTTTATTAAAATTAAATAACAGAGAACTTTTGCGAAAGTAGCCGCCCACCCGAAAAGTTTATGACGTCTTAAGTTGCCTGGCTTAGTGCTCAAAATCTGAAATTGGACGGATAAGGTTGGGTAATCCCGATTAAGGCATCTGCTGATAAGTCTCTTTTGGCGAGTGACGTCAAAAAACTTTGTCTTCAATTTGCTTTACGCAGGGAATAAAGGGGGTTAAATCTCAGTCCTAATTTTCAAGCAGCAGTCTTGGAGACATTATTTGTAATTGGCTTGTTTGATATGATTCGAATTAGATTTCTGACATCGCTAAATCTACTTAAGAATATATCTGATAATTATTTATTAGAAAGATGTAATTATTTTAAAGGACTAAGGCAACATTTTATATAGATTGAGGTTGAGATTTTTCAGATGCTGCCCTTTCCCTGCCTAAGTGTCTTGAGGAGGGCACTAAAGCAGGGATGCACTCAAGTGCACCACCTGCTTTTGCCAAGCCACTAAGGGCGCACGTATTGAAATTTATTAATTATGCAAAAAAATTGTTCGAGACGAAAACCTTGAAAAATAAAAAAAACATGAACTGTAAATAATTTTTTTCACTTAAACCATATTCAAAACCTCACCAATATTTTATAATGCCTACACACATTAGTTGTTTCGATATTGAGAAATGTTTCAGCGGTTGCAGCGTCGAATAAGTTGTTTCTTTTGGAGTATGAGAGGCGAATACTTACCGAAAAAGAGAGGTTTGTCCCGATGATTCTTTTCGAGCACGAAGCGTTTCGCGTGAAGGAGCGGAGAAGTGGCCAAACGGGCGGAGTGGAGTTTTTCCGCGTTTGTTCCGCGGCCCGCCGCTCTACCGCCGCGCCGCCTAACTGCATTACGCAAAGCGCGTGTCTTCTGTTCGCCGCTCCTCGCCCTCGCCTCTCTGGAATGCGTGCGTGCCGACGGAAAGGACTCAGGCCGCCTTCATGCCTTCTGGAGGCGTCACAAGAGGGCGAAACAGCTAATGGACACGATCATAAAGGAGTAAGTGCAGCATCACAAAATCCACGGGAAAAGGCTTGCTGCTTACGCAAGAGTAGATGGCGGTATTTTGTGGAGCCGTGTTACAGGCACCATATTAATGGCAGTTAAACGTTTGAATGGTTCGCAGATTTTAATTTAACGACCAAGGTTTTGACAAACTATGTCATTTTCAAGGTAGAACAACAACACCTAATGCGAGCTAAACGATACAATTACTTCGAGTACGAATTTAGTTTATTTATTGCCACACCACCGAAAACAGCACTATTTGTCCTTTAAATCGGTTTTTTAAAAGTAAAATTTAACGATAGGGTAGTTTCCTTCATCAAAGAAAACGAAAGGTATTGATTGAGATTCGTTACCCACCATTAGTGTATTCATAATATACAAATTATTTGGTTTTAGAAATCCCAGTTTAAACGAATGTTAATGGTCAATTTTAACCTTACTTGAAAAAGGCGAGAATGACGCCCATACGATGCCACTCCACGTGACGTCACAGGGACCTAGTTTCTATACGAGTAGATAGGAGTTTTACATTGTCTGAGATTACCAATGAATGGATGGGACACAGAACTCAGGGAAACATCTCTTAATAATCACCAATTAAAATTGCCTAAGGTCGGAAAGTTTTCTTCGTTTGATAAGGCATTAATAATCCTTATTTAAGCCAAGCGCTACCTGCTAGCAGGGTACTCTGCTACCTGCCAGTGGCCTGCATCGGAACGGCTCTCAAAGCCTCGCCCCAAGGTAACCTCACACGTCGGCAGCGGGAACCGGAATGACGTCACACGGGCTTTTCCCAGCATTCAAACTTAGCCGCAGTGTTTTCGCGCGCTTGAAAATTTTCACTTTTCATTTCATCGCGAAAAATAGATATATCGTCATTTAAAAATCTAAGAGCGTGAAATGCGTAATCCAGGAGTAATAATCTTTCGATTTTGGCAATAAAAAAGTATAGGAAACAACCCTATTATACGTAAATAGCATCCATTCCCATAAGGGCAATCTACTGATGCGGGTCTCGATCCGACGAACTTTGGTTTGGCTGGCGAGGACTAGACTCCGCCGCCACCAAGGCTGGTCAGTTGATTGGTCCACAGATTTTTTTTAAACGACCCCGGTTTTGACAACTATGTCATTTTCAAGATGGAAGAACATGTAATGCGAGCTTATCTATTCAATTTTTTGAGGAGGAGAGGGGGTGGTTATGAAGTATAGGTAGTAGGTGTATTGAAAAATTTTCTCACGGACAAAGAGCTGATATATTCCTCGATTGCAAGCCGAACACGTCTGCTATTTGTTGTCCAGTAATCCTGTTACTCATCCTCTACTTTCCAACCACCGCCTCCATTTCCGTCGACCATTGTATAACTCATCTCTCAGCATTCCTCTTGCCGGCTTTGGCGGCGGTGGGGTAATGTCCTCGATTGCCGAACCTTAGTTCGTGGGTTCGAATCCCGCCTGAATAGGTGGTCCATATATGGCTGTTTTGTGTCTTGCTAATGTTGGAACCCCCATTGTAAAATATAAGACACGGTCTCAGGCATTATTCTGTGGAATTATTTCATTGTTGAATGAAATAACATAACTTTGTTTTATTCCAAACTTTATTTTAAATAGTACGACCCGGGTTTCAACATCTAGTGTTATCACCTGATGATAACACTAGATGTTGAAACCCGGGTCGTACTATTTAAAATAAAGTGTGGAATAAAACAAAGTTATTTTATTTCATTCCCCATTGTAAAGTCCGTTATGTGCTGTTTACGGGGAAGTTGGAAATAAACAAATAATCAGGTAAATCGTATCTTGATATGACATTACTGGTTTAGTTCTGACAACGCGTTTCTCAATGTCTGAGTTAATGCTGCTAATACTGTTAATAAAAAATAAAATGCAAGCAAAAAAACAACTCTTTGCTTCCAATGTATGCTTCTCTTCCAGTTTCATGTATTTCCATGTATTTGGTTTTTAATTTCAATTAAAATTACATACAATTAAAAAATTAATCGTTTTTTCTCTCTCCTGAAGATTTGCTGTTTTTGAGATACTTATTAGAACTTCGCTATCGATATTCAGTTAATTTTGGTTATATGTTTTATTTCATTTCCCCGTTTAATAATTTTGGAGTTAACCTAATTACAGGCTTATTTCCTTGTAGGCTACCTGTCTTCCCTGAGTGGAAATAATTATAAGTATGTACGCATGTGTGGGAGAAAATATATATTTTATTTTATAATTATAAACCTGGATCGGTAAATAAAAATCAACGGACAATACAAACGTTAGTCTGTGATTGAGTTTTCTGCTGGTGATAGCGATATTATATCTCAGAGTATATGAAAGCAAGGACTAATCATCGGCTTATTCGCACGATACCAGGGTTGAAAAGGGAAAAATTCCAGTTCACGTGATGGGCTTATAGCGAACTTTTCACTCGGTGATGGGATCGTGAAAATTTCATGACATCTCTCGCTTGTACAGTAACCATGGCGCATCGCTGTACCCTGTCCCTTTCTCTTTCAAACTGTATGATTTAGATGCTTCACTGAATCATCAAATGGGCAGTAACTATCGTATTTTTTTAACGAAAGAGCAATTATCACGATTTTCAATTAAGACGATTTTTTCCTCCTCGTGAAAAATAGTGATTGTTGGTTGAAAAGAAGTGGGTCTTCGTATAGGGGAAGATCCAGGATTTCTGGCGGGAGGGGAACAAGGGTCAGACAGGCAAACGATCTTCTCATACTTAACTAGTTTAAAAACAAGATACGACAATTACTGTGCGAAAAATTATCTTTTTTTTACATTAAAGTTATTAATATGAAATTTAATGATTAAAGCTCCGTAATGCACAAAACAAAACGAACGTATTGATGAGCGTATAAAAATATTTGCCTATTTTTACGCGTCTGGAGGGTTTCGTGACTTCCCCCCCAAATCTACCTAAGTTTGTGTATTAGGTAGGAAGGATACGCTTTTTACTTACGGGTGTAGTTTGAGTAATCACTTATCATCACAGCGAAGTCCGATAAGTAACTTGCGCTGGAAATTTTTATTGAAAATGATAATTATTAAGTTCTAGCTTGACATAAATAATTACATTTAAAATTTCTTACACTTGAAATAGTAAAATAAGCTATCCGAGTGTTCGGTTTGTTTTTTGCGAAATTTTGCACCCCTCACACGGCGATAGTATGAAATTCGTATCTGTGGTGGTGGGTGTTGTAGGTCTACCTCGGGAGCTGAGGTACACCCTCAGCGTGATATCGTGTCGCCAAGTCGACATTGTAAAATCCAATCTATAACCTGCATACGTCGCAATTAAACTAATTCGCGAAAGAAGGAGAATCACCGTTTACCCGAGGCGTTCCTGTAGACCGTTTTACGGAGAGTAATCTTATGTACAAGCGAATGAATAAGACATTTTACAGTTGAGCGTGAAATAACATTACGGTCCCGATTTGCCAACCTGAATAAGAGATAAGGGAAATCATTGGAAATCTCGATGAATCCGCCGGACTGTTCGAAAACATTCCTCTAAGTTTAATATGGGAGGGCTCGCGTGCATTTTAGGACTTGTGCCCAGTCGATTTTGACTTCTGATTAAAAATTCCCTTTTTCCAATCAGGGTCTTTGAACACTCATAAACCTCCCCCAAAGGATTGGAACAGTCGAGCAGGGGGTCTGGTGCAGTGGACTTACCCTCGTTGGACCACGTTCGCCTCAGGATATCTGCTGGACGTCCGGACGCTTGCCTATGTAAGAAGGTAATCCTTGTTTTTTTGTTGTTTGTTCTGGCATGGAATAGTTGTAGAGAGACTGTGTCGACAGAAAAATTACTGCTTATTTTCTCATGCATAGGAATTGGCACGAACATTTGAATAGATGATTCTCGATTCCACCACTTAATGTGTTGTCATCCACTACGCATAGGATGGATTTACGTTAGTCACAATTCGCATCGCTGACGATAAAGCGATCCCAATCTCACGTCGAAATAAGCTTTAATTAGAGCCGGTTTTAGGAACGTAATGCCTATACTCAATGGGGAAGTGGGTGACGAGAGCGGAAAAGGAGTTCCTCGAAAACAACATGTGGAACAGGTAGATAAAGATGTAAAGAGGAGAAATAAATAGGTGTGAAAAGATAAGCTGATGGGAGAATTGAATGGACAGCTGCGCCAAACCGATCTTAGGATTTTTGACCAGTGATGATGATAATGACTTGTAGATCCAGCACTTGGAGCTTAACCACGCAAGCTTGGAGCACTTTGATTCTAATTTCGGGATATCGGGATCGTATTTTAGTATTCGTCAAATACGGTCGAGCTCTTTTGTCTTTGGTTGCTCCTTAACCCTCAATCGCATCTGGGTAAAGGCCGTCCGCATTTCGTATTATTTTCTCTAGAATGAACAAGCCCCCCTACCTACAAGTGTTAAGGTAAATACATTTTACCTTATTTTACGGTAAAATCTGCAATCCTCCAATTTTCATTATTTATTTTGCGTTATTTTATGGTACAATTTACTATCTTTCGCATACAAGTCAGCTCTAGGGTTGCTACTCTGAGTTAATGAGAGGTTTTCGATAACATTTAGTTCATTCCACGTCACCTCAACACAAAAAAGTACCGCCCCTTTCCGAATCCTTTCAAATTTGGAACACGTCAATTGGTCCATGCACATTGAGGAAATATTCTAATTTTCCGAGTTTTAAAAATAATGAGACAGTTACTGGGGCACCAAAGTTGGGAAATTTTTGCGTAAGACAATCGTAGTTCTGCTTATGGAATTTTGATGGTGTAGTGGATCAGTTGTAACTTTTTTTAAAAAGACAATGTCTCAAATGTTTCCCCTGATATTTGAAAAGGTTATCCAAATTCATTATAACAATAAAATTAATTCTTTTCAAATAAATTTGAGGGAGTTGTCTGCTATTTAATACCATCCGGTTTGTATATTTACGTAAATATTCCTCGTTGCGCAACATTTGAACGGTATGCTCATCTTCTTTCTTAAATGTATTTATAACCGTTGTACTTGTGTTACAAATAAATATATAAGTTGTATGAAAGGACTGAATTTCTCAAATTTCACAATTCTTTCCAATTTCCGCTTCCTGCAACTTTCTTAATAATGATGATTAAAGTCTCGGAGTATAGGTCTGAGAATGATATGCATATTTTGTTTGTCAACGTTTCGATATATTTCTTATATCTTCTTCAGGGCTATGCATGATAATGATTACATTTAAAATAATAAATGAATTCATGAAAGGGTTCATAAATTTAATTGATTATTTATTAATTCATGTAATAAAGATTTCACATTAATTTCTTAATAATGGTGATGGAGCTCAAATGCAAAGTACTTTTTCATTGCTTGCACTAAATGTGCCGCAAGCAATCAATCGAGAGGGTCATATTGGATGGAAATGAGCCGCAATTCTTTCTCCCTTCGATGGACTTGGTGAGGCCACGGGGGAGAAGCCTCCCGGGTGCAGCACGAGTGGTGTGGAGCCGCGCCTCCTCGGATCAATAGCCGCACCCCCTCCTGCAGTCACGCTTCGCTCGCTCACGCATCACTCACTACCGCGGTGCACGATTCCAGCCCACACACACACACACTACGCAGACAGAGTGGACCAAAGCGACCCAGGACTCCATACGTTTCTGACGAACGAAACACGTAGTTCGCATGGTCGAAAGTTTATGAAAATTGGGTCACTTTTTTTAAAATTCACGATTATGGAAGAGGTTGAAAAATAAATAGCCCGCGTTTCATCGTTTTCCGATCCGTCGTCTTCTTCATGAGCATTCGTGACGAAAAATCAACGGCCTTAACCCTGTCGCAGATGAGTTTATGACGTCATGAACTCCTTCGGAGCTGTTCACCGCTACACAGCTGCTCGTCGGCGTCGTGTGGATCGTTGTTGCTTACTCTCCCGTGAGCGATTCTGTCCTTCAATTAGAGGTTCTCACTGAAAGAGTGTCAGAAACTAAGCTATAATGACATCAGAAACTTGTGAAAAGCGGGCGGAACTTTTGAGTTATTTAAATACAAATTTTACAGTCGCGTAAATGGTCAAAATGACCCCTTTTCATCATCACTTACTATGTTTCACACTTTTTTCAAACCGAGAAATGCTATTTTATTTTTTTATAGAAGACGTTTTCGTGTTTTTATGCGAAGTTTTATCCTATTTTGCCCAATCAGTTACTGTGTAATGATACACGGTTTCCGGTAGGGATCCCTTTGATCCCTCAGGGAAAGGCATATATTCGTGTAATTGCATGTAATTTCATCTAGGGTTTATCAAAGAAGAAAGTTTAAAATAATTCGAACAAATGAAGAAAATTAGAGGAAGGATAATTACATATTAGGGGGAGAATAAAAATCACTATACTATTCGGTATATTAGATTCCCTACCTTATCCTCCGTAGCTCCTAAGCCTAAATTTAACAATATATAATGAGAATAACAAAAAAATGAAATAGCGAAGAAATTATTATAATAAGCTTATATGAAAATGATCATCGAGGACGGTTACAGCGCACGAATGAGTCTACGGTTCTATCGTCATTATTACGAGACAATGGCTGTATGGGGAGCATTTTTTTCGTCGTGAATTAACGTTTAGTCTATATTTATGGAATTATTTTTATGAATTTCGATTACGGGCCAGAGTGAACTTAACCCATCGGGCCTTTTTTATTAGTATCACGCACATCATCTTCCTGTCACATTCAAGTTGCCGCCGCACTGCCGAGGTATTTTTTCATGACTTCTACCCCTGTACCCTATGGGACAAAATGTGAATTTTTTAGTTCTTTCTCCAAGAAAGAATATTATAAAATAGAATATAAATTTATTGTCCTCGGACATCTTTGTCGACTGAGAACATGCATCAAGGTATGCATAGTTACATTATTATGAGCATTAATAATAATTCTTCAATGAGATTTGCATTGTTATTAAATAAGACCCTTCTTGGTTGAATAGATTAATTTTTTTTACACCAAATACAGAACTGGATTTTTTGCCGTTAGGAATACAATTCCAGAATATAAATTATGAGAATGCTCATTTCCATTCGTTTTTCTTGAAAATACCCCTAACCGAATAGATGAGGTGGTAAATCACTTAAAACATTTATGTCGCGACACCGTAATGGCGATTTTGAACAGAATTCTCGACCGCTCAGTCACTCCTGTGCAATTCGGCGCCTTGGAGAGCACATCCATCATCGGATTCGCACTGTGAGAGTCTTGAAGATGGTCCCTGCATTTGAAAATGCGTGATGATCACCGATGCAAACAACAAACACCGATGCAAACCCAATCTAACGATTTGATCGTTGGATTATTCTTCCTCACATAATGATCCTCCAAAATCGTTAGAACATTAATAGCTTTGCTCGGTATCGCTATTTAGTGGGCCTTCTTCGCTTCTATATCGTTGAAGTGTTTTCCCTCGTCCCGTCCCTTCCGCACCTTTCCTTTCCCAGAGGCGTCGACGGCCTCCTATCGCGGCGGCTCCTCTTTCCTTTTTCCTTCCTCTCCAGCCCCTCCCCGGGTGATCGGGCGTATAAGCCACTGGCTTCGTTCCCGGCCCCGGTGTGTTGTATCCCTGAATGGTTCACCTTGAACCCTTGTACTCTCTTGATGCAAACACCCAACGATTTGATCGATGGGTTTTTCTTATTCATAGGAAAATCCTCTAAAATTGTTAGCACATTAATGGCTGTTGCCTGGTTTCCCTAGTAGTGTGCCCTGGTCACTTCTATGGCGGCGAGGGTTTTCCTTCCCTCCCTACCAACCCTATCCCTACCATAGAGACGTCGTCGGGCTCCTATCGCGGCGGCCCCTCTTTAATTTTTCTTTCCTTTCCAAACCCCTCACCGGGAGCGCGGGCGTATCAGTTAAGTTACCGGCTTCCGGCCCCGGTGCGTTGTAACCCTCGGAGGACCCCCCTTTTGGGTCCTGATCTCAGATGCAAACACCGATGCAAGTGCACTGACGAACTTCAGCTCCGATAGGGTCTCTCAAAATTTCATAGTCACCTGCAAATATTTCCCCTTGTAAATGATTTAAGACTTTAATTCTAATGTTGAAAGGTCATTTAGACAGTGATGTCCATCCAATTCTTTCTTTAGCTTTCTGACGCAAATATGAGATTACCATATCGAACTACGACGTGCCTTGTTGATCTTAGCTACATACGTTCTAACTCTGAGATTAAGCCTGCGTCATGAGGGTCCCACTCCATGGAGACGGCGCAAAAAGTAAAATGGGAGTGGCGAATTGATGCGAAATTGTTACTCAAATGTATTCGAGAAAAGAGTCATTAGTGAGCGCCACGTTATGCTCTGCAAGGCACAATTCTTTGATCAAGGTTTGAGCAACATCTGTTCGATCGGTATTGTGAATAATTTACTTTCAATATCAAGGCTGCTCGCCTAACTTAAAGAGATTGAATGCAGAATAATTTACGAAGACGGGATAGTGCGAGGAGTGGATTCAATTTGGAATAAAAGCACTTGCCTCCACATTCTCAGTCGACGTAGAACGAATAATTCGCATTCTCATGAGAGAAGACCTTTAATGCGAACGCAAAATCTCACAAGATGACAAAGGTGCTTGGAAAGGTTTTATTCGGACTGGAAGATGAAAATTTTCCTCTTAAAAGTTCGATTGGAATTTGTCCCGAGGCGTCACTATCTGTATTATCGATATCAATTTTTAGCGCGGCAATGGTTCTTCGATTGCTGTGTTCCACGTTCAGTCACTGAACTCTGAACAATGGAATGCTGATCCCCCATCCCAAGTAATTGCGCATCTGGCCGTCTTGAGAATCGCGCTTCCTTCAAATGCGTGAGAAATGATGCGAAATTTGAAATTTTTTCTCAACTCTAGGAAAATAAAACTTAATTCCAGGAAATCCTGGACCCTAAATGGTTGTCCAGATCATTTTGAGTTTAGAAAGCAGAAAAATTCTAAATACATATCGCTTCCTCTTTCCATTTCTGAAGCGTTGAAAAACTCCCAAAATTCCCCCTGCATACGATGGATACGTAAAAAAATTATTTAAATTTTTTAAAATGAACAACCGGGTTCTAATTTTTTTTTACATAGTATTATTGAAGGAATAATAATTCCTTGAAATATATGTCTGCGATTGCATATTCACGACCAAAGAAACCTTATACAAAATGACGTGTCAATTGGGTAACTTGTTCCTATAATAACAAGAGTTTACGGCTTCTAAGTCACTGCGGGGCGGAAAACTTTTAATGAACATTTTATGAGTCTGTCATGTTTATTGCAAAGGTTTTAAACTATATTTTTCTAGGGCATTAGGATACGGAATCTGCCACATTTAATGATTTGAATTATCTTACGGATTTTACATGCTCGCCATTCTCCTCTGTTCAGGGCCGGTTTTAGCAGTAAGCAAAGTAGGGCGCCGAGCAAAAGCAGGGCCTAAGCGCTCAGTCCAATTTTCAATACTAATCAAACAAGGAGATTAAAGATTGAGGGTTGATTTACTCCTCAAAATTATTTGGTAGAAGTAAGGATATATCGTAAAATGGATACCCATGTTCCAGAAAAATCTATTTTTATTGTTCTTATAAGTATAAACTTCTTTAATTTGTTTTCACTTGTGGAGTAAATAAATGATTGAATCTCTTTAATGCCGACTTGTATTGTACTTACTAATTTATTTACTTTTTTACTCTGAATTATTACAAACTTAATTAATTGACTATAAGCTCTAAACTTAATTAATTATTATAAGCTCTAAAAATATCATATTCAGTATATAAGAGCAAGCACGTTACAAGTTCACGCTGATATTTAAGTCTCGACCCTTATTCCTTAATTATTAGTTTCTGTTTTAAAAGGTATGCACAGAGAATCTCTACTACCTCTCTGTTTATTTCTGAGGGGGGGAGCGGAATGTTGTTCGATTACAATACAAAAATGCCTGGAACCGGACCTGCTTATATTTAACAATATCCAGCGATACGTCACATTGGCAGTCCATTTACTTCAATTCCCTCACTTTTCCTCCCATTCCTAAATTCCACTATATTCATGACTCCGGGGTTGGTTGATCAATTCTGGATTCTTACCTGCTCCTCTCCTCGTTTTCCTTATCCCTTCTTTACCTCCACTGGACCTTGAGTAAGCTTATGTCTTGCCGGCTTCAAAAATATCAGAGACTGTGTGATACCATTAATTATGACGCAATGTCGTTGAAACTGGTCGGACACTTATTAAACTTGTGCGGAAAGTTACGAGGTATGATCATTTCTTCGATGAGACAAATTTTTTAGCTCCTTTGGATTTACTCGTCATCGCCAAGGTGAATAAAATGATTGCCGAATTTTCAATATTAATAAAGCACCGAAATCAGTAACGTGGCGATGACCACTCGATGTCTCCTCCGCCAGAGGTAATTCGTAAATTGTCATATGAAGTCGTTGTCCAACGACATCAAGTGAACTCGAAATCAAGTGTATTTTACTACTGGCGCTTCACAAAACGTTCTAAAATACTCCGATGGATGTAGTCACTCTCGACCGTAAACAAACCACGGCGTGCCGCGTCGTCGTCTCACAAGGGAGGTCCCCCAAGTGTCACCTCCTGGCCTCGTTCAAATTTTGATAGGAAAAGGGAAATGGATACCCATGAGGTGTATTTTTTGTTTCAGCCGCCAGCGCACAATATTTTTCATGATATTAACGACGAAAAGCACCAGAAATTTTATGAATCCGAAGCATAACAGTTCACCGTCAGTGCTCTTCATCCTAGCAACGATATACATGGGTTTATTGTTGTGCTGCGTGCTTAAATTTAGGTGTTTTCTGTTGCTTTCCGTGGCTAATACCTCGAAAAATCTTAAGCGTTGGCAGCTGAAACTAAAACGACATCTCATGAATATCCTAGTAATATTTGAACGAGATCTGTTAGTGACACTTGAAAAACTTCCCTTGCTAGACTATCGCAAAAGCTGTGCCGTGGTCGGAAATAGTTCTGCTTTTGTTTCGACCAAGCTGAATCTTCGGCTCCTCCTTCCTTGTGGACACAAGGTTCCCGAAATATATTTTGCTCTCTTTTTTGGGGGGTGGGAAGGGACAAGAATGAGGGGGCGGGGGAATGAGGGAGGGGTCATCATTCCTTTCCTTGTTCGGCCTCCCCCGCAAAAAAAACACACACACACGCTGGCCTCTCCTCTCTTCACTCCAACCCCACACGTCCACGTCGAGAGATGCGCGCACCCCAGTCATTTGTTTTTTTTCTCTCTTTATTCCTTCAGAGAACGCTGCCTGCCGGAACTCCCTCCGTCCCTCCCCCTCTCGGACCGTAAGAGGGACAACGGAGCAAGCGAAAAAATAAAACACGCCCTCTCGCGCTTGACGTTCGTTCGTGGCGCACGAATCGGGAGTGTATGTATGTGTTCGCGTTGGCGGGGCATCATGAGGGTGTGTTTGTGTGTGAGCGAAATGACGGACACGTTCGGAAAGAAACTGCGGAGAAGGAACGAGAAATAATGAGCATTTGACGGCGCAGGATTTCTTGGCTGGATCCACACCGTGGACATAGCGAGAGTATATGGAAGATATCATCGGGTCGTCGTAAAGCGCTTCCAAGTACTCTCTGATGATTTTAAGTACCCTAAGTTTCAGGCAGTTCGAAACAAATGCAAAACTATGGCCACTATTTTAGCGATTGTCTAAGATGATGCCATGGTTTGTTTATGCGTGGGAGTGACTAGATAAGAGGGGGTTAGAAACACTCTACACTCTAAACGGAGTTAATTGCAGAAATTGGTAAAAGAAATATACAAAAACTTGGTGGCCAAAAGCGATTCTCTGTTCTGTACTGACATGGAGTGAAAAATCAAACGCGCTGCTAAATATCTGGTTGATCTCGTTTATTTACCTAATTTATGTTCCTAACTCTGTTAGGAAGAAATCACTTGTACCCCTTGTCTGATGGAGATCCGGGTTGGAATCCCAGCGTAGGGAAGATAAAGAGTCGAAATTTCGCTCCAAGCAAACTGTATGAAAAACTCATTCCACCTCAATTCAAGAAGCAATTGTCCAAACAGATATCAGATTTTGATCAATATTTCAGTTTAGTTGTATAATTACATCACGTTTATATTACCCTGAGCTGGCGTGGATAAAATCCCTTCAGCACTGTTTTCTTAAGTCATGGCCGGTCTTAGATCTTGTCGAGGATTCCTTGTCAACTCGGGCGTTGCTCATTCCTCGTCAATTTTCAAAATTTTTGGTCCTGAAGAATATATTGAATGAAAGAAGTTGTCCATTGCGTTACTGCTATAAGACTAAGTCGGTTGGGAGGAGGAATTGAAGGCATGGTGGAGGCGAAGGTTAGCTTGGAAGGAAGGTCAAAAAGAGGGAAGAGGAAACCAAATATCGTTCTCAATGTTTTTGTTACATTTCACACTTAGAAAGATTTCTATTTGATCTAAGTAGTGCATATAAGTCTTTGCCATTTTTTTCTCGGTGTTCGATCGCTGGTTGCAAATCTTTTCTTTACGGTCGTTCTCTATAAGATGTCTTGCATGTAACGACTTCTTGTTCCTGGCACGGGTTTCGTGTGATTCAATTCTTTCCTTAAATTTTCATCGCGTCGTCTTGTGGAACTACTAAGACATAGCTTTTTTTATTTTTAAATGATAAATTTATAACGTTTTGAGCATCGCTACTCCATGGAAAATGACACTCCTTAGTTATTATGTATGAATCATGTATTAATCGTTTAATTCTCATGCCCTATGATAATTGGTTTTTGCTGGAGGAATTAGGATTCTGCAATATAAAAATATAGTATTTTTCGTTGACCAAAGGCCACATTGCATGAATATGCGTCGTATTTATGAGGGCGGTTTTTTTTCAACCTCTGGTTGCTCATCGAAAACAGTATACAAGCGAAAGGCGTGTTCTGCGCTGCTAGGGCAATCGCGCGTACTCCGTGCCACACGTTCAAGTCATTTCTGACCTTAAGTTACTAGTTTAAGGCTAGTAGAAATGGCATTAACTATACTGCTTCAATCGATTCTCCCGCCAAGTGTGTACTACGGAAAGACAGTCAGAAAACTCGCTGAATGGGTTCAGCATTGATATGTCTTCACCTCAATGCCGATAAAAGAGAATTTTCTTCAATGCACTGTGGCTAGAGTGTAAAACGGTGTGAAAAATTACGTCCATTCCCATTCAAAGCAAAAGAAGAGACACGCTGACTTCTGGAAGTGTTCTGATCCATGAACACGCCCGTCGTCTCAGCGCTGACGCATCCCAGCTGCTCCGTGAGCAATTTCAATGGGACATTTTCGGTTATCTGCCGTGCGATGTCGACCTAGTGCCGTGTGACTTCCATCTTTACGCTGAAATGAAGGTGTGGGTAGGATGGAAGCGTTTTCAAACGGGTGATGACCTTCAGGACAGAGGCAAAATTCATTGGAAGTCATTGGTGACAACATATTGTGAATAGAGTAAAGCTTGTCCATAGGCACGACCAATTCCTCAATCGCCGAGGCGGTTATTATGTCGAAAGGATACCACAAGTGTGCTCATTTAGCAATGAAATAACTTTTATCAATCACTTTGTCTTCTGTTCATGACCCATCGGAGATTGAAGAAACGACCCTCGTATTTCATTTCGTCTGTCGCAGTCCCATATCGACAAGTATTAGAGTGAGGCAATGGGCTTCCTTTGAGTTAATATCATATTATGATTTGTCAACACATTTCAAATGCATGGCTGAAAGGCTGTACGTAATAAAGATATTTAACATGATGAAATCACTTGTCTATTCCCACACTTCTTTATTCCGCGACCTTGAAAATGGTGTTATGTGCCGGAACCTTGGTCGGTAAAAATGAATGTGTGGAAATAGACAAGTGCTTTCATTATGTTTAATATCACAGATTTCTACAGAATCTACGCTGGAATCTGTGTCTTTAATGTAATAAAGAGAGTTCCACATACTTTATTGTGTATCTAGCATTGCAAATGGTTTCAGGTTGTCAGAATCTCGGGGCGTAAGCTAGTGCCAGTAGCGCCAATGTGGGGTATGAGAGTTGGAGAAGGTGACCGAACGCTGAGGTCATTTGCGCAATGAGAAAAGGGTAGGGAACGATGTGTGGAGAGAAACCTGGCGTCGATGTCAGCATATTATTCAAGAGAGGCGCCAAAGGAGACTACGGCGTAGCGTCCTATTAGACGGACGGAATGCAGTGCTTGAAGTGCCCTCCACAAAGCAATCAGGCAGGGATTAGGAGAATACATTATTATTATTATACAGGTTACAAGTTGGCTATTTGCCAGGTGGTAACACTTTATGTTTAAATAAAATGTATTAAATGAAAAAACATCACCAAAATGAAACTAGATCGGAGAAAATTTAAAATAGCAATAAAATTAATTTTCCAAAATAAATGTTTTACACCTTTTATTGAAAATCTTTATGTTGCCAGGATAGGGCTGAAACATTTCTGCAGGGAGTATATTCCAGTCATTAATCGTCCTGTTGAGGTATGAGAACGTTTTTACATTACTCCTTTGAGGCTGGCATTTCATCTTGTATTGGTGATCTTTCCTTCCTTTAGAGCTAGGGTTTACAATCATATTTCTTAGTTCCCCCAATGCCTTTTCCCCAGTAAGTGTACGGAAGAGTGCGCAAAACCTATTTATTTTACTTCTCCGTTCTAGTGAGTCCCATCTCAGTACTTTCAGCATTAAGTGACACTTTCGGTCATTTTATGTTTCCTCATTTCATACCTTGCTGCATTTCTTTGTACCTTCTCGATGGATTCTGTTTGTTCCTTTTCATGCGGGTTCCACACTTGTGAGGCGTATTCTAAAACTGGTCGGATTAGTGTCTTATACCTTTGTAGTACGATCGATTTCCTTTAGATTTCTCATCACTCAAAGTAACGTTTTAAACGTCTTTTTTTAACTGCTCCACATTTGCCTCCCAACCTAAATCTTTCATTAAATACACCCCTAGGTATTTATACCAGTCTATTTTTGGAATTACTATCGCTGAATATGAGTAGTCTCTCCCAGCTGCACTTAGTTGGGCAATCTCCTAAAAATCTCTGCTGTCGTCGGGATTTTAACTCGGATCCATAGGGTGGGAACCCAACATTCTACTGCTCAGTATTCGTACTGCTCAGTATTGCTACTGGAGCAGAATATCCTCATTATTTTTCAAAATAAGAGATGAGAGTAAAGTCGCGTTCACAGCAACTTATCTTGACATCTTGACTTACCTTATTTTGAACCGGATATATTGATTATATGACTCCTCAATCACAGAACTGAAGACACATAGTTCGCGAAATCGGTAGCTGTGGACGTGAGGTAATTTTTATTCATCCCAATTGAAAAAGTTATGTATCTACGATTCTACCAATTAATTTCAAGACAAATTAGAGCTCTTTTATACTAATGATAGTGATAAATCGAGTTATCTGTAGTTGTTATGAAACAAACTCTTAATGAGTTTACAATCCATAATCAGGCCATTTTTACTCAAGTTGTTGTAAACAAGGCTTAGCGAATGGTCACATTAGTTATTCCAAAACAGAAGGTTGTTGTATAATATGAACCTTTCATAGGCCTGCTTAGTATTCGTAATTATTCCTTCTCAACAATAGATAGATAATTGACATGCCCCTATTAGACATGCCAGTGGACTAACGCCAACACTCCAACCAGCCTGATCCCTCGTTGATATAGGTACTAGCGATCACCAGCCATCTTTATTCTCTCTATGGAGTGAGTGCTAAACTCCCGCTTATGGGTGGGTGCTTCCTTCGGTCTCTAGTGCTGCTCTCTCTCTCTCTCTCTGTATATGAGGAGACTCTGTGCAGTGTAGTGTTCCCTAAAGAGAGAGGCGAACGAGATGGGTGCCGGAGGGGCGAGTCATAAAAAATGGACGGCGAAAAAGGGGGTTTGTTTTTTGCTGTCTCTAATCCCGCACACAGTCAGTGGGTGGAGCAGTCTCTTTCCAACAGCGCCTTTCCTGCGGACGACGAAGAGCGCTCCTCTCCTTCTTTTTATTTTCATTATTTTTTTTTGGCTTCGAAGTTGGTGTGTGTCACAGCAGGGAAAGAGAGACCCTCCCCATTCGGACACAAAGGTTGACTTTCCTTCTTCATCCTCTCTTTTTTAATCTCTCTCTCTCTCTTTCGCCAGAGCACCCCCCCCCCCTCCGTCACCCTCCTGCACCCCCTCTTCCTGTGTGTGTGTGTCTTCTCCCGTGTGTGGCGGTCGGAGGATACGCCACGTGCCCTCCTCTCCTCTGCTTTGAAAATCCCCCGCGGGCGGCGCCATCGGACCCCTTTAATGCGGGGTGGGGGGGCCCCCTTGGGGGCCGCGGACGGCTTGGGGCCGGAGCTCAGGTCCCCTCCCCCTCCCACACACCCACCCGCCCAGGAAATCCTCGCCGCGATGCAATACTACCCACACGAATGCTACTACAGCCGAATATCCTCATGCGTTCTCGAACTAAGGGATGAGAGCAAAGCCGCGCTCACAACAACTCATCTTGGCGTTACTTACCTCACTATGAACCGGATATATTAATTATATGATTCCTCAATCACAACACAAACGGCATATAAATCGCGAAACCTATAGCTAAGGACGTGAGGCAATTTTTATTTATATCTATAAAAAAGCCATATATGTACCTTTCTACCAGTTAATTTCAATAGAGATTAGAGACTTTTTCTACTAATAAATGTGCCACGTCGAATTATATTCAGTTATTGTGAACCAGCAGACGCTTCTATTGAGAAAAAATAACCGAGGCAGGCTAGATATACCGGAACTACATCCTTAGTTCACGAAAAAGAGATGGCACTTTTCCACATGTTTATTGCATTCCATACAACGCGTTTTGACCGTCATTATCGATCGTTTGTAGTTACTCGCACGTAACTCTAATGCTTTTGTAATTCCCATGTATCTCTAATGGGTTAAGTTAGTTATGCAAGTAAACTGCAGTGTACTTGAGAATGACCTAATCAAAAAGGGGCCGTCTCTTTTTCGCTAATTCTTTTTGAGTATCAAATACATAGTCACACCAAGTTAAATGAAGTTGTTCTAAGCAGTTCATTCCTTCTCGACATTATATTGATGATAAGTCACGATATGTCACTATTAGACATGTAAGCGGACTGAATTTGTCGCTGCCTTGTCCAATAAACTACCAATACTCACAGCCGAAGTTAAGAGGGGATTGCACAATTGTCGCGGAAGGCGACAAGTAGAGGGCGGGAGTCTTAACTACACTGTAGAGATCCTTTCCCCCGGGGTGTGGGAGGAATGGGGAAGAAGGGTGGGGTAAGCGAGGGAAATCCATCACCTTTTGCCAAAAACGTATATTTCATGCTCAATGCCAGTGGAAGTAACTGCTGAGGCGATTTGGGCCACTTCTGTCACTGAAGATGTGAATTGGAATGCTTTTCCTACCCAAATAGTGACATCCTTTTAGAAGAATTTGTATTTATTGTAATAATGTACGCTCGTATCAATTGCTGAGTGGATTAAATGAGGATTTGATCAGCAACCGAGAACTAAAACAACTCCTCACTCATTTGTTTAATAATCCTTATGACTTACTAACGATTTGATCGTTGGATTATTCTTCCTCATAGAATGATCCTCCAAAATCGTTAGAACATTAATAGCTTTGCTTGGTTTCGCTATTTAGTGGGCCTTCTTTGCCTCTATAACGTTGAAGTGTTTTCCCCCGTCCCATCCCTTCCGTACCTATCCTACCCCAGAGGCGTGGTCGGGCTCCTATCGCGGCGGCGCCTCTTTTCCTTTTTCCTTCCTCTCCAGCCCCTCCCCGGGTGATCGGGCGTATAAGCCACTGGCTTGGTTCCCGGCCCCGGTGCGTTGTATCCTCGAAGGGTTCGCCTTGAACCCTCAAACCAATCCTAATGACTATCAAGTAATATAAAATGTAGCAATGTCAAAAATCAACCCAGGTGTTCATAATAAAAGGATTGGTAAATGCCTCCAGTGGGGTATTAAATGAATTATATTGAGCCCTCAGGATGGTTGAAATTATCGAGTTAATTGCTAGAATGATTTCCGTTTGTGTTGCCCGATATAATTTCTATAAAACCTTAAGGAATGCATTCAGTGGAGAAAATGAAATTTTTATAATTATTAGTTTGTTTTTAATAGAGGCTTACTGTTTTGTATACAGATTATGAACGCAAATTCTCTTTCAAATTACTTTCTACCCCTCCTTTCTTCAATATAGCAGTTTAGTCACTGTTATTCCCCCGTTTTTCGAAATTATTTAAGAGAGAGTTTTACCATAGTAGGTAGATTGCTTGGCTGCTGATCGGAGGGTCCGTGGTTCACATCTCGCGTAAAGCCTTTGGACAAACCCAAAACGGAATTGCTCGAAGAACGAGGTGGACCAGGTGAAGCAGCTGGCTCACCTACCCTGAGTATGTGTTATTTACACGTTTATGGGTTAGAACAGGTTGAACTCTACCCTCAGCATGTAACTAACCTCCAAATCGATTAATTGACCAAATGACTGTATGGGATATGGAGTTGATTACTCCTTACAAGATTTTGCGAGTGTTACCTACTATCCTTAATATAGCGATGTCCTTAGCCGGCTTCATTACTTTAACCATTCCTCCGAATACCTGTGCCCTTATAACATTGTTTATCTTGCGCTATTCCCGGTTACATTTGGGATATTATCCACCGTAACTCATTTGGTGGCGGAAGAAAAATATTTTAATCTCCTTTTCTTTGTGAGAAATGTCATTTAAAATTTAGTTAACTATTGATCCTTCATGAGTAATTAATCGAAAAAATGTGACTTTATTCCTTTTCTGCGTAGCTAAATCTACTTTTTTGCTTGCGATATATCAACGGATATCGAATCGTAGTGGATTCAAAGTGGAACTACTTCCACTCCGCTATTTGGCCAAATAATGATCGAACACATCCTTAATCGGTTGTTACTCTTTTCTTAGTCAAATTATAAAAAATGGAATTTTCATAATGTTATCTCGCCAAGGGAATTGTGTATACGATCATATCAAGAAGGAAATTCAGAATTTAGCATGGGAAATCGCGCAACTTTAAAATTATTTTTCCCGGCTCATTTAATTTGGGTATGGTTGCGGATTGGAAGAGAAATTTCTTGGACTGCATGCGACATTATTTTTTCGCCTCAAAATTCACTATTCTTACAATGGTATTTAGCATACTTAACCGTTTCAAGTACAAGGCAGCACCCGGGAAAAATTTGGTAGGCCCGTACAGTCTTCAGCATGACTTCAACTGATCCCGTAGGTCGTGCTTAGCGACCGGAATCCCATTGTTTTGAGTTTATTGCACTGTCCTCATGTACAAGTCGAGTGTAATAGGCGACTGTCTTAGCCACGAATGCCACGGAATAAGAAGTTTCAAGTCGGCTTATAGATGTGCTGTTTGCTGACACGAATTTTAATGAGGGTTTAAAAAGTCGCCACTTGCGTCGTTAACGGAAAAAGCGATCCGAATTTCTCGGAAAAATAATTTTTCATTAGGGTTGTTAACAAAAATGTATATTCCCGATAATATTATTTTTCAAAATAATAATAACTTTTCAATGTAATATCTCGCGGAAGCAAATACTATACAGAAAAATATTTGAAAATAGTGGATCGCTCTGTGCTCAACGCCGCGCTGCGGCCGTTATTGAAAACCGATGAAGAAGCGACCGAAGTGGTGTTAGAAATCAACATTCTACGAGATGGAATTGGGCCTCCTCTTAGTCTTCTTTTTGGTTTTAGCAGTCAACTTCGACACTCGTAAACAACGCTTTGGTAAAGTACTCAACGAAATATCGGCAAGCGCGGACATCTGAAAACCCGATTTTAAACTCGAGAGGAGTAAACTCGAGCTATCCGCCGCAAAATTGAGGAAATTCTTGCTGGAATTCCTCTTGGGTTCTCCAGCGGGGTCAGGCTTTCGATGGCCGATGTTTCGATGTTCGATTCGCGCATCATCGTCAGGGCGGATGAGTGAATCACTGAAACTTGACTCGGTGGAGAATCCGAGAACAATTTATGCAATTACGGTAAGCGTTCAGATTCTGGCTGAATTTCTCTTCGGGTTCTCGTCGGGGTCAGGGTTTCCTTGGCCGACGTTTCAAAACTAGACTCGCGCATCGTCATCAGGGCGGATGAGTGACTTACTGAAACCTGACCCGATGGAAAACCCAAGGTGATTTCCCGCAAATAAGGTAATGATGAAAATTCTTGGAGAAAAATTTCTTGGGTTCTCCATAGGGTCAGTTTTCAATGTTCGACGTTTCGACTAAGGTTAAGCCTACGATCCCCATTTCGTGATACTTTTCTTCGCTGCTCCGTGACCGCTTAGTACCTCCGTGCGTGCTGCAAGGCGTTTGGTATTTCTTTGGTTCTCCATATGGTCAGTTTTCAATGTTTGACTTTTCGACTAAGTCTAAGCCTCCGAACCCCATTTCGTGAAAATTTTCTTCCCCGCACCGTGATCGCTTAGTACCTCCGTGCGTGCTGCAAAGTGTTAGGTGTGTACGAATAGTGGAATGGCAACCCCCCCCCCCCCGCCCACCCCCGTCCTCGCAAAAGAGGGCTCACAAAAATGCCCCCTGGTGGAACAAATGCGATTTTCATTTCGAAGACGACGCTCTCTTCTCTATCTCGAGCGTTCCGGCCGAGGGTGGGAGGGGGAGGGGGGGGGGGTAAGGGGGTGGGGTTTTTGGAGCGGTCATTCGTTAGGTGGACGTCGTCGGCTCAAAGGACGGGACAGGTCGGGATACGTACGCCAGCATGAGGGGGTGGGGGAGGGACATGTGGGATACGGACGGATACGACAAAGAAGCACAAAGAGTCACAAAGAGAGAGATGGAGGGAGAGGGAATAAGAGCAGCAATTCGGAGAATTAAAAGGAAAAGAGGAGCGAGCGGTGGAAAATATAAAATTCCGCTCCCTCGAGAGACTGCGATGAAATTCTAAAAATAAATAAAAGGAGGCAGCACAGTCACCGGGGCGAAAGAGGAAAAAAGAAACGCCCCGGCGCTCTCGTCCTTTCTGTCTCTTGGCCGGCCGTTGGGGGGGGGGGTGAGGGGGTCGGTGGAGGTCGTGGTAGGGGGAGAAGGACGCGAAGAGGGGTTGGGGGAGCAGCAGGTAGAAGTCCGCTGACACTTGGCGATGAACAGAACAACAGCTAGTTGTCGAGGGACGATTCCGAATCGCCTACAGGTTGAAGGAGACAGTGGCGCTGCAAAAAATCTGAACTGCATAGAATAGAATGATGATCCCCGAGTGAAGCCTAGACCAATGGGACTATGTAGAGGATGTCCCAGTTCATCTTGTGGAAGCTAAGCTCCTGTTGCCTCTTTCATCGCATTTTAATCGAAAAAAAGTTTAACCATTATTTCTGCAGCGCGTCGTCATGATGCTAACACCCTCTCCTGAAGTAGATGCCCCACTCCAGTTCGCCGAAAAGACAAGTTTTTGCCACAACTTTATCCAAAATCAATACAGAAAGTCGTTCAATCATACGTCCATCCACCATCCGCTATCGCTGACTTCTCTTGCTGGAATAAATAGTTTTGCATTGAATAAGATACAGTAAAGCCATGAAATTGCACATCTGGCCATCCGGAGAAAGACCTCTAGAATTGCTCTCCATTTAATTATTAGGAAATTGCGCGACTTTGCAACGTTTTTTTTGCATATAATTTGATGCGGACGAGATTTCGACTTGGTATACAAACTGCTTCGATGCTAGAAGGGAAGGCTTTGCAAAGCCATCCATTCATTTTCAATATTTTCAATGTATGATTGAAAGCACGAGGAATAGCGTAGAAAAGTTAGGAATCTGATAGATCAAATAGATATGACCACGAAAGTAAATTTCAGTTAACAGTCCTAATTATTGATCAGTTTCCGTGTAAAATTCGGATCGTTCTGACAATGAGCGACGCTAATGGTGACTTAAGGTAACCCATTTGAATGCGCAGTGTGTGACAGCATATTTAGTAACCCACTGGAGAATTCTTTATTGTAATATTCATGGCATAGATAATTCGAGTCTAGCCATCGAGGACCCAGAGAAATTCGCTCAATTAAAATGCATAGATCATCCAAATTTCACATTTTTCAGAGCTCATATAGTTTTAATGGAGCCGAATTTTGGATTGTTATATATCGATTTCCCCTTCGGGATTTCAGAACATCCAATTTCACAGTATCAATTTTAACCTCTGAAAATTACCCATTTGAAATACATTAGAGACGATCCACTGGGATAGGTTTCCTTGCAATCGAGAGGTGCTGTCGCTCAATAGTGAAGGTGGAGAAATCCAGAGGTCTACGTATCGTAGGTCGTTTCATGTCGACAGCACGAGGTATCCTGCACGATATGCAATTTATCAAATGAGGCATGATTTGCGTGTGGACGGAAGCAAGGGGACAAATGACAAATTCTAATCAGACCGAGTATGATATGATATTTTGAGGATATATGCGATGACAATTCATCAGATACTACATGTGGAGTATGTTCCTCTATGGGAGCGAGGGTTGCACGTTGACAGCGGTAGAGAAGTCAAGAGTGGAGGAATTCGAAATGTGGTGCTACCGAAGAATTATGAATATAAAATGGATTGACCGTCTTAGTAATGAAGAAGTGCTAAGAAGAGTGGGAGAAAAGGGAAGCCTCCTAAAAACCTTAAGCAGAAGACGGGACAACTAAGTTGGCCACATTTTGAGGCACGATGGCCTGATGAAGACAATCGTTGAAGGACAAGTGTAAAAAGGGCAAGGGACAGCCACGCATGAGTTACATAGGACAGGCTATAAAGGATGTAAAAGGGAAGAAATACGTCTTTATGAAAGGTTAGCAGATAGGAGAGAGGAATGGAGAGCTGCGTCAAACCAATCTTAGGATTGGTGACTAATGATGATGATGATGATATGCGATGAGGAAGGGATAGGATGGGAAGTACGGATAGAAACCTGGCGTCGGCATTAGCTTGCTCTGGACGAAAGGTGTCATGGGTACCTAGGGGTAACGTCTCATCCGACGGGCGGAATGTTGCTCTTGAAGTGTCCTTTGCATACTACGTACGATTTGTTCCTTAGCTGTCCATCTATCTCTACAATGTTCACTAGGTCTGATCCCATGAATATGTTATATTTCGCTGGGCAGCGCAATACTGTTTACAGTAAATCTTTTCTCGTTACCGCTTCTCGGATTTGTAATGAGATACCAACTGATGTCAAAAATTGCATATCTGTCAAAACCTTATAAATACAATATTATGATTATTTACTATCTCGATAATATTATCTTATTTTTTTCAAATCTGTGTTCTGGTTATTGTGGTTCATTTTTTCGCTGATGGTTTTTTGGTTTTTTCTTTGTTTAGTTAAAAATATGTGACTTTTTTGTGTTCGCACGAAAATCGGCTTGGAAAATAGCTCAATTTGCCGATTTTTACTATATTTCATGCATTTGCTATGTTCGATCATGTCATGAAATGGAATATCATTGTAATCATTTATCATTGTGATAATTTATATTGTATTTAATGAAAATTGCTGGCAAATCTAATTTATTTATGTAATTTAATATAATTTTAGTTTTTACGTAATATTTCCCAAACAATAAATATTTTTCAATCTATCTATCTAAGCAGTGATAGGGTAACTTCTGAAAAGTTTCTGCCTAAGTAGGGATTTGACAAGGGCCCTTGAGATGTAGAGGCAACACTCAAGCCACCACATCGACCCTATTCCTAGATCGACTGTTCGAGCCTTCGAGATCGAAATCGAGTTTGTAGTAACAAGGTCTGCGTAAAATACGATGCACTGTTGCACTGTTAAACAGGAAGTATTGTAAAATGGTGAAATAACCCAAAAATAAAATCCAAAAAGTGTGAATTAACCCAGGTATGTACTTACCTCCCTTATCTGAATGCATGGAATTTACACGCCAATGGCTCAGTACGGGGTGAGTTTTACCCTCAACTATCCTAACCAAAATGCTGAATCACTGACAATGAGCAAGATATTTTTACATCAATGCATAAGGATGTATCCCTCTTGAGGACAAATACTTGCTTTAATAACTTCTTGGAGATAAGTACTCTCCCACGCCACATTAATTCGAAAATGAAGAGGTCAATATGATGTGAATAACTAACATATCGCCTATCTCAGTCGAATGACAATTTCAATCTCAATTCAGATTGATGTGATTGAATTTGGTAAAGTAAGGTTATAAGTTACCAATTTATCCACTTTATCTTGCTTTACGGACATAATATTATGTATTTTATCCTTTAAAGTGAATTATCAGTGATCATCTTTCTTTTCAATGTCTCTATTACGTACGGCCAACTTTGGTCGGAAAAGGTTGGGAAGTGTCCTTTAAATCGTCGTGGCCAAAACATACGGAAAAGTTTTATCAAGATGACCTATCGATTGATTCCTAATCATATACACAGTAGCATTAGCATCTCATATCGTGTGAATATTTTTCGCGTATCCTTCGTTGCCGTATTATCGCATGCCTTCAAGTACCATTGTGGACCAAACACACTAAAATATGAGAAATTTAGCGTCACTGGAGGCGATACTGTCGGTTGTTGTAATCTTGATAAATGTAAGATCAATTAAAATTTAATGGAAATAATGACTAATTTTTCAGACGAAAAATTTGAGAAAATGAATGCCAAATTAAGGCAAAATGAATTTTAAAACTTTTTATCTTATTTGTCTCCTTTTTAAAACTCTGTCACCCTAAAATTACAATCGTATTTTGATTTTACAATATGTAGGTATTCTTTGGAAATTTAACAGCTGATTCCCTAATTTCCCTAATCGCGTGTTTTCTACATACTACTGCATACTACCCTAAAATAAGCCACATTAATAGGCCTGTGAAGAATACTGTTTTCCTGAAAATTATGTACTAAAACATGAAGTAGTGAGTAGAAATTTGCTTGCGATGTAGAATTCATTCCAGTCCTCAATGTTCGAGGGTAAATAATTTGTACACTTGTCAGTTGAAGTTTAGAAAGGAGGAAGAGAAAAGATTGGAAGCGTTCGATATGTCGGTTTAGAAGAGAATAGATAATGGTGAAGTGTTAGACGTAGTGGGCATAGAGAGAAATATTCCGGATAAGATACGGAGGAGTCTGAGAGTTTGAATGGAGTAGTGAGCGGGGAGGATATGTTAAAAGCCGTGTTAGAGAGAATAATGTTTGATAGGCGGGATGGGAGGATGAAGAGAATAAAATTTATAGACAGAAGGAAAGGAAATAGTCCTCATTGTCGATCCGAAAGGGAAGTCCATGTTGGGGAGACGATGACCGGATTAATTAGTAAACGCTCCATATAGACCTGGAGTAATTGGTAGCATACTTTAATAATGCTTATCAGTTCGAAAAAGTATCGTTATACGTTCCCGTCGGTCCTGGGAATATGAGGCGGAATATTATGGCAGCTTGAGGAGTTGTGTGTTCATAAAATACTCGGATTAAGAGTCGTCCTTTAGGAAGAAATGTTTTCCTTTGTCCCTCCTCTTTTCTCTTCCACCTGGAAAATTCTCGGAATGTGTGGACGCCGCTCTTTGCGCATGCGCGTATCGTCACCACGTACGTCAACATTGTAATCGGATCACTTTTAATGTATATCTTCAAAATACTCTCTCTTCCTCTCTCCCTCCTCTCCTCTCGTGGTGTCACTCGCCCATCTTGACGCTTTTGTTTCCCTTTTGGAATAATTAGCTTACGTATTGTTTGTCTTCGTGCCGTGGCCGCTTTTCGCACATTCGCTAAATAAATTCCCTCACTTCCCGCGTGTGCGTTATTCCACCCCTCTCTCCCTCTCTCTCATCGGAGCTCTTTTTCTTTGTCCACCCGAGCTCCACTGCCCCCTTTCCTCCTCTCCTACCCCCTTTCCGAAATTTCTCATGCACGGACACCCCCGTGTAAACACCTTACCCCCTCTCCTCAAGGTGGCTTCACGCATTCGTCATCTTTTGCGCGTACCTACTCAAAATTTTACGCACGTTATTGGATCGAAAATCCTTCGATACCTTTTCGACCACTATTCGGGGGATTTTCGCTGGGTATTACCAAAGAATTCTGATCAATATGATGCTGATACTCCCTTCTTATGAGGAAAGAAGAATTTATGCATCAAGAGTTGCGACTTAAGTTAACGAAGAATTTGAAGTCTGCCTACTTCTAAGATTGCTGTATTATCTTCTTAATTATGATTGGAATATTAGGAGTATGAAGTCTTTTCCAACAATTAAGTTGATGGACACGCACATACCCGCCAGGTGCAGTTGAAGGCGTTGAAAGTTGTTGTCGTATGATCAGTGCTAACCATAAATGACGGAGCATTATGCGATTGAAATTTATGACAATCTGGAAAGAAATTCGATGAAGTTTTTATCTTGAGAAACTCTTTTCCAAAGTTCCACAATGGGGAATTTCACATTTACAGTATCCATTTTACCGTGGGACCTACACAGTACTTAGTGGAAAAGGGGTTTTGGATGGAACGGTTCGCGGACCATAAAATCGGGATATTTCGCTACGAAGGAATTATAATAGTATTCTTTCTGGTAATGTAGGTTTACGTGCCTTATTTCGCATATTACCCCAGCCTGTATCTCTTCCCTAACTGGACTTCTCCCTTCAATTCACAAAAAGGCCAACTCACTTTCTATAAATCCAATTCTATTCCTTACCCTCCCTTGCTTATCTAACAGTTTCCCCTCAACACTGTTTTCAGTATCCCCTTCCTGCTCTTAATCAGAACTCGTTCAATCCAAATCATCTATCCCATATAGAAGTTTTTTCTCCTCACCCACCATGCCCATCACTTTATCGTTCGTCTTCGTGTGAGTCTCCGTTTGCGAAATGAAAAAATCACAATTATGAAAAAATCTCATTTCAACTGTGTGTTTTGTGCTGAATTTTTACATTAGCGTGTGAAACACGGGACTTCTGCTTGCGCTCCCTGGGATTCTCAAATTGAATAGGAGACACCGGGGTCCGCCCCGTTCTACCCCCGCCCTCTTTTGCCTCCGCCCCTTCTCTGCGCACGCGCCACCCCGCCGCAAGACGGCCAAGTCAGGAAGCCAAACAAAACAGGGCGGAAGTGCGCGCGTGGGCCAAACACGCGGCTCGAGAGGGTCAATTTTGGTTTCCTCGGAAGCCCTCATTGTTGTGATCGGCGCTGCTATTGTTGGCGGTGGTCGCGTGGCAGCACTTGAATCTTCGCCCCCGTGGGAGGGCGCGTGTCTCAACACGCACGTGCCTCACTTAGCACACCAATTAATCGCCTCTCCACCCCCTCCATACATTCACGCATCCCCACCACCACTTCCACCCTTAATCCCTCCTTTGCTGAGCTACAGCTTTCTTTTCTCGTTGATAGTAGTCGTATTAGTAATATGTGTTCCTTTCAGGTGAGTCCATACCAAATGGTCCATGCTCATTGCGCTGTATATTCACAACAAGATAGGTATCAAAATTTTAATATTCTCCAACAGTCTCCCACCAGAAATATGGTGGATAAAATTTAGTTGGATTGGTGGTTATTATGTTTAGCCGGTGCGGTATTTTTGCAATTCTATCATGACTGTATACAATCTATGTCTCAGGGTTGAATTTTATAATTTGGCTACTTAGCACACATGAGATTTTCGACCCTTGCTTTGGACCACTTCGTTTGGAATGACCCGTGCGGGTAGTGCTGCGTTCGAGTTCTATCGCTCGACGTTTCACTCCTATTAGTGGGAGCTAGGTGAATGAGGTGAATGAGGGAATCAGGTGAATGGGTAAAACCTGCTCGGCGTCTCACTCTTTCATAGGGGAATAAATATCCGTTTGCCCATATTTGCCGATTTGAATTTTGGCCTCAAGAGGACGCATACCTCCATTTCGATAGGTCTTTTTCGGTGACGAATTACACGCCTAAAACTTGTTCTATCGTCTTGAAAATTTTGTGAATTATGAAACAGACCATTTTAATATTTTTTGTATTCCAAATTTGATAGTATTCCTAATAGCTTTTGAATTATTTTCCAAGGTTTAATTTTGAAATACTTTAGATACAGAAACATGTTGAACAGGGTCTACCCTGCATATCCTGAAACTTTCAAGATAATAGCATAATTTTTACACGGTTACTCTGTAACCATAAAGTTCGGTCGAGAGGATGGCTCTTAAGACGCTGACCGTTGGGCATTTAAGTGGTTCAGGATACGTTTCCCAATTAGGCTAAAAAAATATATTCTCCAGTTTGTATTTATTCGGCCTTATTGCAATTTTAATGGCAATTAAATATAAAGCGGAGATGGTCTTCCCCAACAAAATGTCGTTGTCGTATTTGTGGCAATTTCTATCTTTCAAAAATATGTATATAATGGGATGTTTTCCTCTGGTAAATATCACGAAGCTGTCGCACACGTGAGGGAATGAGTACTGGAGTAAAGACGAAGAATGCATTAATGTGCCCGTACATTTAGTATGACCAATCTAGGGTTCTCTAGAATGATCCAATCGTGTTTCTCTCCCGGCCATCCGTGATTCACTGTTTATTTTAGGTCCTATTCCTCACTGGAAGAGATGACGTTACTTAGTTTTGAAACGAATTGGGCTGAGAGCCGTGAGAGACTTAGAGGTCACGTGCTTGGTATAGATTTCATGGAAAAAAAATCTTTCAGAGCGATAGGGAAATCAACGTTTTAGAACATCACTATGCTACCATTATCGGCAAAAACGATCATAAAAGAGAGACATATAGCCGAACGGATAGGCATAGGAATTCGTCTTCGAATAAATTAATTTAATATATGCTCTGTGGTACTCAGTAGTCAAGTATCTCCAACGTACACTTTTTTCTAGTAAACTGCTGGTGTCCTAACCCCCGCCACACGTGAAGCGAAGGCAGCCCTGAGGATGAGCCTCGAGTCGGAGATTGAAACGTTGGCTATTATGGATAAATTGACCCGGTGGAAATCCTGAGAGTAGTTTACCCATATTCTAAGCGAAGTTGGCCGAAAAACTCAAAATGCCGTGGGAGCTTGCGTTTTCGGCAAATGTGATCAAATTAAATTTTTAGAGGATATATTAAGTGCAAAACATTGATAAATTCTCACAGAAAATGAAAGGTAAGCAATGAAAGCTGCCTCGAGTTAAAAATCAGCTTGCCAGGAAACTATTTAAGTACAATGAAGACCTCATCCCAAAAAATATCAGCTTCAGTTTTTTTCTGACATCATTCCCTTCCTACGATTTTTATTTTTATTCCGTTGTAAAAATGCTGGAACGCTAGCCACCGTTTGTTGAACTGAATGGGAATTATCTTTAAAATTTGAAATGAATTGTCAAACTTCTCGTCTTTATTTATATTTTAGTGAAGACTTGTTAATCTATTACTTTAGCCACTGAGCTCTCGAAATTTGCAGGATTTTTTCCAGAATTGATGTCGTAACTTATGATATCCATGACAAAATGTAAAAAATAAAAGGAACTTTCGACACTTTACCATAAAAGTCCACTACCAACCATGGTTTCGTCATTCTATGCCATTCTCTACATTGAAAATGACATATAGAGTCGAATCATGGTCGGTAGTGGAAATTGCCATTTGTTGTTTATATTTTATCATGGATGTTCTTATCCCATTTCCACCACATCAAGCCTTAAACGATTTAATACGTTATGTTATCCATTTTTTACACTGCAAAATCACAGATATTTGGCCGAAAGTGTAGGAATCCGTTTTCCCCCAAAATATAGAAGGTTTGAATAGATGCAAGTTGCGACTCTATGGTCAAATCAATCCAACGCGCATAACTCTTTTGTAAACGATCGGTGTCCTATTACGGGCCTATTGAGACGGCCTGCAGGGTAGTATGCAGATGTAGGTGAAGTGGGGGGAATTGGAGTGGGGTGGAATCTTTCTTCTGAGGGTGGCGATTACAACGCCATCGGGCGGGAGGACGTCCGCCTTTCCGGACCCCTCGGTTATAATAAAACCCTAGCGCGGAAAAGGGACCGCCGCCAGCTTTCATCCCAATCGCCCCCACCCCTAAACCCTTCGGGGGGACTCCACCCCCCTCCCTTCCAACAAAAGTGGGGTGGTAACCAAATTACCGGCCCACTTGGACGTGGAATACGAAAAATGTGCGAGCAGGGAAAGGGGGGGGGGAGGGAGGGAGTGATGAAAATTGGGGGGGAGGACGAGTGTCATCGTAGAGGGTAGTGTGACGTCACTCGAAAGAAGTATTACCACATCGAAACGGACATGTGACCACACTCACGGCGAAGGATTCGTAAAAGTCTAAGGAAAATCATTAGGACATTACGCTTTTTAGGATTGGAATAGTCAATGAACACGGACTGCACCAGCAAGCTAATGTTGACAATTGCCGGCCTCGGTGGCGGCGGGGTAAAGTCCTCACCTAAACAGGAGGTCGCGGGTTCGAGTCCCGCCTGGGAAAGTTACCCCTATCCAGGAAATGGTTTTGTCTATACTTCAATATGTTAACATGTTAATAACTCCGATGTAAAAGGCCGTATAGAGTTGTTTTCGGTGGTGTGGAAATAAATAAATAACTTGCCGACTTTGAATGCACATGCTGTGCTGTCGATGAATTTGAACTCCACCAATTTATCAGCCGCAGTTAGGAGGAGACAGCTGCTGTAAACAAATAGTCACTTCCCTCTCGAGAGCCAACGGATTAATTCGATGGAGGATTTTTCAATGCGGCTTGGTATTCTGTTTCGGCGGTGAGACAATGGCTATGCTGGCTACTTACTTTCATTCCATCTAAAAATCCTATTCTCATCATTCCTGTACCTCTTTTACGCAACTGTCTACCCTCTAACTCTTTTCTCAACATCCCCTATCAGCTAAGTGCTCGGCTCCATCCATACATTCTGTCTCCTCCGTATCTCATCTAAAAGTTGCCTCTCCTCACCCACCATATCCAGCACTTCCTCGTTCCTCCTTCTCTCCATGCACTGCGCTTTTTCCATTCATCTCTAGACCCACATCTCGAACGCCTTCATTCTCTTCTCGTCCTCCTTCCTTCCTTTCTTAAATTTTAAGTGATTAGACTTAAGTGATTTATTTGTAGAAAATAAATAAATCACTATGAAAAGGTTAGCTGATAGGAGAGCTGAGTCAAACCAATATTCGGATTGTTGACTTATGCTAATGATGATGATGCGTTAGTTATAAACAGGCACCTTTTCCTCCAACTTTAATTATTTAATTTTATTAAAAATCCAGAGTATTACATAAAATGTCGATTTAGGATAGCTTAGTAAGGGAACATTTTTTTCGAGTTAGTGAAGCTGTTTGTAACAAGAAGTTGTTGAAACGGCACTCATTAGAAGAATATTTTTGTGGCAAATCTAAATATGTTCGGGAAAGTATAAGTCCATAATAAAATAAGAAGGAAACTGAAACTGGCAAGGCGGCTGGGTTTCTTTGGTACCAACATCGCAAAATGAAAATTACTACACCGACTTCACCCAAATATACGCAAATATACTTTTCCTATACGCTAAGTTTCCAGGATTTTACATTCGTCTTACATGTATATTTTTATGAATAAATATATTTATTTACAATTTACCTCTTAGATTGTGAATATTTTTTATGAAGTTGTGTTGTCAAAAGTTCAGAGTGAAAAGGTTTGAAGCAGTTTTGAAACTGATCAAGTTGACTACTGTAGATACCTTATAGAAATAATTTTTGACGCTTGCATTGTGCAGAGGTGCAAAATTGCACTCAAATTTAATTCCTAATGATGTTTTCTTTTGTTCAAATTTTTTTGGAGTGTCTTATGTGTTAATAATTGACTCCACTCGATACCTTAAGTGCCGTAGACCTTTGGGTGTCCTTCTCCCCCCTCCCTACGTTGAAGTGCACTGCGGAAGAATCATAATAAAGTGGTTTCATTCAATTTCTCCACAGTATGCCTCGCAACACCAACCCTTCGACGAGGAGGTAAAGATATCATATCTATTGCTTCATTCTGCATATTTTGAGCCTGACCGTCTGCCTTCCTAATCAAATAACGGCTCAACAAAAATAACGAACTGAGCTTAGCGTCGGGTAATGAAATGACTAAAATGGAATTTCCTCGTTTTGGTCGAGGTCTTATTAAGCCTGGCCGCAATTTGCGCCCAACAGCTCGTCTCCAATTGAATGTCCTTCGTTCAATTTCCTTTCGACCCGAAAACGGCGATCTCAATGTCATGAAGGAATTCACTTTAGGAGTAGTACTTTAAGGAGAGGGACAGTTGCCAATCCTCCCTTCTTAAGCAAACAACTTCCTCCTTCGCTCTGCTGGAGCAGCAATCCATCGCCAACCGCTACAAATCTTTCTCACAAATATCTTCTATTAGGTCTGGTATTTTTAGTTGATTTGAGTACAAATTAACGGATTATATTATTGATATATACCCCATGCCTGGAGAATATAGGGGTTTGCCTTATGTTTTTCCGATTTATTTCCAGGCATGAAAATATTACCATTCGGAATATACTTACCAATATGTTATCCATACAGGAACGAGTGTTGGTTTGGCATGCATATTTACTACGCATATGTTTCTAGTTTATAGTAAATGGAAATTATATGATTACATAAATATTCGTCTGTTATTACTTTATAGATGTTGTATAATAAGAAATCGTTTGTGGTTGTATATGCAAAAGAAGTGTACTCCATGTTCCGTATAAAGCAGTAATTATTAAAGAAAAAAGACCTTTTTACACGACTGCCCAAAAATTCGTACGGTGTTCAGCTCCTGGAATCCATGAGTAAAGACTGTAAATATTGGTTTCAGCGTAGTTTTGTATAATAGTGACATTTTGTGCCGTAACCTAGGTCGTTTTATTGTAATTAAGTGTGGAATCGAGCCTTAACAATTTTATATTACTTAGAATTGGGCATTCCCCTTTCCCATGGGGGCCGTGGTATTCCGCGGCCGCATGATATAACAGAACCGTGCCGTCGAGGCTCCTGGGGTGAGGACGGCGGGGTTAATATGCGAACACTTTGTGATATATTTTAAGACTTTGGCGTGAACGACGCGTCGTGATTATAATTTTCTGAAACAATTAATTTCAACATGGGTGAGATAACCCAATCTTATTGTTGATACTCGCTCAAAGCTCTCGTTTAATTAAGACCAAAGATTAATTGCTTCAGACAATTATAATCATACGTTTTTCGTCCAGCCTTAATACTTATAATTTAATGTCCTAAAAAATTTAGAGTATTACATAAAATGTCGAAAAGTCTGGTTACCCAAGAAAAGCCGTTTTCATGGTAACTGTAGAGTGAACCAAAAAAATGCATGCGTTTCCATAGTCATTAACTGAGGAGTCAATATATATATTTATGGACAAAAAATGCTCAAAATTGTCTCCCCTTCCACTTACTGAAGTATTGCAGATTCCTCCTGAAACACCCTGTACATTCGGGATAAAATTTACAAACTATATAAGATACGTGTACTCAAACGGTATATTTGGAGCCAGCCTATCACGATTATCACTTGATCTGGGATTTCGCCACTCCTATCTTGAGCCAACAACCGAAAATCGCTCTTGTTTTTATATGAGTGGGGGGTCCTCTATTATCGAGGCCTCGGGTGGGCAGATGCTGGGGGCGGGTGCCCCAAGGGCCAAATTGTGGACGCTGCCCGGGGCGAAAAGTGGGGCGAGGTACTCGACGCTGGTGGTTCGCATTGCAGAGGGGGCGTACACCCCTCTTCCCACCAGTAATTCTGCCCCCTACCACCCACCATCACCATTCCCCTCTCGTCAAATCCTATTTCCAAAGAGACAGCATCCCATTTCTGCCACCCACACCACAGGGGAACAGTCCATGTATGTCGTCATCACTGCATTTGCACCCCTGTTCAACTGTAGGGGGTGGAGGAGACAGTGAAAGTGCCGTTCCTTGGAACCCTGAGGGTCGGGGGAGGGGTGTTCTTTGTGGAGTCGCGTTTCTCCCGCTGCACACTTGCAAAGGGGTCTGTCTAAAACTCTCGACCCCACACGCATGCACCGGGCCCCTTCCCCCCTCGGAATAGCCGCGATGATTGAAACTCGCAAGGATACGTGTTTTGTCCGCCGAAAGTCGAACCTGTCTCCGGAGGTTATGCCGAACACACTCCGCGTATAATGCTGCGAATAGAAAAACCATATTTCGGAACATGACTTTTTAAATCCATTAATATCAACGAGCCACGGGGTATTTCCCATTTGAATTGAAGCACCGCCGTCATCAGTGATCAACAATCCGTAGATTTGTGAAATATGATTTGATGGTTATTTTGGATCATTATTTTCCATATAAAACAACATTCAGCCCTAAGGATGAACCCCGAGTCGAAGCTTGAAACGTTTGCCATTATGGGAACATTAATCCAGTGGAAATCCCGAGAAGAGTTCCACTCAATTCTTCACAATCAGATAGTTTTGAGATGAAAGGTAGTTGTAATCATTATGCAAGAGTGCAATTATTCTGATGTGAAAAGACTATAGGATTAATTTCAAGTGATTCAGTCGTTAAATAGTGGAAGTTCAACATATTTGAAAGATTGACAAGGCCCTTCTACATGATGATCATTATTGTGGAAAATTGCAACTACCTTTCATTGAAAATTTCGAACTTCCACTATAACATGCATATATGCAGCATGCTTGTACCCTTAAGTTTTAAGCTTTAGCCTTTTTCTTGAAATCTAGAAACATTTTCAATATGAGAAATTATTAATATTTGTACTCCTTATGTGAAACCATTATTTTTCGGCGATTGGGAAACTTTTCCTTCTTTGGAGGATAAAATTAAAATGAGAAAATTTCACATTTTAAGGAGAAGAAGATTTTGACAATTCACGTCACCTGCAGGTGAAATTTGTTGACACCCTGGTCATTGATTTATATTTTTTACTGCAATTTGCGTGATTTTATCATGCCTATCATAAGAAATAACATAAAATTTAATTCGTTAATTCGTTCGTTTTTTTCTCTCTTTCATCCAGACCTTAATCAGATAGTCTTTTCACATCAGAGTATTTCTTCTCCCTCAGAATTTTCTTTACCTTTGATCATGGTTAATGAGACCACTTAGCATTTTCCTCACAGCTTTTTAATTTCCCCGATCTACGTGTTCCAGCAAAAATGAGTCATAAACACGGGGACGGAACCAACTAAATGATATATTTCGTGCAAGACTTTCATGCACATCCACGATGGCTGGGGGAAGGTTCGAGTGGAGAGGGAGTAAGCGTTTACTTCTACCCTTTTTTACCTGTTCCATATATTTCACTAGAGGTCATCCTTATCCGTTCTCGCCGTCCACATGTCCCTCGAAGATTGTCTTCATCAGGCCACCATGCTTCCAGATGAGGCCGATAGCGTTGTTCCGTCTAATTCTTAAGGTTTTCACGAGGCTTCTGTTCCCTCCTACTTTTCTTAGGACTTCGTCATTACCTACTCCGTTTGCTTAGCACCACAAACAATATTAACTAAGATAATCAAGTGAAGTGTATTATTTTAAGCAAATAAGTTTTCGTGCGATGTGCATCGATAAAAATGAGAATGGTCATATTATGCAATACAAAGTTGTAAGGAAGGAACTACGAGAAATTAGCGAGAAGAAGACGAAATTTTCTTGTTTATTGCTCATGCCATGACAGGAGATATCACAATAGAAGTTACTTATGCAGCTTTAAAATTGTAGGTCAGTAATTGAGATATAAAAGTAATGAGCCTTTGTGGGGGATCTATTTACTCAACCCCCCATAGTTACGCCACTGATAGGAAGAGTAACGCATGTCACAACTGTCAAATATCTTTAACACCTTAATAAGCCATTTTAATATGAAAATACCTCCACCTTAGCGATAGCATTCGTCGTCATTGACTGTCATCAGTACCAAGATTGGTTTGACGCAGCTCTCTTATCGGATAATCTTTTAACACATGCACGATTCTCCTGCTTTACATACTTCATAATCTGATCCATGAAACTTCCTTCTCTTCCACATTTCTTTCAATGATAATTTTCATTAGACCCTCTTGTTTCACGAGATGACCAATTAAATTGTTTTGTCTTCCTCCCTTGGTTTTCAAAAGACTTTTTTGTCAGAACTTACGTATTAATCACTCGATGTATCCATTTGATTGTCATAATTCTTTCGTGGTATGGTATGGTATTTGAAGGAGTCGACCGACAGCTTAGGTTATTTGCGTCATAAGGGAATGGTATGTAAGGAAGGGTGGAGAGAACCCGGCGTCGGCATTAGCCCGTTCTTAACGAAAGGCGCCAATGGGACCACGGCTTAACGACCCATCCCACGGAAGGAGTGTTGTCCTTGAAATGTACTCCACAGAACATTCAAGCAGGGATCGGGCAGTCTCTGAAAATTCTCTGCCACCGCCAGGATTTGAACCCGAGCCCACGGGGTGGGATGCCAACACTCTAGCCATCACACCAACCCGATCCCCAAAAATTCTTCCATGATACCACATTTTCAACCTTGATTTCACCTATGGTGATACCGTCCATGCCTTGCTACTAAAAATATGCATGCTTCAAATATAGTTCTTCATAATAAATTGCTTCCTGAATAAAAAGCTTATATTTTCAGCTAGAAGAACATTCCTCTTTTTGAGGAATGCCTTCTTCGCTTGGGCTGTTTTACTGACTACTTATTTCCTTCTTACTTCGTCCATCGTTGGTCACTCGGCTACCTAAGTGCCAGAACTCCTTCGCCTCCTCAAGTTTTTAGTTTCCTAGTTTTAGGTTGGCCTTCGCCTCTTCTCTTCCCCTGCAAATCAATACTTTTGTTTTCTTGGTCAAGCGATCGGAATGAAATATGTATTTTCGGTAAAATTTCCACGGCGCGCCCATTCTCGGAAGTGACTGTGGCGCGTCCACCGGTTAAGTAACGAATTACGCACGCGGAAGAAGGACTCTCGAATCTCAAACACCTCTTATGTATCCGAGGTGCGGAGAAATATCTCCTGACTGTCACTTGTACGTCCTGCCTCTGCTGCGATGCTGCCGTCTGTCTAGTTGACTGACTGCCCCCGAGTCTGGATGCGCCCCTGTGGCCACCCCTATGCCGCTGCTCTCTCAATTAGGGGTTGATGATGGGGTGCCACCCTCTCCGATCCGCCCCGCCTCGCATCAACTCCCCATCATCCCCCACCCCTCTCACAAGTTGGCCCTTGGGGGTAGAGGAGGAAGGGGGGCGAAAGAGGTGCCCTCCCCCGCGTAACACACGCACCCTCCTCCCGTGAACACTCCCGTTACATTCTAGGGACAAGTATATCCGGCCGCTAAATTCCCTCGTCCGTCGCCGCGGCGAGAGATGTAGACAGAAGCGAACCCATGTGCGCGCGTAGTCCTCTCGAAAGATTGCGCCTGTATTGCAGGGATTGTTGAAGGGTTCTCCTCCGGATAAGGTTTTCAATACTTACTTACTCTTACTCATGTGGCCACTCTCATCCAAGTCGATTTTTGGCCTCGCGAACTCGTGAGAGCGTTATGGAGGGCAGAGGGATCAGGACTCCTCGGTGGGTCCTCTGAAGGATACAACACACCGGGGCCGGGAATCAAGTCAGAGACTTATACGCCCGCGCTCCCGGGGAGGGTTTGGATGGGAAGGAACAAGGAAAGAGGCACCGCCGCGATAGGAGACCGTCGACGCCTCTGGGATAAGGATAGGGTTGGAAGGGATGGGACGGGGAAAAACACCGTACCGCTACAGAAGCGGAAAGGGCCCACTAACTAGCGAAACCCGGCATCAGCCATTAATGTGCCAATGACTTTGGAGGATTTTCCTATTAAAGAGAAAGACCCATGGATCAAATCGTTGGATCGTTATGGAGGGCAGCATATGATGGCTCAGGGGAACCCTTCGAGGATACAACACACCGGGGCCGGGAACCAAGCCAGTGGCTTATACGCCCGATCACCTGGGGAGGGGCTGGAGAGGAAGGAAAAAGAGGCGCCGCGCCGCCCCGATAGGAGGCCGTCGACGCCTCTGGGAAAGGAAAGGTTCGGAAGGGACGGCACTAGGGAAAGACACCTCAACGCTATAGAAGCGAAGAGAGCCCTACTATTAGCGAAACCAAGCATAAGCAATTAATGTGCCAGCGATTTTAGTGGGTTTTACTATGAGGAAGAAAAACCCATCGATCAAATCGCTAGATCGTTATGGAGGGCACTACAAGCACAACGCTCCGACCGTCGGATGGGTCGTTAAGCCGTAGTCCCCTGGGCGCTTTTTGTTGAGAGAGGGCATTGCCAACGCCGGGTTTCTCTCCACCCTTTCCTCACGGGGATAATGGCAGGCGAATTATTTAAATGAATGATGCGGAAGGGGGTGGCGATCACAATCAGGGGCGTGTTGTCGAATCCATGATCGCTCTGCCATTTTCCACATTTCATGTTTTCAGCGGTTTCAATTTCTCCCGACATCATTTACAGCACAAAATCCCTTCCTCCTTCTCGCTTCCTTGAGTCAGTCATAATATGCATGAGATGTCAACACTGCTTAAAATGATGCCGATTTACCGACGATAACCTGTGCTTAACTGTGTAACCGCGCAGTCAAGAAAATAATTTATAGCATTTTAAATTCCTGAGATTAGTTTAACGACGCAGCTCTCCTTACAATTCGCTGATCAGCCAACCTTTTCTCACTAACTTAAAGAGAATCTTAAAGGGTCGTTGTTTTACAAGTATGAATGGCAATAAAAAAAGATGAAGGTTATCACAAAGATCGAGTTTGGGAAACGTTTCGAGGATTGGAAGTACTGACACCAGTGTATAATATCTTATGGGGACTAAGCCGAAAGCGACATGCGAGTAAATTAATGTTGACGAACAAATTAATAAATATTTTTTCAAAACCCTAAAATTCCCGTCGATTTCTGAATTCAACTCGAAAAGTTAATTTCGTTTTGATTGACATCCCTGCTTCCACCACGCTATGAGTGAATATACACTTTCTAGGCGAATTTTTTATATATTGTTTTCGTCTCTCTGGAGTCGCGGACTGAATGATTTGTAGTCTGTTATAAATATGTTTTCCCTAATATTCGCGATATCAGCATTCCATTATCTAGATTTCAGTTGCAATGACTCGTAACCAGCTGACCGATCTTAGCAAAGTACGAGAATTGAAAGGCCCTTGTGGCGATAGATAATGGCGTACCGTGTTCTTCTCTGGGAATCCAGAATACTTTTCTTTTGACCCACGCGTTTAATGACTGCCTCATAACTCACTCTGCCCATACCCACGATCTTCAACGTACTTCGGTAGAACAACATCTAGAATGATTTACACCCTTTACTTCTCTAATGTTGCCATTGTCCATAGCTCACTGACATAAGAAATACTCCAGGTGATACTTTGTTGAATGGCTGCATCTTTTGTTCTTGTACTTCAATACATGTATTACCCGCGATGAGTCCGCTTGTTGTAGCATAATTCCATTTTTTTCTTGCCTTTTCCAAAAAGGCGTAGATAATGTAATGAATTATATGTAGCATTTTGTCTAAAGTTCATAAGGTTTTTTCAATAACGGGAGAAGATATTTAGTCATTTTCAAGAAAATTCATTTCATTTGCCTCCATGGATTATCGCCGACAAAAATAGTTTACTTAATATATTTTCCGGATATTTTATTAAGTAATCGTCTTGCTTGTTCTGGTTCCTATAGTGACATTTGCATAAAAATCAATAATAAGTTTAAAAATCCTAGAATACGCACGTTGCTTTGACAATTCTCTGATATTATGTTCGTTATACGTTATTGATCGTACTAACAAATAAAACTTGGGCTCATCACAGGAAGTTTAAGTTATTAGCGCATAAATTCCGCAGATTATATGTCATCGTTTTTATGTTATAAAAAGGCATCATGGTCGGTTCAAATAGCTGGATAATTATTACTATTAATGTATTCTACCGGTTAAGATAGGCTTGCATGAAGCATTTGAGAACAATTCCGTTCGTCTGCTAAGGCTTATTCTATTTCGATCCATGTGTAAACCTTATATCATTCTCCCCTGCGCCGCCCACCAAGTATTCCTCCCTCTGGCACGGTTTTTAACATCCCCTTCTATTCTTAGTACTCGCACCATCTAAATTCTGTCTCTTTCGTATCTCTCCATAAGTTTCCTCTCCTCGCCCACAATAACTAGCACTTCGTCGTTCCTCTTCCCTTCCGGCAACCGTCCTCTAGTCTTTTCTCATCTCTATTCCTCAGTGCCCACGTTTACGTACCATAGAGCGCTACACTCTATATCATACCCTAAAATATACTTTATACTCTTATTACGAAAGATTATATTATTTATTATTATTAGATTATATTATACTTATACGATCTTAACATCAGCGCTATTCTATTCATGAGCTTATCCTTTTCTACCTGTCCTTTTCCTTCCTGTTGCCTTTACTGCCATGTCTGCTTTCCTTTTCTTCGGGCTCCAACCTTACCGGGGTGTAAAGGCTTTCCCATTTCTATGATTCATGATTGGCGGGAGACATTCTCAATTACTCCCTATAGGAGCACCAGTGATAGATTAGTCGAAAGCTTGGAGCCAGACTAAAGGTATTCCACGTGATGGTATCTCGTAGAAAAATGCTTTCAATGGACTTTGGAAACCCTACCATCTTATTTCTTCCCTGAAAGTATGGATTACAATCAAATTTGATGAATGAAATCAAAGCCTTGGACAACGAATGCGAAATTTAAAAATATGAAGCTTGAATCATCCTTCCTTCCAACTAAATATACCTTCCGGATATACCTTCCGGATATACCTTCGACACTCAATATTGCGATGTAAATAGAAAATATTGCGATTAAAATACTTACGCTTTGATTAGTACTTCTCTTTCTTTGCTGAGTGAGAAAATTTAATGGAAATCAAGTTTCCAATTGAAATAAGCAGAATTTAAACAAACGCTATCTTCGGAATTCGCCAAACAGACACCAGGAAAAAATGACACGATAGTATGGAAACCCTAACGATACATCGATTCTCGCGTGTTATTTTCGTGGTACCCATTGATTTTACATCTGCGAATTTCTTTGGAGAGTGGTAGACCGATTGGTAGACTTTAGGTTAATCATTAGGAAATTAAAAATTGTCGATAAGAGCCATCATAAACATTTGACGCTTGACTTGATCCAGCTCATCTCATTTCGCTGTTTCATGACGCCTATTTTTTCGATCAATTTATGACGTTGTAGCGATAAGTGGGGTACTAATTTTACTGGGAAATTCACACTTATGCACGAGGAGTAGTGCTACTATGGGGTACGACGATTTGAAAGAATGAAATAGGAACTGTATCTGGGATTTCGTCGTTTCGTTCGTGGTTGCATCGTAAGAGGCGGAAAATCCCTCTTGTTTATGCACTTACTCCGAGGTGATCCATAGACTTTTGGTCACGCATGGTAAAACCCAAGCGCTTCTACTTTCTACCACCTTTCCCTGTTCACTTTCCAGGGAGGGGATGGGCGCTGGTGTAGGGTTGATCTTAGTCTTGTCGGGAGGAGCCGGCCATGAATATGCTGATATGTATCGAGGGGGCGGGGCAGGGGATAAGGGGGGGAAGGAACACCCCCCGTATTTTCGATTTCGGGCAGACGACGGGGGGAGCATCCAATTTATCCTCTCTTCCCCCCTCCCCCTCCCGCACTCAAAACGGGAACTGCAAACTTTGTTCTTCTGATTCGCTATTACGTGGAGATAGGGAGGCAATTCGTTCGGTGATCCCCAGGGGTCGTGGTATCAGAATCTGTAGCCGGGTCGGAACGGCAGAAGGTAATCTAAAGGATATATAGTTCGCGGATAGATATATGGATATGCGAGAGAGCGCCCGTATGTGTATACAGGCACATATGTGTGCGATACACCTGTCTCGTCTCCGCTGTTCCGTATGGCGGCGCAGTTCCCAGAGTTTGTTGCTCTTGACTTTGGAATCTTCTGTTCTTTATTCCCCTCGATATCGCGTACCTGCACCTCCTGAAGACGACGCTTTGTGAAGGAGGAGCAGTTTCCGCGTGGAAACGCATACCCTAGTTGCTGGTCATACACTCCACTGCATGATTTTGTAAATATTCAGATATTTTTCATAAATAGATATCCCTTTCATAAATTAAACTTAAAGTTATCATGTCAATTCCTCATTACTTATGCAATTTATCCATGTAATCGCCATCATCATCATGGGTCATCATATTTCGAATGTTTCGCTATTGATGTCTCTTCTTCTTTCAATGTCATTCCTTACCACCATAAAGAAACATGCTCCATGTATATTAATTGCATGAATTAATAAATTGTGTTCATTCTATCCACAAAATGCGTTCCTCAATATTTAGAGAGTTTTCATGAAAAATATCCATTTTATCAGAATTCTTCCTAAATTTGTCATGTTATGAATGGATTCCACTATTCATCATTTTGATAGCAATCAGACTTCAGTGGCAGCGGGATGAAGTCCTCGCCTGCCAGACCGAAGGTCGCGGGTTCAAGTCCCGCCTGGATAGGTTGCCCCTACCAAGGGAATGGCTGTTCGTGACCGTAAATAGTTAGCTTGTTGCGAAATCCTTATGTTAAGGGTCATTAAAGTGTTGTATTCGGTGCTATGGAAATAAGGAAATCCTGGAATTTACAACATAGCTTTTTACTAAATCTTCCGATTAGTTAATCTTTTTATATTCACGCATGGCTTCTCTTATTGTTTCTTCGTTACCTTCTCTATATTCTCATTCGAGGCCTTCCTATGCAGTCCTTCCCTTGTGCTTGTCCTTCGAATATTTTTCTCATCAGGCCATCATTCCTCTTGGTGCGGTCGATTAAGTTGATTCGTCTTCTTCTCAGGGTTTTCAATATACTTCTCTAACACTCTTATTATGGAGATTTTCTTAATCACGCAATTTATCCATTGCATTGTTATCATTTTTATCGAGCATCGCATTTCGAATACTTTCGTTCTTGACGTCTCTGCTTCTTTCAATATCATTCCTTACTACCGTAAAGAAATTTGGTTCATGTATAGTATTAGATGAATTGTTTCAATATTATATGCTGGTTTTCTCAACGGCAAGTAAAATCCTCATTGTGTAGAATGTCCTCTTCGCCTAGGGAACTCTGATTATTCTTTTCTCTTCTCTGTTCATAGTCACACAGATTCCTAGGTTGCAGATTTTTACTCTTCCAGCTTTTGTTTTCCGAGTTTTACTTTGATGATGACCTCCTCTCCACGACTGCATCTTTATGTTCTAGTTTTCTTTTCATCCATTTTTACTTTATTCCTGGCTTATGTCCTTTTCCGTTTACCAGTCTTCTTTGAATCCCTTTTTGTCTCGGAAATGGCAGCTGCCATACCAACAAAGTTCAGTTATAAGAATGAGGAAATGCTAAAAGTATCATAGCTGAGGATGACAGTAGAGTCTATCTAAGCCGCTTGTTCTTAAATCCATAGTAAAGATAGGGCTTTATTATGCGTTCTTCAGTGTATTATATTTATAATGATGATAAAGTTAGCATGTACAGAGGCGGAAAAAATAACACGAAGCTCATTCGCGTTTGAATGAGGCCAGCCAAAGAACTACTTTGAGGAACACTGTCTTCCAAAATTAGTCCACATGATATTCTCATACAATCGGGAATTTTCTACTTACATGATCTCTAGCGGGGTAACTGAATCGTATGAGTCGCTGTATGGCGACGCGTAACAGTCTCAACAACGAGTTCTTTCATCAATTTAACGAATAATGTACTTAGAATGGAATTCCTCGACCACGTTTCACCTAGCATGGAGTTCTTTTTCGACGGGACATCTGTAAACTCAGCCGACATCTTAGACATTGAAACTGGTTGAGAGTACCTACAATCGTTCCGGAGGTGTTGAGGGAAAAGTATCATCATACGGAGCAAAGGTTCTTTGGATTAAATATTCATGACGTATGATTTGGTGCTGCACATACAATGAGGTATATTTAATCGTCTAAGAAATTTCGCGGAAAAGAGCGTGAGGTCTGGAGGATGTAGTATGACCATTAGATTTTAAAGCGCATGTATATTTTTTGAAATTATATTCTTAATTTGGATTTTCATTTGGGCAGTTTACATTAGGGTGAGATTTGACAACCTTTTTTTTGGGTCTTCCAGTCCCGCTTCAATGTCCCCAACCAGTAACAGCATGTGCGATGTATCTATGCCTACGCACCCTAAATTTCCCATTTCTAAGGTAAACTCCTAGTAGTTCGTCAACGCAGAGTGAAAAAATTATCCACCAAGAAATCTCGATGAAGTCGGTTTTCTGATTCCAATTCAGTATTGCAATTTTAATTCTAATAAGAATTGTATTCAGTTGTATTGCGATTGCAATTTTTATTATTATTAGCGTAGTGCGTCTATTTATTTGCTTAGCCTTAAATGTGTTTTAAATTCTATCACCTAGCATAAAATCAACACCAGGAAAAAAGTATTAATTATAATTTTTATTAACCGTAAAGCTGGTTAGATGAAAGAAGAGATTAATTTGAGCAGAAAGAAAGTAACATAATTGAAGTCGACTCCATGATTTAGTAAATCGGAGAGGGTTTATTTTAAGTAGGTACCTATAGAATTTGTGCTCTATGTTTATTGTAATAGTAATATTATTTTCCCAAATAAGCTTTGATACGAGTTGCTCGTAGATCTCATGGACTGATACATTTTTCATAACAATGATAGCCGTTATCTCTTGATTCTTCGTCGTTTACCTGTCTTCTCAAAGTTACCCGTGACATTTTTTTCTGAATTGTTTCCTGCGTAGCATTGATTATCCATAATTCAAATCATTTACTTTTACTTTCAGTTTAAGTTGTCTTTCATAAGTATGCGTCGCAAAAGAGAACGAAGGGAAATGCTCGTGGCGCAAATTGATTAGCATTATTCGGCGACTTACTGGAAAAATGTTTTGGAAAAATGTTTTGGAAAAATGATGGTAAGATACGACGAAACACTTAATGGTGTGTCAGGAAACAATTGTGGATCTTTATTGGAGAACAATAGGAATTCAGCTAGAAAACAGAGAAATAGTCGCAATGGAAGGTTTATGATTTTTCACAAAAATAATAATCTTCACTGATCTTTGATAATCTTCGACTCCTCTGACCTGAGACTAGATTTGAATAAAGAATTTAAGCAATTATGTAAGTCAGTAAAAGGTTATGTAAAGCATTTAAAAGCTTCGCTATCGCTTTAAGAAAAATTTTCTCCTTACAGGCCAATCGGGAGTATTTTTTCCTGTGAAAGCATTACATGTCCACCTGAATTCCTTACCACCCCATGTTCAAATTGAAATTATGCCTCTGGTTAAAACATATCCTTTGAGTTTAAATTGGCGACTTATTTGGTCTGTTAGCAAAAACCTGATTCTCGATTGTGGAGATGGGAGAGTGAGGATGAGTGCGATAGTGTGTTGTTTTGGCGTCGCCATTTTCCCGGCCTATTTGGCGTTTCCACCGTCCGATGGCGCTGCAGTCTCCGCCGTGCATGCATGCATGCATTCCTCCCCTGCAGGTTGTAATTGGCTTCGCCGATGGACGGTCGGAATGGCGCGTGTGCAGTCGCCCGGGGCGGAGTGGGGGTTGGGGGGGGGGGGGGGAGCGGAAAAACAGAACGCCGCCCCCGCGGGCACTCCATTCCAATGGGCCGCCAACCGTGTGACGTCATCCCATCGCGACGGTCAAATGGGGCCCGCCTTTTTCTCCCGTATTTTCGCCATTCTTCTGTTTGCAACCTGTTTTCGGAAGCCCTCCCCCCCTCTCCCTTTCCCGCAGTGTTCATGCACGCTCGCGGACGATCTAATTACGCCCCTTAATTATACACATATCCACCCGACGACGGTCGCTCGGCCACGGGAAATCCTCTCTCTCTCTCCCCCGTCCCTCCCTCCCAACGGTCACGGCAGAACGGGTGTCGAACCGCACGTCATCAAAGGGATCCCAGCGGAATCAATTCCAACTGCAAAACAAGAAAAAGTGGAGGAAGCGGTACGTGCATGCCGGCGCTTCGTTCGTTTTGTGCGTTTGTGTGTTGTGCATCAGTTATCTCTCTCGATGATGATGATGATGATGACGTTGATGGTGGTCGGGATGGAATGGGGAGGACCCATTTGTTTGCGGTGCTCGCCACGAGAGGGCATTTGTATTCATGCATTTTGACGTCACCCTCGGGCCATGGGATGTTGTTGTGAGGGGGTGGGTGGGGGAGATTGATGCGGGGGCCGCTGTATCGTGGCACCCCCTCCTCCCGCCTCCACCGCACACATGAAATATGCCGCACTTTGATTATTAAATGGACGACCGCCACTCAAGTCTGTGAGCATACACTCGTCTGGGAGTGAAAAAATCGGGATATTGTGTGCATGGAAACATAGGACGGACGCCCTGGGGATAAAATGTCAGTTTTTAAAGTCGCATTTATTCACAGTAGTCCTCTGAGTTCGATGGATTTCCAAAATACCACTCTCATTCGATTTGGACCGAAATTCGCGGTTGATAAATTTTGATGGCCTCTGCAGTTGTATCGCGGGGCGTTGAGATTTCCATCTTGAAGAGGGGTGTGGTAGTAATGGTAATTGCGGTATCGGGTTGATAAATCATGTCAATTTATAATTATGATATTGAAAACGCAATTACTCGGATGAGCCAACCTGTGAAGTTATGCAGTTATGCATATTTCCGACAATCAAATAAAGAAAACAAGCAACTTTTAAGTACCAAAACACCAAAAAGCAATGGTCATGGGAATAATCATTTCGCTAATGTGCTTACTTGACTTGCTGAAAAATTATTTCACACCCATAGTTCTTCTTCGGCTTGGTTGACTTGTCTCTCTGGCGTTGGCTTGCCTCCTTGAGGTCTCGTAATCAAATTCCGGTGGTGGTAAATATTTTCAAAGGTAACCCGTGCGCGGATACTGTAAGGAGGACGTTTCAAGTAGGTATAGCTCCGATGCGGCTCCGAGGTTCCCTAGTTCCTTAAATGGACCAACCGAAAAATTTCGCGGAGATTAGGGACCGGACGATTCGGAAGAAATCTCCTAAAACCCCAACTTACCACTTCCTTCTGCTCGAAAAGGTTTAAAGCGCCGAATTACCATTTATTCCGTGCACACCTCCGTTCTACAGACTATGACTCCGGGAAAATAAAAAAATCTTACCTTTGGTTAATGTTTATAATTGGAGAGGGATCAATGTTAATTTCTTGTGTTATTCCTTTCCGTACTCAACTGACATCGGGGGAATAATTCAGCGAACCTGAACGTCTAAGGGGAACCAAAACATCCCACGCTTGTATGTAATCATAGTAACATACTTACGGAAATTTTTCCGACTCCCGATTAGGATCGGGTATTTCGCTAAAATACCCAATCCTATGCCATCTGGTGTACTCTAGGGGTACACATCGAACTCCCCGATTATCTCTCACCTTCTTCTGTAAAATATTCCAATTGGGTCCATGTCGGTTTTTGTATGCACACCTCCTGTTGATAGCCTCACAACATGTGTCAATTCCTTGAATTTGGTATTAGTTAAAATTGCAATTAAACTGACGTATAATTTAGGATGCTTTTAACTACCCAGGTTTCAGAAATACTTAGCTCAGTAAGCTCTCCAGAGACTTTGACGGGCGTCTGGCTCCAGTCTATGACTATGCAACATTAGTGACATACTTAGGAAAAGGTTTTTCTACGACTTCTGTGTTGCATAATAGAAATGTCTCTATAGTCGACGGAATGTGCTTCGTGGAAGCAATGTAAAAACTCCTCATTACCATTACCTTCGATGTAAAAGTATCTCAAACGCATTTATTGTGCGTATAAACCGTTAACCACGGTTACGTCCTTGACTCACGATTATCTGTATGATATCCGAAACTCCACCAAGTTGCCTCGGATGGACGGACAAATATACCTTGACTGTGGTATTCTCTCCCATAGTTTGAATGCGGCTGACGGTTTTATTTGAGGTTGGCTAAATGTGTACCGCAAGGTCTAAGTTCCTAGGCCTCTGCCTAAAGCCGAGTTTACGATTGGCGTCAACTTGAACTTTCTCATGGACTCATCGACGGACTACTTTTCCAAATATTCGCCGATGAATGCGATAATAGAAGTCATATCACGTTGATTGCTTAAAATCAGTCAGTTTAATTAGTTGGAAAAACTGTTAATTAAAATTTAAGGATTGAACTCTTTCCTCTTATTAGCTTTTCAACCTCGATCGATTTCATCTTTAACGATGAAACACTTTCATCAACTCGATCGGGAAGTGCTTTTTTTATATGCCTAAAGAAAAAGGGGAGAATGGAACGTTAACAGATGTAAAGTCTGAATTCTAGTCTATTCCATTCTGCTTAACTGCTCCCCTCCACTCGAGGGTGGGCAGAGTATATTCTTTAATAATAATAATAATACATATTTGGGGGTTCATATTATTTAACTTAGTCACCCTTGATTTCAAAATAAACAATATTTATTAAATTAACGAATTTAATAAAATCGGATAATCAAGAAAATAAAAAAACAAAATGCAAAATAATACAGTAATTTTTTTCTCCCGCAAGATATGCCACATCGCGGCCTGCAGACTCTTATATACTTTTCTTCTGCAGTTACTTCTTCTTTCTTCATTTCGCGAAGTTGCTTCCTCTTTCCCCTTCAGAGTACTCTTTAATCTTCTGTCTTCTCACTTCAGCTTTGCTGAATAATTTTAATCATGAGTCTGTGTGGAGAATGTGTGCAATAGATGTGGTGAGAATATTAGTGCCTCTCTAATGATGTCTAGTAGTAGCAAACCTTATTCCATATATATTTATAGACTGGAAATTCCACAGCTGTAAACAATTCGCCTATATATCCGGGTACCCTAGCCGTCGCAAGGGTATTTTGAAATGCGACCCGAATTTGGGGAGGGCTATATGGCTGTAGCGGCTTCACCCAGCCTCCCTTCATTTCCAATCTAGTGGTATGTATGCATCTGTGCGAGGGAAGTCCCACTGCCTGCCTCGACTGCACTCTGATTGGCTGCCCGACTCCCACCCACCCCGCGGGGGGTGATTAGCGGTGGAAACATTTGCAGGGCGGCGGCGGCCGCTGCTAGCCGGGCTCCCCGCCAGCCTAATCTCCGCCGCGAGCGACGAAGCGATAGTAATTTTCAATTCGAAGATTTTCGCGCACGTTAACTGCGGAGCGCCATTGTCCCCTTGTGATCACGGTCGTTAGTGTCCAATCTGAAGATTCAAAGTGGACTCCTCCTCGCGCCATTCATTCATTCCAGGCCAATCCGCGCGGCGGCGCCGTAATTCCTTTCAAACCCCCGAAATTCTGCCTCTTTCCCTACATTGTGTGCACTGCGCGAAACGAAGTCACCTCTCAATGCTCTTCTGTGCAGTCATCGCGTGCCGTGCGCGATCATTTTTCCTCGTGCATTGTGCCATCCCGGTGCGATGAATTCCGTTGCGGAGCCAGATTGCGCCCGGCGGTAATCCTTTGTTTTAGGCCACCTGCGCGACATCTTCTTGGATCTTTTTTTTCCCCGTTCGCTGCGCCGAATGGGTCTCAGGGTAATGATAGGAATGAACGAAAATTGGCATGCGGCCAAGATTGAAAGCCCCATCATAATGTGAATGAAAAGTAATATCTTGGTAATTCTACCAGAATCTACTTGAACTACTCAAGTTTCGACGTTGAACGTAGTTTACAGGTACAAATAGCTATAACCACACTGATTACAGGCGTGCTACGTCGAAATCTGGATTGTTTAAGCACATATATCTTTCGGTTATTGTACAGCATTGGCCAGTGCTCTCGTTTATGTTTTGTCCGAGTAGTTTTCCTAAATCGAATATAGAGGCTGGACTTCCGACGCAAATAAAAAAATTGGGAAAATAGCCATGTAGTATGGATTAGTGTGAATTTGCGGAAACGAGGCAGGGTTTGAAATCTATCTAATAAAACCAGTATGTTAATATTTCTTGTCCTTAAAATTTTTCGAGAATCCGCTGCGTTCATGTTACAGATTTAAAAGTGTATCTTTATTTGTTATACTATACATACTCATCGATTTTTTTTCTGAGTAATTTACGGTGCCATTCTACTGAAAGTCCCGGGGAATCATCTCTGCCCTGTGTTTCATGTGAGTGTAGAATCTGGATATAACGTAATGGCTTCACTGTTGACGCAAATTTTGGATCTACTTACAAACAGGTAAAAGCATTATAACTCACGAAATAATCCCGCGAACAGGTATAAGACGTAATGGTTTCGCTACGTGAATGAGGCCCCTAAGTTGACTGCTGCAGAGAAGTCGATAATGGAAGCAATTGAAATGTGGTTCTACAAAAGTATTAGATAATATCGTATGGATCGACCAGCTGAGTAATGTATAAGCACTAAGAAGAGTAAGGGAGAAAATTAGCCTTGAGAAAAGTTTAAGAAGAAGACGGAACAAGTTAATCGGCCACATCATAAGGCATTATAGTCTTATCATAATCACACCAAGGAATGAGAACACCTAGCCATGACGAAGTCAATTAATCGGCGAAGATCTTAGATGCCGGTTGGAAAAAGGGTGAGGCACTGGGGGGATCCTTGTTTTCATCAGGTGATTCGGTCAACATCGAAAAGTTTTCATTTATTTATTGAGAACGCGGGAAGATTTCGTCAATTGTTTTTGATACATTCATTACATTGCAGAGTCAACTTTACACACCTCTGCTCCCTTCAGATGACTGCTTTTAAATTCCAATCAACATCTATCTAAACACATATTGCAGATGCCGGCCTATGGAGTGGGACTCCTATTCGTTTTTAAGATTATATAACGTAATTTTTCTTTTTATATACTGTGGTTGCTCATATTTTAAAGTTTATATTCATAGATTTAGCGTGAATTTCCCTCGAACTCGGTTTTATTCCATTGCATCGTCAAAAGTATTAATTCACTCACTTCCGAAGGAATGATTATCATCATATGTACTCTCACGGATTAACATTACAACTTCAATGGTTTTTGTCGACATCCTACGATTTGGAACGCACAAAACTCATGCATTTTGTACCTCCTTGGCGTCATTGTGCAACCAGCTCGACAAAACTCACAAATTGTATTTGATAAAACGGAAAGAGTGCCTCGTAGAGGCAGTTTCCGTTGATAAAATATAAATCGTAATCTACTCAGATAATGCATTCATTATCTGCTAGAAAATTTCAGTGAAATTTTAATGCTATGTAAATTTCATTTTATGAAGTATAATTAATCGTACCTAATGCGTGAAAATAAGTCAGAGCTTAATAATTTTGCGGAGTATATCATAAAATGATATTATATTAATAGATTTTATAATATACTCCATGCAATTCTTTTGTAATTTTATAATGCTGTCACAGTCAGTTACAAAAACAATGGAAGAGATAATTTTCTGTTAAATGAACGTTGGTAATAAAATTTGACGAAATTACCTACCTCTATTACCCAACCTGAATAAATCATCCCCATTATTCGTTAAAGTAGAGGTTGGCTGATAGGAGGTTTGAGTGCAGTGTAGCTAATCCTAGGATGATCATACCGCCTTCGTAGACCTGATGAGCGGGGATTGAGTGTCAAAATCACGGGTGATGAACAACTTAGCTCCCCCTACCCTTTCCTCTGTCCCCTTTGGATGCAATCTTCGCATCGAAATGACCGACCAATGAAGGGACAGGCATATCCATGTCGTGCCGGGGGCGTTCGACTTGATCACACCGCCGCTTCTCCCACACTCCTCCCCGGGACGTTGATAATCTCGCCTCCGGGCCCAATGCGGCTGCGCGCAAACTATCAATCCGTAGTTATGTGGTGCAATCCTAAAATCAATCAATCATGCTGCAAGCCCACCATTTCTCCCTTTCCCATGCCAGTTACGTAATTTTCTTATTCCTCTTCCTCATCTTAATTTATACTAATACTTTAGCCTGCCTCGGAGGACTTTTCCTTCTAATTTACTCTCAAGTATACAGGGCTAGACAGCGGTTATATTTAAAAAATGATCCGATTTAAGAATTCGTGGTCTCAAAATGTGCGAATTTATGAGAGGTTCGTGTGACGACAGATGACCGTGCCTGATGCGCCTAACGCTTTAAGGGCCTAAATGGAGTTATTTTGAATGTTATGTTTTCGATCCGGATAAAACGTTCTCTTAAAAGTAAAAATGGTATTTTAGAGCCCTTTGAGAAAAATTTTAAATCGTTCTGTCGTATTTTGACTCATCCATGCCAAAACGCTGCCTCAAAGGCGCCCGCCGTGCGTCTCACTGCCACCTGCCAACCCTCTGAAACACCCTTTAGTACAGGAGGAATCTGAAATACTTCAGGATGAGGTAGAGGAGACAATTTTAACCTTTAGCTACACGCGCCCGCGAGGATAATACCAGTGCACGCTTGCGGCTTTTTTTTGCCGTTTTTTTTTATAAATATTTTTGGTTTTCCTTAATATACATTACAATTCCATGGTATATAAACGACTTAGTTAACATCTAATAATTAAAATCACTTTAAATAGTTTTACCTTTAATTTATAAACACAAATAAAGCATATTAATATACAAATTTCTTGATAAATACTTTGAATAATGTTTCTATGGAATTGCAGACCATATGTTCCTCTGGACTTTATCCTCGACCAATGTTCTTGGTCGAGGATAAAGTCCAGCAATAAAAATACCGAAGTGTGCCGCCAGTTATCTATGTCCATTAAACGTGCTATTTCGAAATTTCGAAAAATGCGGAAAATCCCGGTTTAGCGTGTAACTAAGGGTTAAGCATTTTTTCGTTCTTTAAACATGGGGTCGATACTCCTTAGTTACCGAGCTATGGCAACGCAAACTTTTTCTTGAAAGCACTTTGCAGTTACCATGAATACGCTAAATAACGTAATGAGCAGTGGTGTAAGGGACCTGAAACTTGTGCTTGAAATATGTTTCGTTTATTTTATTCTATCCACAAAAAGAATGATAAATTATTTTTTACTGTGTAATACTGAAGTATTGCAGATTCCTCCTGAAATACCCTGTATCTTTCACTCAATCGCCATGTCTTATGGCATAGCGTACAACTTGGCCACACGAATCCGAATTCAGAATAGTAGTGGGACAGGGATTCCTATTTCTTTCCAAAGGTTATGATTTAGGAACATGTAACGTGTCTTCGTGCCGGATTAATACGTGATTGTAAAAGAATAGCGAATTACTCGGATTGCAGTTTCCTTCGGATGAGACGTATTTCATGCATTTATCCGATTGCGATAATGAGTCAGAGTTGGCGAATAACACTAATTGTAACATCCTTCTCTGGCGAATTGTTCTCCACCTGCGCCGCAACCATTCATTTTTAGATGCAATCCTAAAAGAAATCAATCATACTGCATACCTTCATGCCTACCTTTTCTCCCAGCGAGTTTATTCAGTTTTCTGATGTTCTCCTTTCCTATGAATCTGCCCAACTCCTAGGTCTTTCTCGGAGAACACTTTCGTTAATTTTACACGCCATTAGATGTATGCACGAATGAATACGATGCGAAACACTTCGGCCAAAAGTAGCATTCAACAAAAGAAGAAACTTTTCGCTTCCAAATCAATCAATATCCTGCTAAAGAAAAATCTGACGAAGACCTTTACATGGAACGTCTTGTTGAGTGGCAGCGAGACTATGGGGCAAGAGGAGGGTAAAAGTCTGGAGGGCATTGAGGATGTGGTGATATAGATGTCAAAATAAGCTGGAGGCAGGGTATGAAAAAATAAGACGTATTTAGAAAAGTGAATGATGAGAGGAGCCTTTGGGAAATATTAATAAAAAGGCGGGGTAATGTAATGGTCGTGCACTGAGACCTCAAGGGTTGGAGGGGATGTTGAAGGTCAGGAGATACCGAGGAAGACTGAAGCTGGAGAATTTGAGCAAATAATAAAGTATGTATATGGGATTCGGAGGATTTTCCGAAATTAAGAGGTAGCCAAAAGGTAGAGAGGGGAGAAGGGCAGACACCAATCAAACGTGAAGGATTGAAAACGACAGAAGAAGTTATGCATTTCTCACACAATCGCTGTGTCTTATGGCTCTGTCTAGCCATCGGGTTCTTCTCTAGCTAATGGTGTTTCAAAGTTCCGCTTGTTCTCTATTATATGGTATACCTCTTCTTTTCTCCCTTTATTTGTCCATTTAATCCTACCACCAGGCGTCGGTCCATAATGCCTATATTCTTTCATCATCGGTTTTTCTGATGATCAAAATGAAATCGTGCCTTAAAAAAAAACAAATTTCATTGGTTTGATTTGACACAGAAGGACTCATCAAACCAGGACCAAGAAATCAATTGTATCTCTGCATCCTAATCTATTATAGGATAATTTTCAATACTATTCAAGTCATCTGCATCGAATGAGTTCAAAATCCTGAAGTCACACGAAACATAGAGTGAAACAAACTCTCACTGTATGACTGAAATTTGATATTACTACACTTTTGCGGTTGTAAAATTGTACTTTGGTATTTCAACGAACGACCGATAGGATGATGGTGTGCAAAGGATCCTCGTTGCTTAGCCTCCATCCCTGTGTGGAGTGGGTAACACTCGAGGTGACTTGAATCTATAATAATTTTCATTGTTTTTAATGCTTCGAATCTCAACGCCGTAACCGAAAGTGTTTCTGCTCTGCGGGGGAGGGTAAACAGAAGACCCTAAAAATGCGATTCATGACACGTTGATGCCGATTGCGAATACAAACAGGCAATTAATATGAAATATTCGAACTGTTAATCGATCAGAAATAAAAACTTAAGGTATAAAATAATATTTAAAACGAAATAGTGCACTTTTTGGGCGATAACTCTCTTTACTAATTGCGTCTACCTTCAACCTTCATTGTTTCACGGCCATCGTCTTCCGAATGGGAATGCTCAATTTTTTCCCCTGTAAGTTGTGTTGTTATTATTTCACGACTTGGGTGCATATGGGAGAGAATGAGACCAATTATCACCTCGACAAAGTTTCAGATGGTTATATTTTGCGGCCGTAATCTGTAATAATTTTTTAGTGCACCATATGATCTCATGTATGTATTCATACCAGGAAAAATTAATATTGTTGAAACATTGTTAATGCAGTGGAATGTATATGAATACTGAACGGAATACCTACATTCATCATCATCAAAGACAGATGTGCCTCAAGCATACTAAATTGTAAACATTACAAAACAGAGACCATACTTACAAGAGTTTGTATAATTTCGCTAAGGCATAAAAAAATAATTCTAAGATTTGAACGAGTTACAGACAATGGTGTCCATCTTAGATACTGAGTTGCATTTTTGTGACGCTGATTTTATTATGGTATTGGTCTTTCATGCACCTCGCTGATATTCGCTGCATGAACATCTCATTGACTATCGCATGAGGACACCGGATTCTAGCAGCCTACTCCAAATGACGTATCGCGAGGGAAAAGTTTCTCGTTTCTCTGACTATGTCATCGTACCTCCCGGCAAAACAAAAATTCATACATTTAGTACTCCTTCATGGATTCTTCAGTGTTATTGGGAAAATGGTTTTGAATTAACGATTGATATAAGCTCGTGTAAGGATAGCAGAAACAGATGGTGCAGTGAGTTAGTTTCTAGTACCACATCAGATATGACGCAGAATGCTTTGAAGGACGGCTGCACACGGTAGGGGACAGACTGCCCTGCCTGGGAAGTGACAGTCTCTCATCCGCGTAACATACTGATTAACGGTAACTTAACAAAGTGGACATTCAACTATAGAACACTTCCTTAAGCCTCCCCGCCTACAACGGCGACAATGAGATCAGCTATCAGTGGTGGCCTGCCCTACTAATTACTTTTCTACCAGTAGTACCTAATCCTTCTGATGGTGGGCGATTCTGCGGTTGTTCCTTTCCCTGGTCAAAAGGTTTCGTACGAGTGGTCAGCCGCCTCCAGCCCGCTAGTTGACGCGTCCACTCGGAGGGCCCCTTTGGGCCTTGGGGCCTAATCCCTCTCTTAACCACTCGGCCAATTATCGCTACTGCCCAATCAGCCGCGCGTGAACATCGCATCAAGACCCTTCGGCTGCACCCGATCTGCTTCTGCTGGGAACACAGCCAGCTACACTCGGAGCGAACGTACCATGAATGTTACAACCGAGGGTTCTTCATCTGGTCGCTTGAATTGTTGTCACCCTCCGTGGGTTTATATGGGTTTACATACGTCACTACTCGCGTTCTTCAGTTGAACAGCATTGCTGTTGTATGAGCTAGATTTGAAATCTACTTTACATATCCTTGAGATAATTCTGAATGGACAAATTTTGTTTTGTTTTGATGACTTTGATTTTATACTACACCGACCCGTTTGCTGTTTTAGTTATTTAATAACGCATTTTATTCTCATTTTATTATTTACATTTCACTATATTGTCATATTACAGAGTCCAATTGAGTAAATGTACACTATATATGTTCCAAATGATATTATCCTAGAAAAATAAATTTATTATTATTTTTTATTAAATAAATCGGCCCAAATTTCATGGAGAAATAAGCTATCGTAGGGACTTTTAAGCGAAATTTATTTTCTCTTTGTCATAACTTTTTAATGCAAGGAAATATACCGGGTGTTTCAAATTGAATAGCGGGGTTTTAACGCTTTCTAATACTCATTGCACCAAACTTACAGCTGTAAATCATGCTTCAAATGAAAGGGCAAATAAAAAAGTTTGACTTAAAAGCCCAATATGTGTTCCATTCGAGCACCACTTGTCACACGGCAAGACGATACGCGAGTTCTTCCCAAACGTTGATTAGTGTCTTTCGAGTATTTGCCACTAGCGCGTTATAACGGATGGCAGCAGAAAAAATTGGTGAAGATGTGGATTTTTACCAACAAGCAAAACGGTTTTGAGTTGCTCTGTATTGATTCGATTAGTCATTTATGGCTGTAAGTTAAGTTTAGTAAATGTTATATAGCGTCAAAACGCCGCAATTAATTTTGAAACACGCGATACTCTGCTGTAAAAATAAGGAATATATGAATCGCTCTACGCTCTGCGGACATTGTTGAAAACCGATAAAATGTGTCTTGAGCGAAAAAAGTCTTCCAGCTTTTACGAAATAGAACTGAGTCTCCTTTTAGTTTTCCTTTTGGCCTAACCATGAACCTCGTCAAAATCCTCCTGGCTAGCGTGTGACGGGATTCTGACTGTCGCGCATTTCTACCAATCTATGCGTGAAACCTTCTTCTCTATAGTATAGCTCGAGGATGACTTAAAGGAGCTGTGCTATGGTTATTTCTCTTGAATTTGTAAATAGACCGGTATGAACGTTTTCTCCAGATTCGTCTCTGATTAATTTTACACAAAGGTTATCTTCGTTGCACGACTCATCCTGAATTATTCCTTCAGTTTCTTCTTATTACTGTATCTATTATCAACCAATAAATGTCCGTTCTTGTCTCTTGCGTTCCGTTTCTTGAAGTGTTTCATCCCGTTCCAAAGACCATTTTCACTTTTCCTGCCACGAACTTGTTTCGCATGTCTTTGTATGGATTATAAATCTGCGTTTCTATGGCTTTCATCAATTTGCGACATACGTATCTCGTTCCTTGTTGTTTTGGAGAATTTTTTCGTATTTTTGTACTTTCTTTCATTCTACAATATGTCCTAGAACCTCTTTCGTCCTGCGTGGCTTTTTTTTGGCAACCAACCGTCTCCCAACGACTCCTTTTGTGGCCGCCTGGAATCCCCACTCAATTTTACGCTTCTAATGTTTTTAAATGATGTTCCACTACAGTCATATCCTTTCCTTCTGTTTTCAACTGCTTTTGTCAGCGCCAGCTGATGTTAAGACTCCATCAGTATTTTTACTTGTGAAGTAGTCTTCATTGTTTTCATCAGTTTTTATAAAGGTTTTGAAGACATTTCACCATAGTGAAATTATGCTCGCTGTCGGTATATGACTCAGAGTATATGTTGCTCTCAGCTTTCCTTAAATTTAGTCCGTCCGTCTTTTGACTCCTTGCTCCTACTTAAATTATCTTTTTCGGATAAGAAACCTTACTTAGCCAAGGTTTAATGTATGATCACTTTATAGCTTGAGAAAAACACTAGCTGCATCTGTGATATCTAAAGAAACCTGCTTCGTGCTGCATTACAAGAGCCTTTTTCCCATTTTGTATCAAAGGCCCAAACCAATCTTCTCTTGTTATTCTTCCATCTTTGCATTTCTAAAAAACCCCGATCAAATTTCCTAAAATATTGTTGTATAACCTCTTACCCGTCATGAGTAAATTACCTCCGTCTTATATTCGTAGACACCTTCCATGCCTTCATCTTCGTAGTCTGTCGTTGGTACGTAAACCTGCACCGCTATAGTATTTAGAGGTTTGTTCTCAAATTTAATCATTCAATTTCTTAATTATATTGAAGGGACCCTTTCTTGCCCGTTTCGGAGCTCTTCATCATTACTTTGACGTTTATATTTACGGATCCTGAGTGTATAGTATTGTAGCTGGCACTGCAAAAGTCTCCTCCTTCGATCCACTTCATTTAGCTTATGAAGCGTTTAAAATTCGCCAATTCGCTAACACCGAATTCTTTCCAATGTCTTTGCTTTCATTATTATTTATCCTGTTGAAAATGTACTTCTGTATTCAGGCACTGGCCAGCAGCCAGTGCAGGAAGTAACTAATTGAATATTGTTGTTGTTGTTTGAAAAGAAAAAAAAACTGCAAAATCAAAAAAAAATATTTAAAATTGTTCCAAAGAAAAAATGATGAAATGGAAAAAGAACTGCAAAAAAACTAATAAAATGAATAAATGTATACCAATGCAACAAAAAAATGATACAATTGGGAAAAAATCATCAGAAAATGTAATTGTGGAATTCTCATGTTTTGGGCCAATCAGGGCCGTTCCCGGCTTCGGATGGCGGTAACGTTTAGTCTTCTTAATTTTAGAGTACTTTTGCACGCGCTCACTAGAAGCCTGTCTTTCTCATTCTCCTTCACTTACACTGGAAAGGTTACACTGGTCCCATACACACTTGTTTTGTCATAATTGTCCCGCGTACGCACTTTGCGTTCAATCATCGCCGCTGAAGAGGTGGTATAAATACTCTCCGGAAGCTGGACCTGCCACGGGTATATAAACCCGGTGATAATTGAGGTGGCAGCAGCACTTCATTTAGCTGATTCTTAGAACGCCTGGGTTCATCATTCTCATTTCCACCTTTTATTTTTCCAGTCTTCTGCAGGTTCTCCACGTTTCGTTCTCCGCTTTCCATTCGCCAATAGGAGTTTCGAATTTGGATTACGTACTCTCTCGGGCGGTCCTCGCTCGGAGATTCTAAAGTGGGAACTATTAACAACCGCAATATTTAACTCAAGATGGTCCCGTCGCGTCCAAGGAAACAAAATGAAATATTATCTACGATTCATTCGCAAAATTAAGTGGTGGTTACCTCGTTTCCTTCCACAACGCAGTGATATGGCAATAAAGTTAATATTACATTACATTTGCAAAGAAATGAGTGACACTGAACCGACCACTGTGGTTTCCATCTTCACTCATGCGAATAGTTCCCTTGGGTGACGATCCGTTTTCTCATTGCGATCACTTGATTCAAGGGGCATAACTACGGTGGGGAATGAGTGGATAGACCCCCCCCCCCAAAGCCTCAAGAGAAATAAAATATTTTAAACCATTGCCTATTTTTGGCACATAATAACGGCATCTGCCTAAAGTTAAATTTTTAGTGCAAAAATGATGTAAAATGTATTTCCAAGCATGCCATTTTTCAAAATATTTCCCGGACCCCCGTTGCCGGGAAATTTTTTCCACTCCAGACCATTCCATACCCCCAAAAGCATATTCCTAGTTACGCCACTGCTTGATTCAATGCATGAACCTGAAGGTTGGTTAGGATTAGTAAGGGAGGAGCTCATACTGGACTCCAGCTTGATAATTTTATCACTTTAAGATAGTTATTAAATCACTTGTGGTCGTTCGTAGAGCTGATGGGACCCTGCTAAGGATGCTAAGTTATTACCACACTCACACAAATGGTGAAGTAACATTTCTGTAAACCACTGCCTTACTGGGAGTGCAGTGATTAAAAACCGAGCCGAGTATTGAAGTCCTGACACTTTTCCTTCATCACGACCTTTATAATTGTTGTGGATATTAAATTTACAATGCACGCAAACACCTCGAAAATAAACGTTGACGTCGTTGTCAGCCAATCAAATCTATCAGATCAATCAGCTGATCAATGTTTTTGTCATTTCAATCTATTCCTCATGCGAAGAAGCCGATGTGCGGTCTTGTACATATTTCCTCTGAGACTGATGTTCTTTGTTAATGTGTATCTCAGTAAATAACAACAACGTCCACCTGAATGTCATAAGGAGCAAAAACAGAGCTATATGAGCGAGGATAAAGACATCTTCGATCTGAATGTGATAACACTTCTTCAGCCTATATTAGAGAACGGAAAGGCACAGCTATGCAAGCTTCTGCTCAATGTATATCAGTTCCCTGTTTCGATATTACGTACACATCATTGCCAAGGAATCCACTAAAATTCAAGCACTCAAAAGTTCACGACTCCTATTTCCTTTGTTTAGCATCCAAGACTTTAATTTAGTTGCTGCAATCCATGAATTACGGACTTATCTCTTCCTTGAGCAGCTCTTCACCCTATCCTCGCTTCTCCTCATACGGTTCAATGTTTAAGGTACCACTGTCCTTGAGTTAAAGTCACCTGCCAAACAAAGTATGCGTAGCTAACATAAAATCCAGCCACCATACATTTTTTTAGATGAAAGTGACATAGTTTTTATTTCTTTTACAAGGGAAATTCTTAAAGTGCGAGCGAAGTATGGGCTATTATTATAACGAGAAAAACTGAAATTTATCTGAATTCATAGTTAGATAGAAGAATGATTTTAAGGACATTCGCGTAGAGAAATTGGAATCGATAACATGTCAATATGAAATGATTGGGGCTATGTTTTTTTACCAAACAACTTATTATGCATTATACATCGCAATGAGCCACCTCTAGGCTGTTTGACAGGGGTTGAGTATTTTTCCTCAACATGCACTCACAAGCTTAACGTAAGGACCAACAAAATTGCACGTGCGCATATGTGGCAGCAGATAGCTTTCACCAAGTTTATTTGTTTGTTTTTTACTTAATGATCACACCACCGAAAATAGCACTACTTCGCATTTACATCGGAGTTTATAAAATTTAGCAATCCATTGTATACAAACATCTCTACCCTGTGTAGGGGCAACCTACCCCGATAGGACTCGAACCCTCGACCTTCGATTTAGCAGGCGACGCCACCAAGGCCGTCCCTTACATTCCACAGTTAAATGGACAATAAAACAAGCCACAGTGCTTGCAGTTAGAATCCTTTCAGACGAATGGTTTGAGATGGTATTTAATTTACTGGAGATTCACTTGAATTCAACAATACGAGCCCAGACCATCCACGTTTCAAAAGCCTGCTCTTGCCGTCGTATTAAAACGGGACTCACTATTGTCACACTGCTGAAAGAAAGCAGCTTATTTCTTCACCAACGATACCATCTTTGGGACGGCAACGTCTGTTGACCTCAGTTATCCCCGGCTAATCCCCGCCTAGCCGCAAACAGACTGCCACCCCTCCCAGAACCGCTCCCGGAGAACGACTCGCATGGCGAGTGTCAACTGTTTGCCTACCCCGAGGGCCTCGGAGCAAAACAAGCCCGCGCATCCGCTTCGAGCGCTCAGAAGGGCGAGCGTTCGGACACTAATCGAAACCGTTCCGGGATCAAATTCCAGCGATGCCTTCGGACACAAAAATTGAATGCGCCCTGTGGGCATCTTCTCTAACGAGGTGTGTTAAATTTTTACGGGAACTAAATTTTTAAATTTCTCGCTAGTTAGGACAATCAGATATCTTAATTGCATGCGTAATATTTGTGTATAGGTACTTTGTACCTCATTGATTATGTTGTATTTTACAAATAACACGACTTTAGCTTTCACTCAGTAGGTTTTCGCAGGTTTTTCACGCCCCCCTTCTTGTGTGGGCGTTTTCCTGCAGTGGGTTTTTTCGCTGAAGGATACTACACCCTTATCCTCATGTTTTTTCCCACAAACAGAAATATTTTTTCCACAAAATTTTCACATACAGTTGTTTATATTTTTGACATTTCACAGATGTTGTATATTGTATAACATTTGAATTGTAAAAGTTTGTGTTTATTTTTTTATATGTTTGCATTGACGCTATGGAGGGATTAGGTGGAAGAGGGGACTTCCTAGTCTCAACCTCACCCGAATAAAGACATTTTATTATTATTATTGACAATTTCTTTATTATGTTGGTATACATGCCCCCGTGTTAAGAGTGTCGGAATAAGCGCTAGCACAAGTGCATAATAACTAATGGGGAATATTTTGAAGGAAAAAGATTAATATAGACGAATGAATAATTTTTTCAAACAACTATAATTACCGTTATTTTCTGAACACACCTCGTATATGTATAAAGTCGGTGAAAATAATTTTGATTTTAAAACGCAATTCCCAAAAAAATATTGTTAGGATAGTCAATTTTTTGTACTACAATGAAGACCAATTATGCGATCGTATTTTGGAATTTTCGTGAAAGCGACTTTTGTTCATGAAACGGTCTTCGTTTTTCTGTCAAGTAAAAATAGTTACATTTTGAAGTTTCGCGAAATCGAAAGCGTTTTTCCTCGGTGGCTACTTTCTACGCATCCATGCGCCGAGGCGGCAGAGAGGGGTTGCAGGAGGTGGAGGGGGGAAGGAGGTTAAATCGCCCTTCTGGAGAAAAGGGAAAGTGTTGAGTGGGGAAGGGATAGTGTGCCGCGGGAAGACATCCCTCCAGAATACACAAACTTTGTGCCGCATTAATTTTCGAGTCTTCCGATGCGCTAATTGCAAAGTGCCCAATTGAATTAACGGAAGCGCGTGACGCGAAGGAGAAGATAAGGTCCTTCCTATCGGACCGCGATCCATTCGATATTCGATGTAGGACCAATCATGTCGGCCATGATAGGAAAACATTTCAAGTAGTAAAACATATCTACTGTGTTTTTGTAGTACTTAATTTTATACTGCCCATTTCCATCAAAATGAAAGAATACGTGTAATTCATACGCAGTGGCGCCGACTCAATGGGGCCTGAGGGGGGCCGAGCCCCCTCAAAAATTCGTTATGGGTGTGAGGAAGAAATTTTTCAGGCTTTTCGATTTTTCTCCAGAGTGTGCAGATATCGAGATTCGAGTTATCAGTGTTCTAATGTTGATCATATGACTCTTATAAAATTCTAAAAAACTTATAAATCACTACTTATAAAATTTTCCGGAGCAAGATCTCCGGTTTGGACCCCCCCAATATTTTTTTTTGTAAGTCGGCAACCCTGTTCGTAAGTACATAATAGGTTGTAACCCTCCCTTTCGACCGTTAATTTTTTGATGCTCGTAATGCAGGTAAATTATAGGGTATTCTCCGTCATTATTTAAGCTATTCTAATGGTTGCATGAAACATTTCTTTTGAACCAACCCAGCGGTCTCTCATTCTAAAATTGAACTTCCTTCCCTTCCGCTCCTTCCCTTTTCTAAAACATGCACTTCTCACCAGGGATAGCAATAGAAACTAAACGAAAGCCAAAACCAGTAAAATTTCAAATTCAAATAGTTTCGTTCCCAGGAGAAAAAATTATAAACCAAACGGATTTAAACCCGGGGAGATAAACTCAGGGTCAAAACGAAATCGAAGTCAAAACTACTTCGGGTCGAAACTAAAATAAAACTCTGAGACGAAACGAGACGTAGATAATGTTTCGCACCGGAGGGACAACGTGTATCACCTTCGAACAGTTTAGTTTCGACCCTCACTACGACTACGAAGTATGGTTGACCGAAGTAGAGGATCGGCATACCGCCATTAGATGCATGGGGCAGTGGCGCACTCATATTTTTACCACTAACAGGAGAACGGTGAACACAAACTGGCCATTTGATTTTTAAGCTCGATTTTTTAACCTCTCTACACGTAGGTATGTCAAATGTAATGGGTCGAAACTATTCCCTCTTTTCCCCCTCCACTCAACTTCTGGGATCGAAACTTAGCTATGAACAGAGGGGTTTCGATTAATTTAGTTTAATTCCCGGGAGTAAAGATTCGTCCCGGGTCGAATCTAAACTCCTTGATGATTTTAATTTCGTGCGGGAGCGAAACTAAACCTAGGCCTCGTATCTCGTATTTTCGTTTCTCTCCGGGTCTAAAAGAAACATTTTCATTTTGCTTCTCTTGTCAACCTTTCTTCTAACACTGTTTTCAACATTCCTTCCCCGCTTAGTGGTAGCTCCATCCTGTCCCCTCCGAATCTCTTCTTGAAATTCCTCTCCTCGCCAGCTATGCGAAGCACGTCGTCGTTCCCATGTAGCTAGATACGAGCAGTACTCAATCCATGGCATATCTATCGGAAGAAAGAGAAGAACTAGGCCACCCTATCGTCCCATACACTCTGAAATTGCCAAGGGCGAAAACCTTGACAATTTAAGAGTGTATGGAAAAGACCTTTTACTTGGGCCGCAAACCTATCACGCTGGAAAGGCTGGCGCTCACCAGTATCGCCTAACACAAAGAGAAAATTGTCTGGGTTATTTTTGATTACTCCCGGTTAGGGAATTCACGACAGATAGGTGGAAGAGTATTAATCAGACAAAAGGTATCACAGTTGATGGAGTCAAGTAAAAACGCTGTTGAAATGGACGAAAGACACCCCATCCAATTATCTATTCTCTGGAAACATGAAGGTTTTCCATGAAGTCCGAATTTAACGGAAAAATAAGCTTTAAATAGGGCTGCTAACCGAAATTTAAATTCGTGGTGATATCTTTTCGATTTTATTTCTTGCGTGTGCATGTCAAACATTGGGAATGGATGAATCGATCTGCCCTCAACGTCGCGCTGCAAATGCTATGGAAACCGATTAAAATGCAGTCAGCTTTTTATGGAGAGATATCATGGAACAGCATTTTTTTAAAAAATACACAAATATATCGTACTGTTCACTAAATTTTTATTTCAACAACTCTAATGCACGTTTCACGATTGCAGTCATACCTGATGATCATCATATCACAAATCAAAACACTCGGTGGGGGCTAAACCCCCGCGGACCCTCCTCCACCCCCCTAGGTTTCAAGTTTGTAACTTATCTCCAAGGGGCCGCTTTTCTTAGCCTTTTAATAATTTAGCCGATTTGTTGTTGATTATGCGTTTGAAACGCAGTAAATTTTGCCCCGGCTTTCGCCGGGCGAGTGTCCCTCTCACCTTTTGCAAGCAAAAGGATCATTGGGATCGGCTTAGGCTTTTATCATCTCTCCAGTTTCCAGATAGATTCTCTTGGCTGCATGCAGGTTTTTCATTGTTTTCATAGTAGTTTCATAAATATTTGGCTGAAGCAGTGCTTTTTTATTCAAGTTAAGGTTATTTTCTTGCAGTTTCAGAAGTAATTCCTTTCTTATTTCAGTTAAGATTTCACATTCTGCTAGCAAGTGCCAGGCCGTTTCATCACTTTTCTTACAGAAGGTGCACTTATCATTGCCTGTTAGATTGAATTGGTGTAGCCTTTTGTTAAAATCGCCATGGCCAGTTAGAAACTGTACCGTCACATGTGTTAAGTCGTATCCTTTTTTGCAGACTCTTTCCTGCTCGTCATTTAGGAACGAGTACGTGTCCCTTCCGGTGGTTGAATTATCCCAACGATTCTGCCATTTGGCCAACGTGTCTCGACGGTGATTCTTTCTGCTGAGCGCGCTATCTGCGTTTGTCTTTTTATCTTTAAAAACTTGGATCCTTTCTTCTACCATCAAGTCTATAGGTATGCAGCCTGTTATCACACAGAGGGCTTCGGTTGACACTGATCACAAATCAAAACAATTGAAACATGAGTAGTAAAGTTTGTGAAATTAAAAATTAAGTCAGTAGTACAACACCTTTGAGTATCATTTGATGAAAATGCGCGCCAAGTGATCAGTAAATCAAGTTTCTAATAAACGGTCTGGGACCCCCTCTGTGAAGTCCTCTTTAAGGAAATATTCCTCGGGAGATCGTAAAGCGTTTAGAAACTACACTCCTTCACTTTCGTCAAACTTAAGGGGTCCCATTATTTCAACTCCACCCGGCGTATTTATATATATTTTTTTGACGCACTAAATGTAAAATCTTACGCAATCATCTTGAAATTTTCAGAGAATCTACTATAAACATAGGCCAACATTCTCTTGCGTCACTAAGATAGTTATTTTTATCTCCGATTAAAATGGTGAGGGGTGAGTGATTCTTAACCATGTGTCTTTACTAGTGAGCGCGTGACTACGCACGAAGTCACATGCTGCTAATGTGCAGTGCGTTGTAAAATGTCCGTAAATGAAAAATGTGGTAGCAGGATTAATTCTCTCTTTCCGTAAAGGTCTTCCCGATCCACTGTTGGTGCAATTGAGGCGTCAACTGTTTGTAAGAAATAGTGGAATTGAGATTGACGCACGATTTACGATGTTAAAAACATTACCAACAATCGAGAGTGGCTACTTTACTTAAGTGTGAACCCGGGTTTTAGATAAGTTGGTACTCTTTCTCAGGTTGTTTTTTGAGATGTGTCCTAGAGTCTGGAGTCACTACAAAACAATTGGTGCTCTCCTTTACACCTAAGCCAAGATATTTCTAAACTAAAGTATTTACTACAAAGTACACGCTTTTACTGCCACTGCCTGCCTTAAAATGTTACACAGAAGAATCGCGAGTGCTAGGAATCGTCATTTGAATTGGATACAGCAAGGAATCGAGATTACCGAGTAATTGCTACTCAACACTCCATAATGATATTTACAAGTATCAATTGCAATCGATATCGCAAAGTAATCGTTTTGAACCACCTCTAGTTGTTTCGTCAGTCTTGTACGAAATTCAAGGCAACCCCGACTCGTCTTCACAATCGATGACCCCCCCAAGACGACCCCCGCACGACGGAGGAGAGGGGGGTATTCTCAAAGGGGGAATCGCTTCTCCCGTCCAAGTGGTGCCCCGGCGTAAGGGGCGAAATAGAGGGGGAGGGGTCTCCTTTGATTAAATCGCTCCTGCCGACTCAGCTCCAACTCTTGCGGGAGAGAGGGACACTCGCCGGATATTTTCAGATCACAGCGATCTCTGATGTTTGTCCTTTTCTTCCGTTTCAATTCATGCCATCCTTCATTTACGAAACATCACCACTCTCATTCCATTATTTACCATCTGTGACGCTACATACATCAACTACCGCTGTTGTTTTAGAATGTATTCATTATAGAGATTATATGTTGCCTGCTTCTTAAGGTCAGTTTCTTATGTCCTAGTGCGTTCCAAGTTAGATTGAGCCGCTATCTCTGTGGAGGGTGTTGTAAGAAGTGAATTGAAGCGTGGAGGCATAATGAAAACTAGAAAAACAATTAAAATAGTATCAAAAGTAGATATTAGTGTTTCTATGCCTTGTGAAATCAGAGGCGCTTGTCCATTTACAAGCTTTAACGTACTTTTAAAATTTCAACTTGTTATTCACCATCATTGACTTAACAATTACATTGGAGAAAGAGCAATGTAGCAAGAAGGACCGCCTTGAAAATTGCTAAAAATACTATTCACACACATAGATCCGAAATTGTTCAGTACTTTATCAGAAAACATTGAAAAGAGAGAATTTTGGGGAAATATGTGAGGCGGGGAATAACAAGCCAAAAATGCTTATCGCGATATGTTACTTGCGATTTAAAGTTATATGTACATAATTTTTATAATCATAAAAAAACTCCAGGTACCTAACTCTGAGGAAGGTGGTAATGCGCCACCGAAAATTTAGTAATGTGAATGTTTTTTATCTTTTTTTGTGTACTGTGATTCTGCCCAACCTGGTTTTTTTATGTTATTTACCTCGTCGAGGAACATTTCGAAGTGTCTATTATTATAATCATCATTTATATGAACGTATATAGTTTTTATTGAGCGATTATTGGTGGTTTGTTAGATCCAGGCGTCTAGACATAAGCATTTATAACAACAGAGGTAGTCTATGCGCAGGCAACTGAGTTCCTTCATTTGTTGCCCTAAACGTTCAGGATTGTTTTTGAAAATGACCCTTTAGTATTGCTTGTTTGTGGTGAAACTCTCTCTCTTCATGTGAGAACGATTCGAAAAGCAACGTGCTTTTTTAGTTTTTTTTTGAACTTTTAAACCATTCAATTACAAAGAAGCACTTCATAATTTTGACGTCAATATTTATCAAAACAAATTTTAAATTTGACATATTTTGAAAGTAAAAGCGAATTAAAACGCAGTGAAGTCAGATAGCCTAAGAATAGAATTCATATAAGTCTAAGAATTTTAATTCAATGAGCAAAATTTTCAAATGTTTGAGTTAACTGCTTGCCCAATAGTTTTTGAGTAGAACATTTTGACTTTGATTACAGCCTTTACTAATAACTCTGAGGGTAGGGCGAAGAGAGGCATAACCTTTATGTACACCACGACTTTTCCGATTTTTATACAAATCACACCAGGCTCTTGACACAGGCACGTTAATATTCTAGCTACATTTTTTCTACACATCGACCAGCAGATGATGATGATGAACGCATGATCAAAATACGAGACTTAAGCCATGATTTGATAATCAAATACTATTTCAAAAATGTAAGAAGCGGTAAGACCTATATTTTGCAATGGTGATAATTAAATTGCTTTAAAAAGAACATGAACTACAATACGAGAAAGATATTTACTTAGCTCCTTAGCAGAACCTACTCCAGTGGTCCGTAAGCAATAGTAAATGATGCAAACACTTATTTGTCTTATATATGTCACTTATCAGTTTTGATTAGATTTAGATCGATGATGCTGCACCATTTTAGGGCTATAATCGAATTCGACTGCCTCGAAAGGTGGAAAATCGATTTCGATTCCCCTCTTACAATTAATTGAAATATTTTTCTATTTCTTCCTTTGTGCTTTCCCGGCAAAAGAATTGTGTATACTTTTCTCCGGTTAACCAATGGGTGAGTAACTCCATCTTCGTCAATATTTCGATGATCGACTCCTCATCCTCGGACCGAAGTTCAGAAAGTTGGTTGGAGACTCGAGAATATTCACGCAATTTCTGACATATAGGGAAACAATTGAATGCCTGAATTGAATTAAATTTTCTCACGAACTGACGTTGATAAAAATATATGACGTTTCAGGAATTTTTTTCTACACTTTTTTCATCACGAAGTTTTTCGGCACTCTTGGGAAACTTTTGTACTAATAATAGTCGCAAGATATGATTTTATGAGCTACTGTCATAGCGGTCAACTTGGAAGGGTAAACGCAGCTTTGGAAGTAGCTATTTTCTTTGGGAAGGGGATCGGAGTCTGGCATGGATGCATGCGGTGGAAATCCCGGTAGAGCGTGCGGGCCGGCGCGACAGCCTCCCTTGGCTCTCCCCAACTCCTCCTCCCCTCCCGCGCTGCCGCCTCGTGCGTGGGGACGCCGCCAGATCGCGCCTCGGTCGCCATGTTGGCCCCGCCCCCACGCCGCGCCAATGGTTACCGGGGGTACGGCCCGGGGAATCTCATTACTCACCGACCAATCGGATTGAGGCTACGACTCTGGCGGAATACTAATGCTGACCCTGTCTACTCAAACTAATATCATTGGTCCACATTGCAGCGCTCGGGCAAAAATGAACGCCTCCCCGAACGGCAAAAGGGGGGTGGGAACCCCTACGCCGCCTTCCCGTATAAAACTGTATACATCCGCGGCCCTAACCTCATTAGTCACTTTTCGTTCGCTTATCCCCCACACACGCGCCCAAGAGATATCCGGGCCATTGGTTGGCAATCGGCGAAAACTGCTCTTACATACGTTAGTGCCGAAGGGAGAGTGAGTGAGTGTGAAGCGAACAGCTGCTTGCGGCGGCTCATACACGTCTGCACGCGGGGCTGCTGCTGCTTCCTCCGCGGCGCGGCACTGCACCCAGCGCAGTTGGCGTCGGTCGGCATGCGGTGGTGATCGCCGCGGAGAGCCGTATAGTCGCGTGTCCGCCCCCCGTAAGGGCCCTCCTTCGCCTCCAAGTGTTCGCCCCCGGCCTCGGGCTGGCCTCCACGCCTCACCTGCCCCCGGGGGCGGCCCCGCTGACCCACTCCACCTCCTCCACCCCCTCGTCCACCTCCTCCTCGCTGGCCATCGACTCCTCGCCGGACGCCGTCCACCGCCCCCCACCGCCCCCGCCGCCGCCGACCTCCAAGTTGGACTTCAAGGCGGCCTCCGGCTGCTTCTCGCCATGCGACGCCGCCGGAGGCCCCCCTGACAACCAGTTCAACATCTTTCCGGCCATCTTCTCCCGCCAGCTCAACTTCTCGGCGGCGCAGGCCGGCGGCGGCGTGTTCGTCGGCGGCGGGAGCAAGATGGACGACCTCCGCGCCACCGGCAACCTCATGATGGGGGGCGGCGGGGGCGGCCTGGGGGCAGACGGAGACCGCGCACTGCCCCCGCCGTCCTCCACATCTTCCTCCTCCTCATCGTCGACGGCAGCGGTGGCTGCTGCGGCGGCGGCCGCGGCGGCTGCAGCGGCCGCCGCGGCGGACGAGCGCGCCGCAGAGAAGCGCAAGTGCGACGAGTTCTCGGCGCTGTACGCCCTGCACCAGCAGCACCAACAGCACCAGCAGCAGCACCAGCACCACCAGGCCCACCCGCACCACCACCAGGGCCCGCACCACCAGGCGCAGGACTCGCCGCCCGTGACCACGTCGGTGGGGCCGACCGTGGTGCCGCCTGGAGTCGTCCGAACGCTCTCCGACCCCTCGGGCGAGTTCTACAAAAGTAAGCCCACCCTCCCAGCCGGGCGCCGACCGTGCCCGGACTCTGGTGCGAAAGAAGCCGGTGAATGTTGCGTTGTTTTTTTTATCATTTGTCCCATTTGTGGGCGGTCTTACCTTCCGGGAAACTTCGAGTGTGACCGTCGAACACGCTATATTGTGCATTCAGGTCCGCGTTATCATTCCCTCGCTCGTAGTTTTTCCCAGGAGATGTGCGAGATTGTGTGGTGGTTAGTTGACCATGGTCACTATCTGGCGATGAGTTTGCCTTTCGGACAGCATTTCGAAGGAATCACGTTCATCTGGTCTTCGAGAGCTTTCTGATATTGTCCAGCGTGTGGACAAGCCCATTGTTCAAATATCCAATTGAAATGGGAAATCAGTGGCGTCGATTAGGGAATTGCGGAGGGGCTAACTGCATTTTGGAAATTTAATTGTGACGCAATAAATTTACTGCAGTAAAATTCTTTGAGAAAATGTCTTAGAAAATGATTCAAATTCAGGCCTCTCAACGATTTTGTATCCTGTAAGTAGGAATCTGCAATATGGTGCTAGGCCCAACTTTTACCTGGATTTTATTTTAATTCCATGCCTTAACAATCTGTGGTCTATGCCAAAACACCCTCACGTGATTTTGTCCCTGTACCTACCGTAAAATACATTCAGTCACGTGAACTTCCGTTTAAGTTCCTTAATTTTGAATCGAAACCAAGCACAAAGAAAAAGTCAAATTGTGCGGTTAAATGTGGAAAGTAATGGACGATTCTGAAAATGTTACTCTTTCGCGGCTTTACTAAGCTGTATTACCTCCTCCTAAAGTTACGCCTCTTTTCCTAATCACAGTAATTCATTACATTTGAGTGCCAAAAAATTATAATTAAGTTATAGACCCTCGTTATATTTACTCTAGTATTTGATGGGCCCTGTATAAATGTAGAAGATGTTAATTCACGCTCGGAAACGAAGAATGAAATTATAGTTTCAAAAAAGCCTGTTTGTATTAAATCTTGAAGTATTGAAATCCCCTAAACTATACTCTCCATCCTCAAAATTTCACCTTCCAAGTTCTATGGCACCCATAAAAAATATTTCCGTCCTTAATCATTGTTTTAGAAACTTTTGTTCCGCTTCTATTCAAGCCTTCAGACTAGCCCACGCATTTTTTCAAACTTTTTACACGAATTTACAAACACGAATTTAAATTCATGAATAAAATTATTGCCTCCATGACATGCTCGAGAGAGTATCTGGTTTGTCTCTTGAATTTATAGCAATGTTTTTTTCGCTCCCTAAGCTCTTTTGCTTTATCTTAAGATGGTTAATATCCTCATCCCCACATGTAAAAATGAATTTTATCAATAACATGGAATACTTCGTGGAATTTAGACATGACTAAAAATAGACTGTGTTAATTTCACCTACTTTGTTACATTGACTCGACCGGATTACATCATTATTGATTATCATCAGCAGTTTTCGAAAAACTGATTTTTATATATTTGCTTCTTATGTTTATCAGATCTCGTATTCCTCGAGAAATATACAGAACCTTCCCTATCTTAAATGAGCTTCTCGTACTCTTAGAATTGTAAATGCTTGCTTGTATTTTGGTGCTCTAAAATATTAACCAATGGCTATGTAAGGTCTGCCTGCATAATTTTGCATTGTGTACATCCTGAGAGTGATCTTATCATTTTTATCAGATTACCATTGTAGTGGGCCATTGCATCACCTAATTTGAAATGCCATTCAGACAATTTATTTCTTGGTAATTATTTATGCGTGCGTGAGGCAATATGCGTAGTGCTATCAGAAGTTATGAGTTGATAGAGGTGCCTATGGGGCTCATAAGCAAGTTTGTATTTCAATTTGCATCGGGATGATGGTAATTCCAATGGTTTAAATTTAGCAAGTGAGACTCCATTTATTTTCCTCCAGTTTGAGGGAAGTGGTTTCATTGCGGTGTGGTAAATCTGTCTTTCTTATCTTCCGATGTTTTTGAAGGGTAACTTGTACCAGTTATGTGGCAACGGACTGTAGCTTGTTTATTTTATTTTTGAGTGTTTTCTCTACGGTCATTAGCATTGACTAATATGCCAAGGCTCGCTTCCAAACACCCCTGTTTTCACTAACGGTGCGCCCTCTCGGAAAATAAAGAAGAAATCAATACAACGTTTTTTATGAATGAATATCGATGACATTCCACCTAAAAATGGGCGATATCTGTCGGTGTGCTGGTATATCCGATGAATTTTTCTGATGTATTGCTCAAATTGCAAATTTACACACCGAAGAAATAAGATAACTGATTTTATGGAGTAGGCTTAATGAAAATCACTACACTTTACTTTCAGCAGAGGGAGAAAGTCTAATGTTTTTGCCATTTTACTGTGATAATCGGAAAGTATGGCCAAATTCTTTCACCTTGATTTTGAATTATGTAACTATTTGATGAAATATGCCGACCTGGTGCTGTGTAAGAGATAATTTTAATATTTTTCCCTGTTATCGTCTGAGCGAGATTTCGATTCGCTTTCTAGTGCGATTCACTTTTTGGAGTATACATTTAGGTTAACAAGGGATAGGCTGAAGAAGGTACAGGTATATAACAAGTTCTATAAAAAAAGAGTGACATAATTGTGCCCTACATTATCATCAGCTTCATATGGGTACATGGATATTTTTTTTGTGATTTAACTGTCCTACAATATGTATATTTTTAACTGTCGTTATGCGGATATATCAGTATATTTTCATGCTCCGCATATCGCTAATATCATCTTCTTTTGTCGCACAAATAATGGGTAACTCGCTCTTTGCTGATAGCCGGCGAAAATCCTGGTCAGGTGCGCTCCCGCTGCCAGTTGCACCGCCGAGCACCACCTTCTTACAACGCGATTTGCAAACTTGGTTTACCGGCCAAGGACACGTTAACATGGCAGACGTCAGTCGAGAGATCCAGGTTTGAATATCGGCTAAGGAAAGTGACGGATCACGTATCTGGACTCAATTCCAATCCCGCTATTGCATGTCCATGTAGATATCACTGTTCTAAATGCCGCAGTTCCCAGCTGCTCTAGCCGTCTTCTGGGCGTTTCGCTAGATTTTCGTTTCAGGAGCAAAATTTTTGTTACATTTGCATGATTTGAGTCATGGCATATCGAAAGCATAAGTGAGTTAAGGGATAGGAATATGGGAAGGGTTAAGGACTCATTTGGGTAGGCGGTGTTCATGTACCTGTAATATATTTTTAGTTGATATAGGCATCGCAGTATGGCATCAAAAGAACGCACTTCGGACCTCTCCTCACAACTTCATCCATCGTAATATTTTAACGGGTATTCATTTTGAAAAATGCTGGTATTTCCGTTTAAGATGGTCGTAAATGAGTAGATTAACTGCATCTTTCTACAATTACAGTGACTGAGTGGAATCCCCCACTATGGATATCCGATTCAAAATTGATCTACCGTTTAGATAATCAACAAACCGTTTCTTTAGTTGATCGGATGTGAACTTCTATGCATGAGAATATGGATGTAGTAATACATTGTGGTGATGACTAAATGTTATAATTTTGTCGTATAGAAATAATCTTATATTGTTTAATAATTTCTTAAAGCAAGAAAAACGCTCATTTTTTTTATTTGTCGAGGCAATTCACCCATGTTTCACTGAAAGGCCTACTTAAATCTTCATACATTCAGTCACGTATATCGCAAGCATTGCAAAATGTACAATTTTCGCAATTAATTCACTCCCGAATATTGTTTGTAGCAATATTAAAATTTTTTGATATCATGTCCCGGCTTTCCATTGGCGTGGGAACATGACGGTGCGCTGCGGAATGGGATCTCCGTCGACTAGCAAAGCGCCGGCGCGTCGGACTGTTATTTTAATTACTGTCGTGGAGACCGAACTATTTGCAAGCACTGTTGCTGGCTTATTAATTATGGATGTGCCCACGATTACGGATGTTAGTAACTACACAACCAATGACGTAACTGAAAACTTTTACTCCTTTTTTTCTTGTTAAGTTCTTAGAAACTTATGATGACGCAACACTCCCGCTCGGACTGTAGTTTTTTTTTCGTGGATTAATGCTTTTTTGTTAAAATATGCATCCAATTAAAAATTTTCAAGGTGTACAGTAATTTCAGTATGCATGTAAACAAATGTCTACTTTATATACAATGACAATTATTCCTATGAAAATTTTTTCTATGGCAATTATTGTAAATGTATTCACCATTCACGCGGCAGAGCTAAAATAAATCGAAATAGCTATCATACGCCTGGTTCTCAATTATGAAACTTATTTATTTAAAAAAATGCTGAGGTAATATTTTCAAATGTAAGATACAGTTAAATGTAGAAAGGGTCGACTTTATTTAGCCTGAAAATTGAAAGTTCATAGCTTAATTTTTCTTGTAGTAATACGTTGCCAATAAAAAAAACTTGTTGAGTGGGAATGATGCGCCATCTAAATTTTGGGGCGGAAAGCGATAACTCGCACTCCTATGCCGTTCTTCACGGCATTTGTAGTTAAGTTCCAGTTAATGAGTTTGAGGGCAAGGTATGGCTTCACACAAGTAGGAAATAATTTATTCGACAAGAATAAAGGTAAAAAATGGTATGAGGACGTCTTTACTACATATATTTTACGTTTCCAACGGGATTTTTTTTACGAGATTGATTTATTTTCTTGCTGCTGACAGAGTATTAGAGTCTCACCCGCGGCAGCAGAATTGGCTGAATTGAGATAAAATATATAGTATTCCCTTTTGTTTTGTGGATTGAATGTTTGACCTCCTGGTTGCCATCGGGTTTGAACTTTTTTTGATGATAATTTTGCTGGTGTTATTTGTAGAATTAAGGGAATATCAATGCATTTTGCTGAGTCGCCCGCAAGTGCGGATGATCATCAAAGGAAAAATTACGAATCAATAAAATTAACTTGAAAAATAGTTTTTTAAGCGGTACGTTTTGCAAATTAAATGCGCTTGATTCCGCAAAGGCACGTTCTCGGGTAGTCGTGGTTCATTCCTAATTATGTCTATGGTGGACGCTTAAACGTTATAAGTTCTGGGTTGAGACCCGGGGTTGTTGCACAATGCACAAACATGCCGTCTAGTGACATTGTATACCTTGCAGGAAAAGCCATCTTGTTCTCCAGAGCCAAATAAAACTGCGGCGATAAGAGATGAATGGTATAATGAATGAAGAGAGCGAAAATGACAATGAAGAGGCGAGTGGTATAATGGGGAAAATGTGGAAGAACCGGTTTCGAATCCTGTTTGGTAAAATTAATTTTTCCTGTATGGTATCCCATAGTTTTTACCTGGAAAGCAACAGATCAGGGTATGGTATGGTATTTAGTGGAGGCGATAGACAGTTGAGGTCACTTGCACCGTGAGAAAAGGGTAGGAACTGAATGGTGGAGAGATCCCCGGCGTCGGCATTAGCCCACTCTTAACGAAAGACGCCATGCTGACTTCGGTTTAACTTACCTTCACAGCCACGGAGAGTTGCCCTTGATGTCTTCCACACAGTACTGAAACAGGGATCGGACAGCTTCTGATAAGTTCCTGCCGCCGCCGGGATTTGATCGCAAGCCCACGAGGTGTGAACGCCCTATCGAGCCTAAACCAACCCGATTAGGGAATCTTTCAGCCTATGGCTCATGCCAATTATTATCAACAACAAATGCAGTACTTATAGGATGATGAAATCTTGAAGTTGAAGATGTTCAATCAGAAATTCCTCTGTAGCGGCGACATACGCTCGCAAGTGGCTCTCCCTCTTACCACTCATATTTGACTTTTTTCGGCTCACTTTGTCATCGAGGGATTTTTGTCTCATTCAGTATTTTATTCTGGAAACTTGAGCTTGCTCGAAGGCCTATCTTCTAGTAATTCCGCTCAAGAACGTATTACACATCATTCACTCAGGTAAAGTATAGTTTTGCCGTTTGGCGGATAGATTTGCTACCATCAAGTCAATCGCCTTTTCATTATCTCGGGCAATTTGTTGATGCCTCAATTGCACGTATATAAATCATATGCTACTGGAAATTTTCCACTTATAGTTAAATTTCACGTCCGGTTCCAATATGTTTTGCTTTATCTTTAAAATCTCTGGATACAAAATGTGTCGAAACCATCGCGAGAGCAAATTATTAGTAGAATTGCTATCAGTAAATTTTAATTTTACTGTGGAACGGCTCATCACATTCCATTATCGGAGAGATGTAATACTCATTCGTCCCTTTTCTTCGACGGACGTTTTTCAATGCACCGCACATTACAAATGACTTCGTTCACTGTCATCCTCAATATTGCATAGATTCTTACACCGAAGGAGCCTATTTTAAGTATTTATTCATTCCGTAGGATTTTCTCATTTACTTATATTTTTGAGCTCATTTGTTTTCAACCCCTACGTGCTTATTTATTTCGTGTTATGAGCTCTTATTGGCCATCTATAGGCTAATTTCAACTTGAGTTAATTTAATTTTGAAGAAAATTTCATGAACTATTATAACTTGAGCCAGTGACTCATCTTAATCAGAACACTGTCACCGAATCTACTCCATTTCTTTCCCAATGTAGCGAAAATTCCTCCTCTCAAGTGCTGACTTTCCAATCGCATTTCTTTCGTTTCTTCCTCATTTGGTTCCACATAACAAACACACAATACCCTAACACGGCATAAAACAAGTGATTTGTACGCATTAACGCGCCCGTGTGCATGTATACCCTAAGGGTGAAATTCGGCATGAAATAAAATATTTTACGCAGCCGGGATTCGAACCCGGATCTCTCGATTGCCGGTCAGGTTAACAGGTGAGCAAACTTGACCGGCAATGCGGAGATTCGGGTTCAAAGTTTGACTAAGCTAAAAATACTGTTTCTCACCTCAAATTTCACTCTTAACGCAATGTCCTATCGTGTGCCTCTTGCGTTTCCCGACTCTCCCGTCGGCGATCGGTCCTATCCCCGTGGCGGGCAGGCACGTCGCCCCTGGCCGCCGCTTCACCTCCAATGAAAGAGACCGGAGCTATCGGGAAGTGAATAGAGGGATGAAATCAAAGCTAGAAGATATAATGTGGTGAAATGGCGCCATAAAGAAATTGAAAAAATTAGGCAGACTTTCTAAAAATAATTCATTAAAAACAACTTTTTAAAAATAATTAATTTTACATATTTTATTTCCCGGTTTTATTTCTTTTCCAGCAACGGCACACAATTGCGCCATTTACTCTGCTTTACTCTTAAAACTATGTGAAGCATATGGTATCGTTGGTACTCTGATTCAGGCAACTCAATCTACTTCGCGAGAGATATATTCGAGAAATATGGTACATTTTAACCGATTAACCAAAAGTAAAAAATATCACCTATCGATGCATTTTTTTTTCTCTGCTACGGATTCTAAAATTGCTCATTTTTATTATTGCTTTTTTTTAAGTTAAGCATCTTGCCACAATACGCAATGGCAGCAAAATTTTTAGTCAATACACTAAAGAAAAAATATAACTTTATTGCGATCATTTTATGTGAAATTTACTAACGTATCCTAGTCTAATATAAACACTTACTAATAAAATTCGTTTACTAATGTGTTCAATGTGTATTCTTTTATCAGAAAATACGTTTTTCTTCTAAACCTGAAATTGAAAAAAAAAATGTTGACCAGCCTTTTTAGATTTTAGCCCACTGTTTGTGGTCGTCTACGCGTCGATACTTCGATAAAATCTACTGTAATTAGCAGAAGGAAATCATTATGTCAAGTGAGACCTATTAGTTATACTCGTAGGTTTTCTGTCTGTCTCAGGAGACTCCTACTTTCTTCTCAGCTTCTCAAAGTAATCATGCAAACGCATTTTTCGGTTCTTGAAACACTTTTTGCATGGTTACCGACCTAAAATATACCAACTCACTAAAATCCAAATGTATTAATAAACATACCTTACTCTACTTTATCCGAGTTCTTAGACAAATAAAAATCACCTCAATCAACTACAAAAGCCATCAGCATATAAATTCGTAAATTCTAGTTTTTTACCCGTTTTATAATTCTTCCGTTCCTAGGCATTACACCACGATTAACATTATATTATTTATATTTTATAAGTGCTATAATTTTTATTCAGATCCTTCCGTGTTGGTCCACTTGTAATTGGTTACATATACATCAGCATTTACAATGGCATATACAACGCCACTGTCTCTTGTAACTGCGTTACATTTTGAACAATCATTGATGTAAGGTTTAATCATTTTAATCGCAAAAGGTTTTCAATTTGTAACAGCTGAAAACTGTAAAGTCAAATATATGATCCAGTCTTATATGTTAATATCTAATTCGATTTAGTTTTATAAGTCTATTGGGCAAAGGTCAAAACTAAGTTTTTCCCTCAACGTTGCCCTTACACTCAACGGATCAAATTGTTTCACGACAAATATTGTGCCACCACTTTCAAACTACGAGGAAATCAGTTTTCTTTCCGAAATCACATTATTCTCAAGCCAAATTCTCCACGGGGAGAACTTACAAATACCTCGCATTGTCTTCCTCTGTCCACCATACAAGTTGGTGACGGAATCCCGGCGGCTTGCCTGCCCCAAGTGGAATTCGCACGGTTTTATCAGTGCTGTTGCATAAAATTTTTCATATTCATCGCCTCTGAAACGTCCTATTTCAAGATCTATGGTTAACTTATTTCTTCTTCTATGGTTGACTCAAATTGAATCGTATAAAAAAGTATATTACATACAAGAGGTCCCCTTTGACGCTTGATTTCATCATCATCGTCAGTCAACAATCCTGCGATTGGTTCGACCCAGCTCTCCACTCATCTCTCGTATCCTATTGCCTTTTCAAAGCGACGTATTTCTTCCCTTTTATATCCTCTATAACCTGCCCAGTGTAAATCATTCGGGGCCGTCCCTTGCCTTTCTTCCCTTCTGGGATTGTTTTCATTAGACCGTTATTCCTCATGATATGGCCAACTAAGTTGTCCCGTCCTCTCTTTAACATTTTTAAAAGAGTTTCCTTTCTTCCCACTCTTCTCAGCACTTCCTCAATACTAACTCGAAACTTGATTTATGTGCGCATTTTAATAATTTGTCAAAGATATCCTAAGAGCGGCGATAAGAGCAAAGCGATTCATTCATTCACAATATTTGCAGTATAGTATTCTAAATCGCAATGAATAGCATTTAAACATTATGATTTTTCGGGATCAAATAATTACGGGTATAAATTTAATTTAGCAGTCCTAATCTAAGCTTATTTTTATATGACATTCGGATCGGCCTGCCCGTCAGGGACTCGAGTTGTGTCTCCTGAGATTCCATTTAAATGAATGGTAAGTGGCAACACATTTAGTTTTTACACATTTACGGGAGAGTTCTTTATTTTAATATTCGTTCGTCAAACCTTGCTCGAGTGAAGGAGAAGGTGGTAGATCTGAAAAAAGAGAGAAAATAGGAAAAGAAGGGGGAATCTACAGCATCAGAATTATGTGTTTAATTTTTCCATTTTTCTTTGGCGTTAAGTTAGCATTGTACAATAAGCCACATTCTGGCTACCAGCGCGAATTGTGCAAAGGGCAGGCAATATGATTGATAATTGATTTTACGATGAGAACAAAGACGACTATGCGGCTTTTTTATTACCTTCCCGTCGTGAATAGCCCTAAAACAACGCGTTTTCTGACAGGAAGCACATTATCATGCAGAGCGAAGGAGGCGCCTCATACTTTGTCGGAAATACATTTCACTCCTAAGTCCACGTACATACATATGCCGAGGCTGAAGTTTTGAAGCGATCTTTGCAATGGACAACATCTTGATCTGAGCGCCTCGAATCGCATTCGTATGAATATTTAAAAAGGGCCGCCAGTGTTGTGGGCCGGAATGGTCACGCGCCCCTGGCGACCAACCGGCAATCATATCGTATCTTCGCCTACATTTCACCAGCCGCCTCAATGGCACATTTTAGCGCACCAACCCGGTTAAGAGCTAATACCTGATAACTTACAGGCATTATTTGCATTTTAGCGTGGATTTGGCACCGGTATAATAATCGTCTCTGGTTTTCCAGGTTACCGATTGATCTGGTTCATTTCTTCTACGTTTCAGACGCTAACTCCTCGTCCGTCATCAGGAAATCAAGGGATGAAAGATTCATTCACTAGAAAAGCATCAAATCTTGAATTGGAACTGTTTGGGTTGATAATTATTCTGCAAGTTCGATTATTTTCCTTCTATCGTAGGCAAGTGTCTTTAGGATTTATACTTTTGTGGAGCTTATAAATGGTATTCTCCATGTCGCGATGGACGACGTTTGTAATCAATTATGCGAATTATCTGTGACTCACGGTTATTTCTTGTGTATATAGTAGTACCCAATCTAACCCCTGTAGAGCTGTGCCCTTTGTAGTTTCCGACGAATCTCTCCGATTTCCATTTTGTACTTTCGATTTTCAGTCAATTAATTTGATTTATTCACGGATAAATCGTTATCTATACTCCGGATCACAAACGTCTCCCGCTTATTCGAAATGTGGTTTGCATAGAGCGAATCCACCTCTCCCGCTTCAGAATTTGTCCAAAGGCCCTCCCACAATCACCGTGGTAAATCTTAGTTTCTTTATGGCTGCGCCGAAAATGCTTCTCATGTGTTCCCCAGCTGCTCCTGCGTCTCCAGTCGTCGTCCTTATAAATTGTTAGCACAAAAAATGACTCCCTCAAGTTCGCTCTACAAAGAATATATTCACGGCGACACCAGTTGACTAAAATTCAGATAAAAAGTTCAAAACTTAAAATATATATGGCCAACCTTCGTGTTTAATACTTATAATATGGTATAAAGTATCAATCACATTCTTGAACTTTACACTTAATTCACAGATAAAAACTAATTCGTGAAATAACATCACTTTATATTACAACTTTTTAATTAGCAATGTTCAACAAGGCCTTGATTTTGAAGAATTATTTTGAAATAAAATAGATTGAGAGTCAGCGAGAAGATGTGTAATAATTTTATCTCAATATAAGAACAAGATAATACTATACTACCGGTCGCGGGATCTTGTTAGTATGGCCGGGAGGTGGCGCGTGCTTTAACGCAGGTGGAGTGCGGCGCGTATTTTCGCGCGACTCGAAAGATGCCAGCGTGAAAACAGAAGAATATTATCATTGGCAGTGAGAGATGTGCAGGAGTTTGTGTACCGAAACTGTTGGTCCAGGGAAGGGAGAGAAGCATATTACCTCCCCAACCCATTTTATCAGCACCTCGATAGCTCGTGATTGTAATTGAATTCACAGACTCACTTGTTCTGCCCCTTTTTGCAGATTGTATACACAAAATACGCATGTATCATACATAAATATACTATACACCATCATTCTGCGTTTGAAAGCCCGTTTTGTTAAGCCATTTTTGGGCCAACTGGTACCGCTGTCATTTGTACGTATTATGCGTGCACGCAAAAGATGGTAATAGACAAGAAAATGCGCTTTGTGCAAATGTTCGATGATATCAAGTGACCAGTGGTTAATTAATAAGGATCGTTATTGGTGAAGTCAAATTATCCCCATCCTTATTTCAACTGAATGGATTGCGCCTGCGATGGGGTAGTCCACAAATATAAAAAAATATGGTTATCCAATCGGACTCTTGATGCATGGTGCTGTGAACCACCACACATTTAAATGAGTTTACGAAAGTCGTCACTCGCGTCGCTGACAGGGTCAGGGATCCTAATTTCACGAGGAAATAGACTATAATGACAATGCTGAAAATGTAAAAAGTTGTGCATGCATTTTCTCATGGGCCTAAGTGATCACGAAAATAAAATAAATTAGTATTATTACTATAATTGTGCCTGTTAAACAAAACTTTAATTCTTGATGGAGTGATATGTCAAATTTATAGCTTTTCAATGCTATTTTTCACTATAGCAAGTATCTTATAGCGAATATCGAGAATAAATGGATCGCTCTAATATCACCGCCGCGCTGTGCACATATTTGAAAACCGATTCAGTGGTGCCAAAATTAGAAACAAAAATAAAACTTCAACGGTACGGGCTGGCGCCACCTCTATTGCAGTGTTCTTTGGTTACAGTCCAGCCGGCAAGAGTTGTCCGATGAAACTTCAAAACGAGGGGCGGAGAACTCTGCTCCAGCACGGTTTGCAGCCAATTGCTGTCCCCCAAACGCACCTAACACCCTCGTATAGTCATACAACGTTGTCTCATGCATATGAAGCACTGAAACAAGCCTCGGCCACCAAAATAAGCCCTTTCTCCGAATCACCAAATCAAAGAATCCTTCCTTTGGGTCCTCCACGCTCGTCGTCCTTTCTGGCTCCTTTTTCGCGGAACCCTTTTGTTTACATGTGATGTAGGCGTTTCCCTTTCTTACCTGGCAACCTCGCCCCCTACCCCTTCTAACTGTCATCGGACAACTCTTGGCGGCCGGACTGTAGTTGTAAGATTTTGGGCCGCACGAACGATAGAGAGATTCGACCGTTGCACAGCTGAGCGGCCACCATGTCATACCTACGAATCCGGTGTGTGTGTGGGGGGGTCTCCCCTCCCCTCCAAGACCCTCGTTGGATTCGTTACAGCTTATTAATGCTATTACGATTCGGGTGCACACACAAACCCGGCTTCCTCTCAACCCTACCCCCCATCAAATCCTCTCCCCGGTATTTGGCCAATCACGTGTACGGATAGAGTGGAGTGGGTTGGGGCTGTCAGTGTACGTACGAGGAGAGGAGAATGTGCTGACGAGCAGGTGTTTTCGATCGCAACATTTCGTTAACGCTCGACCCGACAATTTTACATCAGATGATTCTTCAATCGGATTTTAAATGTGTCCGTATGCATTGGCATGGATTTGAAAAGGCAATTGAATGACATAGCGATACGAGTTACATTGAGGAATAAACAGCGCAGTTGACCGGAATTTACATTCGTGATGATGCATACATCAAAAAGGAGGAGGGTAGCATTAACCTAGGAAAACAAAGGCCTGAAGAGGCGAAAGAGGTTTCTTACCTAGAAGGCTGATGGAGGAAGATGGAGGAAGCAAGAGAGAAAAACGTCAGTAGAATAGCGCAGGCGAAGAGGGCTTTCTACAAAAAGAATCTTCTTACAGCTGAGAATATAAGCATAGAAGTAAGGATAATTTTCATCATATGCCACTTATGGAGCATGCTACTCCATGGAAGTGAGGCTTAAACGTTGACAACAACAGGGGAGTGATGATTGGAAGCATTCATAATGTGGTGATAAGAATGATGAAGATAAAATGGATCGACCGAGTAAATAATGAGGAAGTGCTGAGAAGAGTGGGAGATGAGAGAAGTCTTTTAAAAACTTTAAGGTAATGACAGGACACCTTAGTTAGCCACATTATGAGGCATGATAGCCTGATGAAAACAATCGTAGAAGGACAAGTGGAGGGAAAAAGGTCAAGGGACAGCCACAAATGAATTGCATCAGACAGACTGTTAAGAATGTAAAAGGGAAGAAATACGTCGCTATGAAAAGGCTAACGTATTGGAGAGAGGAATGAAGAGCTGCTCAAACTAATCCCAGGATTAATAAACGATTTTGTCTCAGGATTTATCTCAGGATTGCTTAATGAATGTAATTGAATTATGATTTGTTCTATCGAATTCTTAACTTTTCAATCAGTGGCGTACCGAGGGGGCGAATCCGGCGGTTCCGGACCTCTCCCCCCTCCCCCGAAATATAATAGCACACTTACTTTGCCTCACAAAAGAAAAGCAAATATTGAATAATCATGAATTTACATCGTAGTCTTCTTTGCGACGTGTCTTTGGGCAGAGTTTTCTGCGATGGCCGATTTTTCTATCGCATTGACCCATGTTTAGGTTGTCCTCGCAGTTTCTCCAACGTAGACTTTCTCGCCTGTCTTCCATTTATTCTGGTACACTTCATCAGTCTCCATGTGATGATCGTTTTTATCTCGCTTTTAATAATAACCTTGTTATTTTAACCGCCGTTCCTTTAATATAAGGAATAAATGCTATATTCCCCCCGTAAATCTTATTATCTTCTCATTAGTTTGATTGCGATCGTAATTTTCGTGCGATTGCATTATAAATTTTACTTTCATCTTAGGCATTATTCTGTAGTACTGTCTTGCTATACCGATAGCGAATTTTGGATTGCATTTGGAAAATTACAATTATTCTAAATATTCACAATTTGGATTATAGGCTAAATACATTACTGTTTTTCGATATTGGACCTTGCACAAGAACAAGGATACTAGAGAGTTCAGGATTCCTATGAATGAACAAAGAATATGATTTACCATCCTTGCCTGAATCAGTCGATGCCTGCCTTGCATAATTTACTTACTATGCTTTATTACTTGCTTTAATTACTGATTTATTTGGGTTTGCCATTTGGGGAAGCTGAGGAGCGCCAGTAATCAAGTTAATCAACTAGATGTTGAGTTCACTTTATGATGGACAATGATCTGATATAACAATTTACGAAGTACCACCTGTGGTGGAACACATCCACTAGTCATCACCGCGTTAATGACCTAGGTACTATGGATACCATTGGAAATGCATTGTTCTTTTTTTTAACTTAGTGTTGATCGCTAGATTTCTCCACAGGTGGAGGCAGTACATATATTGCCAAATGAGATCGTTGCCCTTAACCAATTGAACTCGTAATCAAGTTTACGTGGTTCTTGCCGCTCTCGTAAACGCCTTCATACTCTGGTTATTACGCAGTCATCATGGTCCATTTGTTTATATTTGCTCTGTATGTGTAAAGCGGTCTCAGCAATGATAGCCCCATCACGTATGAAAAAGATTGGCCGGCTGGCTGCCACTTGAAGTGGCGTACATGAGACGAGAAGGGAAGAGGAATGGATTGATTCGAAAAATGGGCGAGCGATTCAATTGGAAATGCCCCTGCGCGTATGTGTGTGTGCGTGCGTGCGTGTGAATAGGTAGAGTGTGCGTGCGGAGCGTCGGCGGTGGCGTCAGAAACTTCGTTACCTTTTGTTTCCCAATTGAATTATGCCGTCTTGTGATATGCTCTCCTCCTGCCGCCTGTGACGCCGGAATTTAACCTGTTATGGTTTTGAGGGCGACCCTTGAAGGGGTGGGGGGGTCTCCCTTTGGCCGGACCTCAACTCACCCTTCCCCTAAGTGGACCCCTCTTCCCCCCGAGACAGCCCTTGACTCCAAAGTGCACCGCTAGGTAGAGCCCTCTACAGTATGACGCCATCGACTCGCAAGACCAGTGATCACCACGTTTTTTGTACACTATCATCATTATAATTAAAGGCTAACAATTCTAAGAGCGGTTTGACGCATCTCTACTCAATTCACCGATCAGCTAATCTTTTCACATCTACATCATTATTTTCTTTCACGTTCTTCACTACATTTTCCTTAAATTTATTATGAGGTCTTTATTGCCCAGTCTTGCTATCCACTCGTCCCTCGATGACCGTCTTCAAGATATGACCAACATGCACTCCTTATAAAAGTAAAATATTGCGATGAAAATCAATGCGAAGAAAACTAATGCAATTCTGTGCGGGATAGATGAAGCAGTAGCCTTCGTTTAAAAGAGAGATATAGCTGCAAGTACAACGGTTGACCTGACTCGAAAGTACCATTAACTCGCATGGACGAAGCATAGCTGAAATCAAGTTTGGTATCACCCAAGCTTAGATTTCATTCTTGAAAAAGTTTGCTAATCTCCACCATGAGCGTGAGGCTGGAGATGGATGTGTACGCCGGCAATAGAACATCGATGGCGGCGTTCGGGGCGTTTAACAACGTTCGTGTGGGCAGTAGCCCACTGCATCTCTTCCATAGTCTGGGTAATCCCTGAAAACGATGACAGATTACTCCCTCGAAACGTCGGCAAAGTCAACCCATGGTTCAGCAGGAAACCCGAGAACTTCGTGCTATCAATTCGCCGGGAAGGGCATGGGCGGAGGATCTCAAGCTTTCCCGGCTTAATCTAATTTCTTATTCCATTTTATTTTTAAGGTTTCATAAGTTCCTCGCGGAGCGTGGTAGCCTAGTTGGTAGAGCACTTGGCTGCTGATCGTGGGGTATCGGGTTCAAATCCCGGGTGAAGCCTTTGGGAATTTCTAATCAAAATCCTCGAAGTGCGAGGTGGGTCAGGTAAAGAAACAGGCACCCCTGCCCTGATTTCTTGGTATTCACGGCAGAGGAAAATGTTAACTTTTGCTATTGATTGAAAGTTGCCTTCTCCAGATATTCTTTAAAAAATGTATGGGATAGCATAAGTTTCAAGCAAATTATTTCAAGGAATGGGTGTTTGAGTTTGAGGGGTGACATCGTGAATATGCGTCATGACGAATCAAAAAACCTCATAGATTTCACATAATTAATTTTAATATCGACCAGATTCGTCGCTTTGCGGTATCTTCAGGTACGACTTCTTGACATCTTCACATCTCTCTTTGCGTCTTTGAAAGAGGCCGATGGAGTGTTTATAATGCTTTGTCCTCTTAAGTGACGTCGACCACATCTGAATGCAGTAGAATCTCGGTGCTGCTCTCTATCGATCACGCTTTGGCTTCTATATACGTCACCGAGGACCGAAAACTGAGATTAAAGACATGATACGCAGAAATCAAATAATTATCATAATGGTCTACAATCTTAAGATTATCCAAGCTCTTCGCTCAATTCTTCCATCAAATATTATTTTATTACCTACCCATATCATGGCTTTCACATTATTCTTTACTGGGTTCACATATTTTAGTCGACGTCTTCATTTTCCAATCTTGCCATACACTTGTCCCTCGAAGATTGTCTTCATCAGGCCATCGTATCAAGGGCGTACCCAGGGGGGGGGGGCAGGCCATGGTTTATGGGGAAGGGGGGGCAAGCCAAGTTTGACATTTTAGTATGGAAAAGTTGAATGAAACCAACATTTTAAGAAAATTATAATAGCGATTAATTAGTTTATGAGATTATTTCCTTGAAAAAATAATTTTATTTTAGTTACATATCTTATACTAATGCATATAATTTTTCGTGGGCTTAAAGAAAATTTGTTGAATAATCTCGTTTCAATTCAATACTGATTTTGCTTAAAGACTTTTGCGATTTTTACTTCTGGGGGGCGGGGGGGTAGCGCCCCCCTCCATGGCTCTGGCTGGGTACGCCCATGCATCGTATCCTAAGATATGGCCGATTAGGTTGTACCGTCTACTTCTTGAGTTTTCCAAGAGTATTCTCTTCTCTCATACCCTTATGAGGACTTCCTCATCACTAACTCGATTGATCCATTTGATTCTGATAATTATTCTTCAGCACCACAGTTGTAAAGCCTCCACCCACTGTAGTTAATTAAATATTGAGTGGAAACTCTTTTGATGTAAGAACTGTGGGTTTCACGATCTTATTTGAGCTATGGCAGTGCCTTAGATGTAACCAGTGGATGCCAAGCCAGGCCAAATTTTTTATCCAAGCATAAATTATTTATCATGAGTATGCTCAGTCCCGATCCTATGACTAAAAATCATGCCGTGATTGGAGTCATCTGTTGCTGACAATAACAGTATGATGTCAACGGGGATGACGTTTTTGGTGCAGCAGCCGGAATGCCAACTTTCCACCCTGTGAATCCGGCTTCAAATCACGGAGGTCCTGGGTATTTATCAAAGAATACCCATCCATGCTTGAATGCATAACTCCGTTCGCCTTCTTCTAGAGCAACACTCAGCCCGTCGGGTGGGGTATAAGGCCGTGGTCTCTTTGGCGTCTTTTGTTTAGAGCGGACTAACACTTACGGCAGCTCTCTCTCCACCCTTCCAGCCATATCCTTCACTCATGGAGAAAATTACCTCAGCTCTCGGTTGCCTCATCCAAGTAGCATACCACACCATACGAGCCCAACAGCCTTATTGTTAATTAATTAATTTATTTAATCCAGTCCAAAAACAGCACGAGGCCAATTGCAGAGGACTCACAATAGCAGGAAAAATATTTAATAATATTAAGCAAAGTAACCAATAATGAACAAAAAATATTCAACAGTATTTACAAATAAATAACAAAGAATAGTAAATTTCATCGGGTGGTGCGAGGAATAGGGGGAAAATTACGATAGTGATGGTGCAAGAAGGATGAGGGATGAAAAAAGGGATCAAAATTTGGAACACCTATGGAATAGGAGTTAATGAAAGAAGGAAGTCTGAATAGAAAAGAACTTTTAGATGCTGAAAGACAATGAAATAGGTCACTCGACCTCGTCGTGCGCGAAGGAACACGACGCGGAAAAAAAAGAAAGAAGGTCAGATGATCTGTAATTACCATCAATTATATTTAAGAAGAGTCTCCGGTCATTGAGGGTGCGGCGGTCAGCTAAAGTTGTAATGCCAAGAGAGGATCTAATCTTATTGAGGGAGAAGTTACGAAAAGGCAAGTGGCGGTAGCGGACAATGGAAAGGGAAAAAGTCAACGGGCGTTCCAGGAGCTTTAATGAAGAAGGTGGGGCCGTAGACCAGATTTGGCTGCAGTATTCCAGGACCGGAGTGACACAGGAAAGGAAGACCTTATAAGTGTTTTAAGGGGGCGTATCTTTGTGCGGATACGATCTAAGGGCGGTGGTAAGACGAGGGGATTCCGTGTAGACTCGGGAGTGTGGTAATCGTAGTAGGGAGTAGTGATTTCTGTGTCCACCTAACTTAGAATCTTATTCCCGAGGAGTTTGCATAAAAATGCGGCCAACTATGTGAGCGAGAGTATTTCCATGCGTGGCGCTTGCATATGCACGGCAGAGGGCGGGACCCGAAGGTTAATCGCATTACGGCCGACCGTCGTCCCACCTGTTGACCGGAACCCACCCTACCTTCCTCCCTACCCTCCTCTCCCCCCCCCCTTTCACCCCATGCGGACGGCGGGATCACCCACAGCAGCAGCAGCCAAACTTGAGTCCCAGTGCCGGATAAGTAGGGGATGCCCTGCGGTCGTACTTATGCCTCACGATGTAAATGTAAACAAGAGAGATCACGGTGGCTGCGCAGTGACCAACTGATGGGGACAGCATTGAAAACCCCAATTTTGATGTTATTGTACATGCTGGCACGTAGCCAGAAAATGGTTTCGTGGGGATTAAAGGTGGAAGTGGAGATATTGACCACACTACTATTTTACTGTAGATTCGCACCTAATGGAAAACAACACATATCATTAAATCAGCTGTACATATCATTTAAACAATGCTGAAAATTAAATTCATCGCTCATCATTGGCAGAAAGTAAGATATGCAATTATATGGAAAAGTGGAGTGTCACATTAACTTGCTGATAGGTGCTCCTGGGATAGTGGTCTCTACAGCTGATGTATCTCGGGTAATTCACACAAGTGAAAACATTGACACAAACAGCTTTTATATTGGCCGGGATTCGAACTTGCATCTCTCGAATGCGTGACAGATGTTATACTACCTACCTATAATACCGAGGAAAGAATACTGGGAGCGAATACAGGAGGTTTAGGTACGAATCCTGGTTCAGACAAATGCTTTCAAGCCTGTATTTAAAGTAGGCAACGGATAGCTGAGATCATAGGGAAGGGAGGGTAGTAAGGGTGTAGGGAAACCCGGCGTAGGTACTAACCAATTCTTACTGAAAGAGACCAACGAACTCACGTCCCAACCGACGGACGGATTGCTTTACTCGAAGTGCTTTCCAAAAAGTATTCAAGCATCGGGATCGGGCTACATCTCAAAATCTTCGCCTCCGTCGGAATTTGAACCCGGACCCACAGGGTAGAAAGCCTATCGCAGCAACCCGGGCCCCCCAAAATATTTTTCCTTTGTAGCATTTCCCATTCATACGAAGAATGATGAAGATCCATTTTATCTTCATCATTCTTCGAAATGTGGTGCTACCGAAGAATGATGAAGATAAAATGGATTGACCTTGTAAGTAACGAGGAAGTGCTAATAATAGTGGGAGGAAAGAGAAGTCTTCTGAAAGCCTTAGGCAGAAGACGGGACAACCTAGTTGTCATGAGACATGATGGCCTGATGAAGACTATCGTAGAAGGACAGGTGGAAGGGAAGAAAGGCAACGGACAGCCCCGAGTGAGTTACATAGGACAGGTTGTAAGGATGTAAAAGAGAAGAAATACGTAGCTATGAAAAAGTTAGCGGATAGGAAAGAGGAATGGAGAGCTGCATCAAACCAATCTTAGGATTGTTGACTGTTGATAATGAGCATTGAAGTGCATTTGCGGGTGACTCCGTAAGTGTACACTGCTGGCTAGTTCCCGGTTAGACCTTGAATGGAAGAATTGAACTTATTAGATGGAAATTTTCCGCGATGGTGGTTAGAATTTCTCTGGAACTTTGTGGCTATTATTACGCGTATGATGTCTCAATAGAAAACAGTTTCACTGGATCTCCTACCAGTATCTTCAGGTGGAAGGTTCGCCAATGTTCGGTAATGATATTGTTGGAGCTGCTGAACGCGGTTCGGCTGATGAGTCTCTCTACCATGCTCAGCCTTCTATTTGAAGCTCACCTGTTCTGTCTGAGTTTCTTCTATTGCTTCTCTGCTCTGCCGAAGGAAGGGCCATATGTCCAATTTTTATCGTTCTTGAGTTTGATTTTGAGATCTGACCTCGATTCTCAATGAAATTTCCATGAGAATAATTCCCCCGTTTTCGAAAACGTTTTCCTTCATTCTCACTTGCATTTCCCTTCTTGCCTGAACGATAAACATTTTATCGTTAAAGCACTTCAATTTGAAGAAGATTTTATGCAATAACCGGAAGAGGTCTCTCTTATATCTGCTCGTTATGTGTTGGGAGTGACCTTGTGCATTTTTATGCTCGGAGATTTGTGGAGAACATTTGATCAAAGATTGCTGATCTTTTCGAGTAATCTTTCTTATGAATCTTTTCTTGTTTTACTTTTCATTATTTCTACTGGGAGCATAATCAATAACATTATTTTAAGAGCTATGATTTTATTTATTTTTCTGAATTTGTGTAAACGCAGTAAATGCACCAAAGAAAATTAGTGGAACGTAAAGTGAATGCAAATTTAATGCACAAGATGACTCGACACAGGCACATAAGCGTCTGCTACAATTTGCACTCTTTGGTCACCAACAACGATAGACAAACAAAACAAAACGCTTACAAAAAGTTTGCTCCATCCCACGGCAGGCAATACAAACATCTTGGCGCTAACAATTACCTTTGCTGATCTATGTTCGGGCGCGAGTTTAGAGTACATTTTTTCTAGGACATCAAGTGGTGATAGTGAATTAATGTACAATTATAATGTACGGCATTTTTATGCAAGATCCAATAATAAAATAGAAAAAATATACGGAAAAATATTTCCTGAACCAGTTTATCGATTGCCTTAGACAACCATCTACGGGCATTAGATCTGGCGTTCCCCGCCAAGGGCAAGGCTAATAAAATAATAGACCTCCCCGCTAATAATTGGCGAAGACAATAGAAATACTGGTTTCTAAGGTATTTTCCTTCTCCTTTTAATTGAAACTTACATTATCCGTCTTCAGACTCATTCATTCTTTCCGACTCATCATGTCACAGTTTACAATCGATTAAATTACTCTGTCTCGTTTTTTACGTCTTTCAAATGTTGAGCTTTTCTTTCCCTTCGCTTAATACCTTTTCAGTCGGAATTCGCTCTTGCTAGCTTACATAATATTTCCTTACAGAGGAATATGTTGAATAAGTTGACACATATTTTTAAATATCACGAAGTGTTTTCGAGCCGAATTTCACGTTTGCATCTTCTACAGCTGATCCATTTTACGAAGTTGAAGAACTTTTTTTGAAAAATTTATTTCTCTTATTTTCATTGCTCTGGAGAATTTTATTTTCACAATGATACCGTAACTCAGAGGGATGTGATGTGTTCCGACTGCCCTTCCGAGGCGTATGCCAATGGTTATGAGGGGTGAAAATAAGTGAAAGGGACAATGTGTTCCATCCCCCTCCCTCCACCCGCTTCCCCGTGAATACGAAAAACACAAGGCGGTGGGCGCTGAGACCGCGAACAGTGGACGCGGAAGTGTCGCCGCCCTGGCGGAGTCCGTGCTTACCGAGGGTGCGAGAGTCCTTTTTCGCTCCCGGAAGTGAAAAACACGGCGAAAGAACGGAAGCGTTGCCCACCAGCCAATCAATCGGTCGGGAACATGTGCACTAGAATTAAATAAAGAAAGGCAGTATGATTCCTGTGGAGGACGTCCAACTGTCCTCCGTTATGTGTTGCGGATGGTGTTAGTATAAAATTCAAGTACCTGGGAGATACGATAGTTTCAAATTAATACATATTAACAATAATTGTGGAGGGACTCTTAAAAATTAAGATTCGGCAGGCGTATTGCGGGACAGATTTCAGAGGGAAATGTGAAAGAGAGGCAGGGACGGCAAACGAAACGAAAATGTTTCTTTTAAACCCGTAGGGAAACAAAAACACGAAAACGTAGGTTTAGTTTCGTCCCCGTACGAAATTAAAATCACCAAGGAGTTTAGTTTCAACACGGGACGAAATTTTACTCCCGGGAAGAAACTAAATTATTCGAAACCCATCCGCTCATAGTTGAGTTTCGATCCCAGAAGTTGAGTGGAGGGAGATAAGAGGGAATAGTTTCGACCCATTACGTTTGACATACGTGTAGAGAAGTAAAAATATTGAGGTTTAAAATCGAATGGCCAGTTTGCGCTCACCGTTCTCCTGTCAGTGGTAAAAATATGAGTTCCCCACTGCCCGATGCATCTAATGGCGGTAGGCCGAACCTATACCTCATTCAATCATACTTCGTACTCGATGTGTGGGTCGAAACTAAACCATTTTAAGGTGAATCATGTGGTCCCTTCGGAGCGAAAAATCGTCTGCGTTTCATTTCGTCCCAAAGTTTTAGTTCAGTTTCCACCCGAAGTAGTTTTGACTCCGATTTCGTTTCGACTCTGAGTTTAGCTCCCCGGTTTTAAATCCATTTCGTTTCGTTTCTACATTTCGCTCCCGGGAACGAAATAATCGAAAATTTTCCTGGTTTTGACTTTCGTTTGGTCTCGAATGCCATCCCTTAAGAGAGGTGCTGCTTCGCACTCGTCAGGAAGCACCGCGCATGCGCGGCGAGCTTATGGGATCCGGCTAAGAAGAAAAAAATCCGTGAAAAAAATAAAATACAAAAGAAATCTACGCGATCCGTCGAGAACTACCACGAGTAACAAGGAGTGTGATACAGCTTTTACACGAATTAGAATGGGGCCGTTATAGGCTCGGAGGCCACGTGTTGGGCTTAGACGGCTTGGGCAAGAACGAACAGATTTCTTTAAGAGTGAAACGGAGTATGACATCTTGAAATCAGAATATTTTAAAGGCTCGATAAAAACGATAAATTATGAGAGATATTTTGCCGTACTGACATATGACGGATACCCAAACAATAAAGGACTAGATGGAACTCAGAAGTAAAATCACTTCATCGCGCACTATATCGTAAACAGCATGAGTCTTAACTCCCCTCAACTCGCCTATCGGTAAACCTTGCAAAGTGAACGCACTACTATAGACGCGGATTGTTAAATTAAACTGTGTCACGTGATCGGAATTACGTAGAAAAAGTAACGTCTTCAAATTTTTACAATAGCAACAAGAACGACTCGGAGCGAGACGAAACTATTATTTCTCGTAATCGTAATAAACAGCTCAGTTGACAATATTTTCTGCATTATAATGTATACTCTTTAATCTATCCATAACCCTGTTCCGTTCCTTGCACTTTGTTGTTCACCGAGTATACTTCCCACCAACGCGGTTTTAAGCATCCCCTCTGTTTAATACCCGCTCCATCCTCCTCCATTGCTCCTCTAGCAGTTTCCTATCCGACGTACTCACCTTCCCCATTCTCCTCCTTGTCTACATCTACAAGTATCGCAGCTTGTTTTATTCTATAAAGTTTTGTATTTGGTTCTCATAACCCTTCTTTATTGCATGTTATCATAATTTTAATCACTAGCCTTCGCATCAAAACTTTTTGAACCGTTTCACTACACTCCAACGAAACTAGCATCTCATCACGCGTTTCCTATTCATGATTGAATTCTTTGTCAGCGCTAATGCTCAAGTTGATGTAAATATAAGGGAGCGCGGTAGCCTAGTGGTTAGATCATCGGGCTACTAACTGGAAGGTTCATAGTTGAAATCCCAGGCAATGTCTTCGGACGCCCCCAAACAAAATCCTCGCCTAGCGAAGTTGTCATGTGAATTAACCACCTAACTTTTATACGAGAATTGCAAGCGCCTTAGGCTTACTTTCGGGTGAGCTCTACCCTCACCAATCGATAGTGACTCCCTGGTTGAATCATCGACTGATTTAATTTCTTACTGCAGTGTACGTTCTTCAGTAAAGCGTTTCCACGCGTGAGGCACAGGGTGGCGCTGTTACCTTTTCAAGCGTCTTGGGATTATTCTGGGGTGAGCTCTACCCTCACCTATGCATAGCATTGGATAATCGACTGATTAAATTTCTTGCTGCAGTGTACGTTCTTCAGTAAAGCGTTTCCACGCGTGAGGCACAGGGTGGCGCTGTTACCTTCTCTATCCTTCCCCCCTTTTTCCTCATATCGCACGGCATCTCTCCATTCAACTCCACGCGGAAAAAAAACAAGCTATCGCGGCCGCCGGTCGAAATAGCAGATATAGGGGAGGGGGAGAGGAGGACGCCATTCCGATTTTGTGGGATGAGCGGAAATGCGCGGGAAACGAGCCGTGGGGCAAGGGAAAGGGGGAAACGGAGGGGATTTATCGACGCTGTGAATGCGACACGGATGGCGGCCGCAGCAGGGCTCCCCTCTCTCTCTCTCTATCTCTCCTCCTGTTGCGTCTTGTTTTCTTTTTTGGTTTCGCGATATTCGGGGCTGCCGCCGTGACTTCGCAAGCACGCGCTCTCGCGTGGCGTAAAGCGTGCGAGGGAAGAGCGGGCGGCTGCCAGGCTGCTTCTCTTTCTCTCCTCAAGCAGTCACGTGACATATCGATCCCTCATCCGCAGCTGCGGGATATATCGAAGGATCGCGCGTGGGGTGGACGCCTTGTAGTTTAAGCAATGGAATGCTGATACCCCCTTCCTTAAATTTAAATCAATGAATCGCGCATCTGGCCGTCTTCAGTAGGACCTCAAGAATTGTGATTCATTTATTTGTGTGGAAAATCACGCTACTTTGGATTTTTGTATCTTATATGACCTCGAGAATTTCGCTTCACTTAAATGCGTGGATAATCGCGCAACGTTGATTTTTTGAGCTCACATCATTAGGATGAAATTGCGACTTGAAAGGTAGGTAACTTGTATCTCAGACGAAATTTTTTCACCTCAAAATACACTATTCTTTAGATAGTAATTTGCGCAATATTCCAATTTAAATAGTTGGGAATCGGTCATGATCGGAGGGCCCAGACGGTCTTCAACTACTCTTATGCGAGGTGTATAGCAACTATCATTCAACTGTATTCAGTTCAGTGCCTTTCAGCATCGAGATATCGCGCCTGTGTGCTGCACGCAATGATAACCGTGCACAATTTCGGAGTAATCATTAGTAACAGCGACTTTCGACTTTTGCACATGCGGCTTGAATAGAAAAGACAAAATCCGTGATCCCATAATAAGGGTGAAACTGGCAAACCGGAGTTTGTTTTATGTTGCTTCCTGTTGATTGGAAATTTCATTTTCAATTTGTTCGGAGCTCCGAAGGGAATGAATCAGGATTTTAACAAATATATCTATAATAATGTCATTTGTTCACTTTTTAAATTTCCCATTATAGAATTGAGGTTGGAATTTCAGTGTGGGTCTTGGCTCTCGGTAACTAGGGAACCACCTTATGCGTTCTTTTGTTTAATTACTCCCAGCACAATATCCTGAAAGAGCGTTGACTCCTTGCGACGTGTTTGCGTCCCATGGCTTCCGCTTTACGGGCGCAGTCGTGGCTCGGTGCACTTCGCTCGCGGCCTCTGCCAAAGCACTGTCGATTGAAGTCCAGCACTCCATATCTTTATGCCGTAAATGTAAAAATGTAGCAGTGGTACGAAGAATCTTAGAATGAGTAGTGCTGATAAATTTTAAAAACCTTTTCGAAATTGACAAAACACGTAAAAATAAATCTTCTATCTTCACTCGCTTTTACCCAATTCCAAACCTCTTCATATTTGTTACAAGTGATTGTTATTTTGATTTTGATAATGGAAATCTTTTTGCAAAAGATGGGCGGATCATAAGAAATTATTAATGAATTTTACGAAGTGTTTACGTGATGCTTTGGTGCTAACTTAGAAAAAAATGGCAACTTCCATTTAATAATTTTAATACGACCGATTTTGCTTTTTACTTCGACGTTAGATTTTACCGTCATCCTACCTAAAAAATAAGTAAAAAGCTGAACAGGTCGTATTCGCATAATTGATAGTTTTTGACATTTTTTAAATTGCAACCACCCATTACTTCCAATTCATCTCGCCTAAAGTCTCTAATTGCATCACATTTACGTGGAGGAGGAAGTTTTAATTTGTCAAAAAATACCTTAAGAAATACGCGCCCAATTGTTGAAAGCGTCGTTCCTTATTAAGTGAATCCTTCCAACCTTTTTTAATATCTCTATGTTGCTTACTTACGTTTTGTCCCTCGTTGCTTTAACTCACATCGCTTCTCTGCCCTCCTTTCAGGAAACTTTCACATTTACAAGTTTATTCCCTTATACATACTTATTATCTTGCCGTATACCATCAACTCGTCCGATGCCTTGCTTTTTCGTTCTTTCTTCTCACATTTCCTTCGATGATGGCCTTTGTTACTAATTTGATCGTCATGCCTCATGAAGTGGCCAATTAAATTGTTCTGTCTTCATTTCGAGGTTTTCAAAAGACCTCTCTTCTCACCCATTCATCTTAGGACTTCCTCATTACTCATTTCGTCGAGCCGATTTGAATCTTTGAATCAAAGTCCTTGTGAATCAACATTGCTATGTACTTTAGATTTACATACCCTACTAAATAACTGCGCGCTATTTTTTTGCCAATATTAAGGCCAAATCATGGGTGCTCTGACAGAGGTATTTGGGAAACGACACTCAATGAAAACACTTTACAGCCCTACTGTTTTCATTATCACTAAATACCATTACGCTATTCAATCATTGGAATGATCTTTTATCAAAAAAATACGTGAAGTTTCCAGTGCTGTAGTTGGAAAAAAAATTACGCGGTACTCACCAAAAATTCCAACAGCTGAACATGTATTATACATCCGGCCGCGAAGGTACTTCAACCGGTACGCTTATAACGAGTTTGGATTTTAGGGGGTACGCCATACCGGCCAGTACCGGCCCAAATACAGCACTGGAAGTTTCCCGATGAATAACTGCATTACATTGAAGGGAAAGCTTTTTGTTTAAGGTCTTCATGAATGAAGAGATATCCTTGCGAGATGAGCACAATTTACATCATTGGAATGGATGCAGAGTTGGAGAGAGGACTAAAATGCGCTCGTTTTGATGCGTTAATGAGGTTGCCATCTCATTCATATTTCCCTATTTTTCATAAATTTAAATGTTAATTACTCTTTCGAGGATTAGCGGAAATGAGTCATAGTAAGTAATCCATATCTCAAGCCAATAGTAATGCAAAATTTTACACCAAGGGTAAAAGTCGCCATGGAGAAGTACCAATTTCTTTTGATATTCAAACTCCTATCTCTTGATTGCCGGTCAGGTATGACAACAGGTACTCCACGAACCCATCATCTTCCAAAGTGAATTTCATTCTGGGTTTACCGAACTCGGTGTTGACAGCTCCTTTTTCGGTACACACAGTCTGAAAATCGCCTTGGAAGAAGTCGGCTTGGTGGTGTAACAGGAGGTAACATATCTGACAATTGGGAGATTCAGGTTCGAATCCCGGGTCAACCAATTAAATTTTAAAGAGCAAAGTTATAGACATGCACCCATTCGCGAGACTGCATGCAAAGTCTTTAGTTACATGCAATGCACTGCAAAAATTTCCTAAAAGCAAAACTTCAATTTTCTCTGACGATGTCTCCATTTTACGTAAATAGGGTCAACTTTGTGCAGTAGGACGGAGAGAAGCATTTGGACTGTGCTCGATAAGGGGTATTCTTGCGACACGCATTTCACCTTTGGATATTCAGTTCTCCACGAACGAAATCAGCACAAGTGAGCTCCTTTCGATGCCTTTATATGTTTACTGTATCATCTTTCACTATCTCTCATCAAAAAGGTATTACATTCACGAAGCGCGTTCAGAAAATAACAGGAATATTTGAATTTACCGGGTTTGGTGATTCCGATTGACAAGTTTTTAAATTACATTATTATACATGGCCCAGAAGTATGATTAAATTTTCAGCCGTATTCATTGTTTACTTTGTCTGTGACTGCCGCTAAGGCTAGGCGTATTTATATGATGAAATGGATCTAAGAATGATTGCAAAGCAAAAATGAACAGCAAAAAAAGTGTAACAAAGTGTGTGGCATGTTATGAGAGACCTATTGTTAGTCTGTTATGAGTAAAACAAGAATTTACATGTGTTTTAAGTCCCAGACGCCCCAGTACATCAACAACCGATGAAAACGTGAAGAAAGTTAAAGAAATTTTTATGGGCATTTAATCTAATGTGGATCAAATGGGGGCTGTTTTGAAGGCGACAACAGTAATGCAGACGAGTAAATAATGTTTTTTCAAAAAATTAAAATTCCTCTTATTTTATGAACACGTTTTGACTTGAGTTATGATTAATCATCCATCACTTAGGCCCATAGAACTGCTAATACACTAAAAATATCAACCCTTCCTTTATCTCCGGCAATGTATCACATGCATGTGGTATATAAGGCGGGTACTCCGTGTGTCCGCCTCTTCCCGGAAGAAGGATCGCCTCAATGCGCGCCGTTTGGTTAGTGTGTGTGCGTGAATGGACAGTCATCGATTCTGGCGTCTATCCAACTCTCTCGATTACCTAATCCGCTTCGCTCATCCCCAGCCTAGGGAGGAAAGCTCCCGCAGTGACAGGCCGAATAAGGCTGGATTTCAGAGCGGTGGTTGCGTGGATAGGGGGCGCCGCAAGTTTTCGCAGGTTGTTTTCAATGTTGATAGCATCCAATTCAGAGACCGTTGACTCTTATCCGGATGGGTACTTGATTAAATAGCCCTGTACCATACTATACCATGGATTCGTCGCTATTTGTTTTTAATTTTCAATTAAAATATAGTTTGAACAATTTGTAAGAAAAAAAGATTTTTATATTTTCCCCATTTTCAGTCCGTCGCTTACTTCTCAAGCTATTCGCGGCGAAAAATCAACGACCTTAAGTCCTTTCCCTGATAAGTTGATGATGTCACGGACCCATGCCGAGCGGCTAACCGCGTCTCAGCCACTCATTGGCCTCGCGTGGGTTTATGCCGTTCACTTTCTTATGAGCGATCACTAAAAAGCTCTCCCTGAATGAGCAAATGAACCAGAATTCTAATGAAGTCACCGACTCTCGAAAAGGGGTCAGCGTTAATTTAATGTGAAATTATGAGAGAATGGATGACTCAGGGAGGTTTTTTTTACAGCAAGTTTTTTTTACCTTGTTTTCACCGTATTTTTTCGATGAACTTATGACTATTTTGCTTCTGAGAGTAGGATTCACGGATTCACTTCGTTGAAATTCGAATTCAAATAAACAGAGAGATTGAAAATGCTTCGCTTTTTTTCTCAATTTAACTTTATTCATCTCGATCTATTTTGAGCGTTCTCAACGTCATTATTAAGAGGCTACTATCGAATAGCCCTCTGTCGTAGCGTTATATATTTACGATCGAAGGGAGAGAGAAGGAAAACGAGCTTAGGGAAGTGGCGCTCGGTCAGGATCTTTCAGATTCAGGGTCTGAGGGAGTTGAGATTGAAAGAGAGTTCTTCCGTTTGGGTCTCAAATGACGGCGTGGTCTACAAATAGGAAACCCAGATTTACTGTTCCTAGAGAAAGGATATTGCACGAGGACTGCAAAAAAGGGCAATTGATTAAATGGCACAGTGACATTTGATATCCTTGCATTTTCGATTTAAAAATGGCTAAAATTTACTGCATTTTAAATAGAAAATACTATTCTGTACATTTATTGGTGATAAGTGACAGAATTTGAGATTAAAGAATGTCCACTTTCAGGTAACCCTTTAGCTCACGTGGATTTCCGCACTTCCCCTGACTATATATTTTCCGATCCCATTCCGTGATCGTTCGTTACACCATTTCCAATTTCTGAGGACCATTCCCTTTGAATTTCCGACACATCTGCTGAACTCTATGAAGTCAACCTCATGAACCAGCAGATATTGTGACCACTTTGCAATTCCTACCGTGAAGAAAAGTCTTAATCGTTCCAACAATGCACTAACCCTTGCTCTTCAAAGAGATTATAACGGATTTCGTGATAAAGTCGCATGCTAATAATTAAACATCATGATGAAGATTATTCTTATTCATCAACGTTATCTACGCATCTTTTCTTTACGTAAGAAATCGAAATTTCGAAAAGTCAACTTTTAAAATATGTAGTTGGGCAACTGAAGATCAGAAGTTTCCGGAAATATTTTTTCCAAATATTCTGCGCGTTAAGGGTGGTCGTTGAGCTAGATTTGGAGCCAGAATTAGTTGAAATCATTGCATGGATGTAAGCAAAAATAATCCTTCGTGGTGATTCTAGCGGAAATTAAAAAAGTGTTGAAGGCATTGTGCTACATGCTGGTGTAAGCAAGGTTATCATGTGATGAGAATTATACACATTTTTTTCTTTCTCTGGATATCTGGATTTCGCAATGTTAAACCTGTACACGCTAAAATCATCGCTCTTACTCAAAGCCTAGTGTCGTGCAATGATTCGGAATAAAGTGGATCATTCCCTCCGCTAATCGGAGGGAGCATTGGGGTGAGAGATATATATCGGGGACTAGCAGACGCGGTCGGGTGCGGTGCGCGATCGGCATCTGTCGGGAAGGAAGACCGCGAGGCGGAAGGCCTAAGATGATTTGGCCTCGATTCTGTAGCGGGCAGGTGGCGGTCGATCAGTGTGCGGAAAATCAGTGGAGGGGGATGGTGGCGCACCAGGGGTCCTCTTCTCTCTCGTGGACCCCCATGGGGTGCAACAGGGGCCGTGAACACCGCCCATCCCTCATCCGAAAGGAGTCAATCGCCTGGAGCGGTGAGGGAATCATCGGTGACGTGGAAGAAGCGCCTGCTGTCGCAGCGCCGTGCGACGGATGGCGATGGAACCATCGCAGATTTGGGATTAACCCTCTTCGCTTCAATCTTCGTGCCTAGCCCTCGAGTAAAATCCTCGGTTTTCGTCTATAAGTTCAAGGAGCGCGTAACATCTAACAATCACAGATCTCAGTGATTACGATTACAGTTACCTATTCCGATTCACTTCACCAAGGAGTTAATGCTTACGAAAGGAATTTTCCTGCTCTATAATGCCACCTAAACATTTTATGCGCGGATATTTTCAGTAACTCTTTCCTGGAGGTGTTCAATTTTTGTGACAAATAGCACCAGGCCGTACCATATGTCTTGTAGAAAGTAATTGATTAGTGGGAGAATATTTATTGTAGCCCATCTCATAAGATATTGATTGCATTATTCGAAATATTAACGGACAACGCCAAAAGTCTTGAAAACCACGTGTGCTCAAACAGCTTTATTCATGCGATAACCTTTCCTAAGCTTCGAATTTCGGCCTCGTTTGGATTCGCGATTTGTAAACGATGGTTCCATCGCATCCGGAAAGCGCTTCATCAAGAATACCTATCGATGAATTGAATCGCGGAAGGGTATTAATTAAATCAATGGCGAAAGAAAAGTGAAATAAAAAAAACTATAGGATTGAAAAAAATATGCGAGGAAACGTGATGTCAATTGGTGTAAAAATTCACTCGGACTGGTAGCATTTGGCCGCGGTGCATATCTAACGTCGTAAACCCCCGAAATCTTTACCCCCTCCTTCCCTCCCCCCCTGGATTGCGTCCAACATTGAAATGTTGCGCTCTTCAACGACCTCTGGACGAAAAAAGGCCCCCCTGACGTGCACAACCGTCGCGGAATAATGAGCTGAAGCGATTACCTCCCCTTTGTCTCGCTGCCCTCTCACTTACTATTCAAGCGATTAACCCCCTATTCCTCCGCCTTCAACTGCTTCTGCATGACCGCTGCCATGGCCCTCTGCGTTGGCCGATCCAGACTACAACGAGGAGATATGCGCTTTCTGGGTCCTCATCCAAGGCAGAAGATGAACGAATTTGGCTTTCATTTTTCTAGTACAGAGATATTATGGAACATGATGTTGTATGTTAAATGATATTGGAACGTAAAGAGAAGGCGCAATATCCTTGTCAAGATCACTAAGTATATTATCCGCTTCAGCTGTTGCGTCAAGCATTAAAATTCAACTTAAATCATGGTCGAAGAACGGAAATGGAGCTGATAAATTGCAACTATTTATAAAAAACACAAAGCAACAAAGGTTTTGATCAAAACTCTTGATATTCGCTTTGGTATGATACTAGTAAACAACTTAGCCGTCATTATCCGTCGTGGTTTCCATGGAATGAGCTCCTTAAAAATTATTTTTAATGTCGATTTAGTAAGGCTTGAAAAATTTAAACACCCATTTTTCTCTCCGTTCTAACTGATCGACATATTCGCAGCGGAAAATACTCTGCTTCAACCCTTTGGCAGATTAGTAAATTACGTAACATCTACATCTACGAGGGAACAAGCAAGCCACCTCCAGGGAGTGTGGCACGGGGTGATTCCAAACCAGGCAAGTAGTACTCATGCTACCCTTAATCAGAAACGCGCTCGCCTGCCGGACACAGGCCAAGCGCACACGACCGCGAGATGCGGTCTGACCAGAATCCATGAGAGAACTAATGACATGAACATTGAACATGCTAACATGCAAATGTTACTACTAGTTAGTAATTGAAAACGAAAATTTAGCTTGGTAAGAGATTCATGAATGAGTTATAGCATGCCAAGAAATTCATGGAGATAGTATTGACAATAGGGTGGTTTCCTATTATTTTTTTATCGCCTTAATCGAAAGATTATTACTCCTGGAGTACGTATTTCACGCTTTCAGATTTTCAAATGACGATATCTATTTTTCGCGATTAAATGAAAAGTGCAAATTTTCCAGCGCGAAAACGCGACGGCTGAGTATGAACGCTGGGAAAAGCCCGTGTGACGTCATTCTGGTTTCGGCTTCCGCCGTGTGAGGCCACCTTGGTGCGAGGCTATGAACGTCGCTACGATGCAGGCTGCTAGCAGGTAGCGCTCGTCTTAAATAAGGATTATTAACACCCTATCAAGCGAAGGAAACTTTCTCACCTTGGGCAGTTTAAATAAGCGATTATTAAGAGATGTTTCCCTGAGATATGTGCTTCATGTATGCATTGGTTATCTCGACGATGTAAAACTCCTGACTACTCGTATAGCATCTAGGTACCTACGACGTCACATGGAGTTGCATCGCATGGGCGCCAATCTGGCCTTTTTCAAATGAGGTTAAAATTTACCATTAACATTCGTCTAACCTGGGATATCTAAAACCAAATAATTTGTATATTATAAATACACTAATGGTGGGTAACGAATCGAAATCAATGGCTTTCGTTTTCTTTGATGAAAGAAACTACTCTATTATAGTAAGTTATTAACTGTAAATGCAAAACCTATTTTAACTAGTCCAAAGAAGGCTGTCCTAGAGTTAAACGTCACGAGCCCATTCCGAATGGGGCATGGTCACTGTTGGGAATTTCCTTATGGAATGAATTGTGATCGATAATGTTGATTTTATATTCCTATTTATGTAAATATTTCAATTTCAATTCCAATTAATTTATCATCGTGGGCCATTTGGCCCATGAGATAATTTACAAGTGCGCAACAAGCCAGTAAACATCATTTGACAGAGGTGCAAAGAAAAAATAACACTACAGCAATACTCAGTAAATGCAAAAAATAGAGACAGAAAGGAAAAAAATCAAAATATAAACCTATGCAAGCATATAATACAATTGCATCCCGAATGCGGAATCCCCGGTCTAGCCACATAACATCTCCAGACATATTAAATACATTGGAAACAGTATCACCACTTATTCAAAGGAAAATATTAAAATGTAACAGAAAAACGTTGCACCAATAGAATATTTTATCATGAATACAGAATATATTCTACCCTCATCACATCAGTACTCAATCACGTCAGCATGGATATTTACACTGGGAATTGCCATGAACTATCATGAAACAACCTGTATACTTTAGTCTTAAATACATGTATTGTGGCAAATTTCTTATTTCTGTCGGTAGTGAGTTCCATATTCTGGCAGCTGTAACCATGAATGAGGAATTTATTGAGGTAAGATGTTGTGGTAAAGTGGGGGATATGATTGTCAAAATTGTGATTTCTAGTGGGTATGAAATGAATATTTCTTTTCCAAATAAATATTTCGTGCAGATAAGGCAAATTGCCAGAAGAAAGTAATTTGAATGTGAGGCAGGTGAGGTGATAAAGGCGACGTTGTTTGAATTTCATCCAGTTTAGGTGGCCATCCGAGCTACTACTTCGATCCCACTTATATGATGTGCAATTTATTATCTACAAGTTATTTGATTTAAATAAAAAATTGATGATGTAACTGATGCTGGTTCACAATTAAGGCGATTGTCTCCACTGTTGAGTTATTACTATGTATTAATTAGTGTCACTGGCATTTGTTTCGTTGCAGGCGTTGAGGGTGCGTTCAAGAAGCTGAAGCCGGACCCGGGGGCGGCGCCGGCATCGCTCGTGAGCGGGGGTCCCTCGCCCACCGGACACCACGCCCCCACCACCTCCTCCTGCCCCACCCCCGCGCGCCGACGACACCGGACCACCTTCACGCAGGTGAGAGCACCAGATGATGTCGCCATAGAGCGCTGATTTTAGCGCACCAGGTTCAATCCTGGATTGAAGACTTCTCGAATCCCTGCTTTAAAAGTCAGAAAAGGTACTCTCAATCCATCCCGAAATCCAAACGCCTACAGCTTAGACTGGGGTGAGCTCTACCCTCACTTATCCAAACCAACCTTGAATCATGGGTAATTGTGAGTGTGTCATTAAACAAAATATGGACAAGGGTAAAAGTGCATTGGTAGCACCCATAGTTGATCGAAGTTTTCTTGTCGTAGTCCCTAAGAAAGGATAGCCCATAGCAGCGGCGGATGCAGGGAAGGGTGAGGGGGGTTAGCCTTCCCCCTCCCTTGGGTATCCAATTTACACAAGATAAAATGTAAATGTCATGAAATGATAATACCACTGGGAGTGCTACCACTGCAGGTATGTTACCTCCCGGGGCTTTAACCAATCACCCCCATTGTCCCTGTCCTGGATACCGCGCTGGTCCATTGCTAGAGTCGATGAATCTCCCTCAAAGCATTGTGCTGTTTTTATTCTCATACGGAATGCACTTTGGAGTAGTTGAAAATAGTCCAGTTGCAGAAAAGTTTCTCGGGTTTTCCACCGGTTGATGTCGCCCATGTCTCCATGTGTCCCTGTCTCCCTGTCTTGGGAGACTTGGACGACATCAACCGGTGGAAAACCTGAGAAACTTTTCTGCAACTGATACGCCGGGAAAACCTAAGATCATACATCAAATAGTCCAGTGTTTCCCGCGTTGTTACAGTTTTTGGCATCTTTTTGCATTTTGTATTTAATTCTTGCTTGTTGCATCTTTGACTTCCAGTTATAGTATTTTTCAGTGAAAGAGTTAAAAGCCCACATATTGTAATGGAATAATGTTTGCCAACAAGTTCATGTACCTACTCATGGCAGTCACACAACTCCCCAAATCAGGCCGGGCCGGTGTATAGAAAAAAAATTATTTGCCTACTAGACGTAAAGTTGGCTGAAAGGCTCTGGGGCGTCATGAAAAATAAACATATACGTATGTTACATCTGTCATTCCTTTGACAGCTGCATGCCACGGGCACTAGATTGAAATTAAGTGGTTGTTTCGTAGCCGTTTTGATGCTTTGCTGAAAGGTAATTTTTAAATGGTCCACATTATTTTGCGTACGAAAATGTTTCATATCATTATTCACGATTTTACGATTTTAGTTAACTAAAAAATAAAAAAAGCCGTGACAAACATCGCTACAGCATCGCGCTCTCGAAAAGTTTCACGCTGATTCAAAGTCGGTAAAAGTGTATCTTAATTTTTCCATGTTTGGAGCTAATGCCCCTTTCACAACATCTTAACTTAGCGTAACATGTCCCTTGGCGGCCACTGATATATTCCATACATCCTAGCTCAGACCTTGTATCAATAGTGAAATCGACTTGAGAATTTACAGTAGCCCATGTAACAGTTGAAACGAGGACCCAAGACGGGCTCGGGGGGCTCTCCCAATGGCCAGGTCTATAAGGCATCGCTTTTCTCCCACAAAACGGATGGGGGAGGACGGATAAGGAAATAAATATAGGAGACGCCGCCGCGATGAGAGCCCGACGACGGCTCCAGGATAGGATAGGAATGGAAGGGTGGGGAGTCCTGGGGACAAAGGACAAACCCGCGCTGCCATGGGAACAACGGGGCCCACTACTAGCTAAACCATTTCTTAATTTGCAAACGAAATTAGTAGATTATTCTATAATGAGAAGAATCCATCGATCATTTCGTTGGGTATAGCTCATGTGACATTCATCAGACAGTAATCTCTTACTTGTCACTGGCTACTTTTAGAGAAAGTTTTGCTTATCTCAGCTAATGAATAATAAGTTAAGCCACTTTTAGTTGTTTTGAACTAGTGGACAGTCTTCTCATTATTACAACTCCTTAGTAAGGCTAATTTAAGCCAAGTTCAGTTGTTGTGAACAGGGCCTCATTCTTTATATGCACGCAGAAATCGATCTCATGAAACTTGATCACCGTGACCCCTTGCGGTTGGCACATTGATATTTGTTTCAAAAACAGTCCTTTCGCGTTTTCTCCCATCTTTGTATATGTGGCGAGTGTTTTGTTGGCCGGCCGCCTTGTGCTGCTCACTTGTTGCGTGGTGGCGCCTCGCGCGGCGCTCTTTCCACCTTCTCATTCAATCTGTCTGTCTCTCTCTTTCTGCTGCGACAGGAGCAGTTGGCAGAGCTCGAGGCGGCGTTCGCCAAATCGCATTACCCGGACATTTACTGTCGGGAGGAACTCGCAAGGACCACCAAGCTCAACGAAGCGCGCATCCAGGTGAGACCCCTTCAACTCTCTTATATTTGCATGTCATCGAGGAATCACGTGCCATTCACTGAAATGTTTTATTCATGGTGTCAACCTTGATATTATTTACTTAAATTGGGTTTACGGAACTTATTTTCATTAACTTTGGGCGCAAAGGTTACGAGGGACGTCCATAAAATAAGAAGGGCTAAGTATTGGGTGCTAAGTGTGAAAAATATACGTCCCTATGCCCTGCACAAATTATTCATTCTATTTTCTTGGAGTCTCTCGGAATATTGTTGATGAAAAGTTGCATCAGTACCACATTGAATGGAAAATATTGGTAGCATCGTAATAATAATTTGAATAATTATTCATTTATCTCCTTTCACATGACTATCTAATTGAATAATCCTTGAATATGGATCTTATTAATACTTCACGAATTTTTTTTACAGTAAGTTACACGGACAATGAAAATTTGGTTACTCCATGCGCGTTAAATTTCCTAGACATCGTATTTTCATGGAATCATGATGCCAGAATACAAATTTAGAGTTCAAAATTTGTCGAGAATTTGAAAATGAACACACATTCATTTGAAATTGACGTGATCTTTATATATTATGTTGTCAATGTTCTACTTGATAATCGTTCAGGTCGATATACTTTTGAAGACTGAGTACCAGATTTTGTATTCCCGTGTCGAATACATTCCGCTCCAACTCTCGAAACCACTATTTCATAGTTTCCATAGCATCATTATCGCCCATCAGCCAAGGAGGTCCTATAAATAAAGAAAAATGGCCGTAATCCGGGGTTAATAGATCCGAAGAGTACAACGAGTGAGCCAGAACACCTGTCGAGTCATTATTTCCCTTCTTTTTTTTAACTTCTTTTGAGTTTCGCAATATAAATTAGAGCTTATGGTGGTTCTTTTGGGCAAGGAATATAGATTAAATGGAAGAGACAGATACTTTGTGGAGATCCATTTTAAAAAATGAAGTGATACTTTGGTGATATGAAGCGATACTGGAAAAGTGCAAAGTATTAATAATGTAAGCCACTTTGTTTCCTCCACAAGTTTATAAAAATATTTCTATTTTATTACAGGTTTCGGCTATTACACCATTATCAAATAACTGGTGTAATAGCCGAAACCGGTAATAAAATAGATAAATTTTTATAAAATTGTGGAAGAAACAATGTGTCTTTCATTATTAATATGGAGCTCTTCCACAACGTACAAGCTTCAAGTTTCGATTTAAGTACAAAGTAGTATCACTTCATATCTTAGCATGGAATACACCAACGAGTTCACTATCCAGTATCAACGGACGGATGTCATGAGGAAGTAGTCCCGGCAATATGTGCTGAAAAATTATAGGAAAGTTTGAGAGAGGTAATGATTTATTTCTCTATCCATTTTTTCTGGGTCACTGAACCGAAAAACGTTTTCAGAAACTTTGTGAAGTTACATTGCAAAAATAATAGTTATGTTTTGGCTCTTTTGCTAAAAAATCGTATTATAAAATCTTTTAGCAAATGACTCACACCTCTGCTATTTGCGTGATAATGTTGAATAGTAAAATTCCCTATCGTAGGAGTTGAAAGAATAAAAGCTTTGCTAATTCCACATGGTGACCATATGAATGAGCTTTACATAATGATGATTTTTCCCCAACTGCCGATTGTGGCAGGCTTTGAAGAATAAAGAAAATCAATTTTTTGTGATCCGTCTCCTGCTTCTCGAGCTATTCGCAACGAAAAATCGAAGGCGTTAACCCTTTTGCGAATAAGTTGACGACGTCTCCAACTCCTGTCGAGTGTGTCTTCCCAGCTACTTTTCGGCCTTGCCCATGAGACTCGGGCAAATTGTCGTTTTTTATACTCTTAAGATCGATTATTTCCCTCAATCAATGGTTTTCCATGGACACGTAAATGCACAGGCACTCTGCTGACGTCATCGACTCGTGTAAACTGCGGCAACTGTTTTCTTTGTTTTAAATTTTGAATGAACATTATAGTGCCTAAATGAGAAAGTATATTTACGTTGTAACTTATCTTTCTCTTTCGCCTTCCGAATTCTTTTAATGAATTTCGATTTCAGACCTAATTTTACGACCCCATTTCCCCACGCTGCTGACGTAGACTTCGAGGATTCATGTCATTCCCCGATTTCGAATGAGGTGCGACGCTGGCGTGTGGCGCCTCTCTCCCACGTGATAAAATCGAGAACTAAAAAAAAGGTGTAAAAACATCTCGTAGGATTGGAGCGCCGTAAAAAAATGACCGAATTACTTGAGCGACAGTCCTGGAGGAGTCGGCTTGCGAACAACTTAATGCCGGAATCGTCGCGAAATGATTATGACGAGTCTATATATATATATCTCTCTCTTTCACCTTTCGGAAGACGAGGAATAATTAATTGGCTGCTCTTATTCTTCCTCCTCAACGGTGTGGGTGCGAGGGAGGGGAGGTGACTTGTGCCCCCCCCCACCACTACTCCTTCCTCCCCCTTACAGTCACGCCTCTCCCCCACGTCCCACCCCGCTTCGAGAGGGGCAATTGTTTCGTCGCGAAGGGGGCGGGAAATATTTGAGAATTCCGAGTTCATTCGAGGGGTTGCGCCTCCCTTTTTTTATTGTTCGAGCGCTCGTGTGTCTCTCGCGTGGCAGTCGACGTCGGGAGCGAATTAAAGCGAGTGCGACAGGGTAAGGGTGGGAGGAGGGGAGGAGGGTGGGGGACTGAGTTACTGGGAACGATTACTTTTCTGCCTATTTCCACCTTTAACCGTTCAGGATATTGAAATCCTTAACGCCTGAATCATACCATCTCTTGCTTCACGTACAAGTTCAGGCATGGCGGCGATGACAGCTCAAATGATGACTCTCGGACGTCATCTACATTCTACCCTGCGAGTCGCCTCAATAGGTGTGTGAAGGGGGATGTTAGGACACTAGCTGTTAACGCTCTTTTAGAAAGGGAATCTATCTTAACCCATTATAACCCAATGTTGCTTCTAAGCAACATAAAAAATGGATAAATGATCTGCTCTATTCAGGAAATACCTACAATACGCATTATTTTGTGGTGTTAATTGTAATGATTAATAATTTACCTACTACGATATTTATGATCGAGTGCAAAATTTTCAAGTTTTCATGATGAAAAATCTTGAAATTTGAATTCCCCCTAAAGTAATATTATTAAAGTTCTTTATTGCTCGGAGGAAAAACTAATTCCTATATCTATCTGTTCGGCAAAATATCTCTCTTAAACTCAATGAGAAGGTGAGGTTAAATGCTATTTCTTAGGCTTTAATTTTTTCTTTTTTCCAAGATGATATTGGCGTTTATTCTGAAGTCATGTGGTTTTACATCAAAATTAGCGTACTGCCCCGCAACCTGCTTCAATAGGCAATGGGTGTTAGGACACCAGCCATTAAAAAATAAAAAGGAAATGCTTTAACGAAATTAGGACTAGCATTTATTTTAGTCCTTAACTGTTCGGGGAGAAAAACGAATTCCCATGCTTATCCGTTAGGTAAAATATCTCTCTAAACCTATCGTTTATGTCGGACCTGAAAATAGTGAGGCTCTAATACGATGTTCTCCGCGTCGCAGTAAAAGATGTCTGTTCTCAACTGCTCAAGCAATCTAATCCTAGCCCGCGGCCTTACCATTTTTATGAATAGCTGCAATGATATGGACCACCGTCCCAATATCCATCATTTGTTGATCGCGTTTCCCATCACTGAACACGGTCATGAAATAGAGCAGCAGCGACTCAGCGAACGATACCAAACGCATACTGTGGCGACGTCATACAAAATTTTAAATATTCATCGTTCATTCAAAATAAAAAAAGAAAAGTTGCCCCAGTTTACATGAGTCGGTGACGTGAGTAGAGTGCCTGTGCATTTACCCGTCCATGGAAAACCTGTTATTGAGGGAGGTAATCACTCAGGAGAGTATAAACAACGACGATAATCACCATGTTGTATAGAAAATGATGGCTTAAGCAATCATTTTCCCTGTCACTGAAAATCATAGCTGAAATGATCCCTGGTCTGGTACGTGAGAAATTATCATATGTTGGCTTGATAAATGATAATGGAAAATGATCGTAGCTTAAGATTAGTATACTGCTGCCTTCCATTTCTGTCTTTACCATGCCAGGTTATTTACCCTCCTGATGCGGCAATATCCCCCCTATCCTTCTTGATCCGTCCCAAGTACTTGTCTCTTGGTCTTCCTATGGAGACTTTCCCATCAATATTTATTTATATTACGTTCACACCTTACTGCTGTATCTCATTACGTGGCTTATCCAAACTTCTCTTCTTCGTTGTGCAGTGATACATATCGATGGCTAAGTTCTAACAACACGTATCTCAAAAATGGCAATTTTTCAGGAGACCAAAGAAAGGATAATTTTTTTCTAATTGTACGCTAACATTAAAAACCTAAAATTCATAAAACTGAAAAATAAAGACACATTTGCCAACAAAGAGTTGTTTTTTGCTTGAATTTTAATTTTTAATGATATTACACTTTTTTTTAAAGATACCAGACTCAAACCGGTCGAATTTGAGATACGTGTTGTTAGAACTTAACCATCGATATACTTCTTTCCTCTCCTATTCTTCAACGTACCTCCTATTTTCTCAACCTATTCATCCATTTCATCATCAGCATCCCCCTCCAGCACCGGGTCTCGAGGGCTTCAATTCTTTTCTGATCAATTTTTTTGGTGCCATTTGTGATTGAGTTTTATTTGATGGAGAATTTAAATGAATCGTATTTTTCCATTTTCCGATAATACCCCTTTATTTCTCGAGCGATTTGTCGGTATAAATCGATGGTATCAACCCTTTCACAGATAAGTTGATGACGTCACGATATCCTGCCATACGGAGTACCGCTTCTCCGCAAGTCCTCGACCTAGTGCATAGGCTTCGTGTGGATCGTTGCTATTTTTGCCTTTGTGAGCGATTCCTTCCTTCCGTGAATAGTGCCTTCCGATCGAAAAAATGAACTGTAACTCTAATGATGTCACCATTTCATGAAAAGTGGGTGGTAACTTTTGCCTTTTCTTATATCGAACTTCCAAGATAATGGCTGAATGGATTAGATGCTTTTGTCGTCACCTATCTTTTCTCGTATCCACCGAGTTCTTGAAATGAATTGTGATTTCGAGTGTGACTGAACGACTCGGTTCTCCCATCAGCTGATCTTACAGAGAGCGCTACACACCTTATGCACGGATCAGGTTGGACGCCATTAGGTAATCAGAAGCTGCAAGTTAGGCTTGGGCTACGTGAGTAATGAAGTAAAGATTTCTTGATAAGTGGCACGTAGGGCATCATCGAATCATACCACAATGATACCATGATCTTATAGAGAACATCATCTTCGAACTATACCGTATATCTTTAATTATTTATGAACACTATCTATTCAATTCTAGAAATCATAACTTTAAGAAAAAGCACTTTTATTTAGATTGTTGGCTACCAATCAGCATTATTCTGCGGCAGTATCAGTGCCTCAATGGAAATTCAATTTTAATAAATCTATAATTAATGCGATATTTAATTTTAATATTTATTTTATTTATCCATTAATCAGTCTAAATTATGATGCCGGATGAAAATTAATACTCAACAAATCCTTAAAGAAAGCGGTGGTTAATTTTTATCTCTTATATATCATTTTTGCTCAAACGAATAAGTATATTTTGCAATATCAGACGAAAATTTATTTTAAACAAAGCGATAATTCAAGCTATAGTTTAATTCAATCAATATTTTCTTTTTCCAAGAATTGCTAAATTAAGCAAAACTGGATACCTTTTGTGATGATTCCTTAATCTAATGGACAAGCGGCAGTTAAATTTAACTCTTTTTTTCTTTTCCTATGAATCGCTCCATTTTTCATGGCCATTATTGGCGCAGGAAAGTGTGCCTTTTTTGTCTCTCCCTCTCCGAATGGGCAATAGATGGCGGTGGGTGCGGAAGGGGCGAAGTTCGCTCACGCTGGAGAATCGCTCGCGGCGGAAGAGGCACGCCGCTGCCGCCTCCTGGCGTCGAAACTTTAAATTATTCCGCTCACGCCCTCTCGACGAGAGACTGATGAGGCGCTCATGCCATGCATGCATTCTCCCCCACGAGGAGCGCTTCTTTTCTCTCTCCCCCCCCCCCTCGGCCCCCCTTCCCGCAACCTCCTCCCACTCTCCTTTTCACTCGTCACCCCTGGAAATCTTCCACCCATCTCATTTCCCGCTGTGGAACGTAAAAAGTCCTTAACATGTCCCGCACACGCCAGAGATTAGACTTCCCGGATGACCAGCAGTCTCCCTCCACGAATTTTATTTTCTGCGAAATCTAGGGAACCTGGTTCCTGTCTCGGTTAACTCAAGTTGGAAATGAACTGACCGTCTTTTCCCCTGAATGCGTGGAATGTTATACCACAGTGGCTCAGTCCTGGGTGAGCTCTAACCTCACCTATCCAAAACTAACGTACGGGTTGAGTCAATCGCCGAGTAAATGAGTGATATCGTGATGTGTAACAGCAGACAAGTATTTTATGGAATTGGTTATTAGCATGCCACCTCCAGACCATCGTAACTACTTTGGTATGTGTCGATGTTGAACATAGTCATATCCCTCTTCGAAGATTAATTTTAGAACTGGGGCACTTTATATTCACGTTATAATGATAGGAGAGGATATATCTGAGAAGTATTTACGAGTAAACATTTGCAGTTATTTGTTTGGGTAGTATATATTTCAGATGTTTTTTCAACATTTTTAAGTACATCATCATCCACCACAAACATCTGACCCTACAAAGGAAATATCACGTAATAACTGCAAGTACTTGTAGCTGATATTCGTCAGAAAGAATATGTTTTACTGCTATTATATTTTCCGAGCTTTCATCGCGTTCTTTGCCATCAAAAGACGACAGTGTCTATACGGCCATTCCTATATCACCTTATTTGTGACCTTATGCTATGCTGGCAGAATTGCCGGTAAAAGTTTTGTCCTCAAGCATAAAAAACCAACGTGGTAAAAGCCCGGAAAAAAATGATCGCATCTACCATTTGCAGTGCAATCCTTCGCGATTGTGGCTAATGAATGGCTTATGTACTTTAAGCCAAGGTGCATGCAAGGTACGAACGCATTTTTCGAGTTGGAGAAATGCTCTTTCCATGGGGACCCCGTCACTTGTGTTGTCTGGGATGGGCACTAGTTTCGGCTTGATTGCAGCTATCTTCATCAGGTCGAAGTGATCATGCAATGGAGCCGAAGTCAACGAAAGTCAGAGGAACTCGCATCTGCACAAGGCACTCAAACCTTCGAAGTTATCTTTCAAGGCAGCAAAGGAAAAGACATCCGTGTATTATTATTGATCCACAATTTTTATTAAAAACACAATTTGACGCGCCACGTTTCACCTTTCAAAGGATGGCCGTCGTTTTCACGGTGCTTGAATCCAGTAAAGCACCAGTATATGTCTGAGTTACCTATTAAAAAATTGCACTTAGGAATTGTAGATGACGAAGACCAAGCCATCCAGGAACCGATAAGTTAACTTTAACAAAACAAAAAAATCGCGTTACATGGAAAACAATTTCAGGATGGTTGGTGAGGAGGGGCTGGAAAATGTGGGTGACTTACAATGAATATATTTGAGGGAAAGACAATAAAAGTGAACAATTTCATATAAATGCTTGTTTAGTCCAGATTTGTTTTTAGCATTGAAAATTTAAAACATTTCCAAGATATCCAATTTTATTCCTTTATTTTCTGAATTATAATGGCCGGCTTAAAATCAACGTGATGGACACTTCCTCGGAAATGCTCTTCAAAATTGGAGGCAGGCACCTTTTTTTAAGCCCTTATAATGCTCTTTTTGGCTTGTGTGAAGGTTCCAGCTCACTTTCTCCTTGTAGCTCGCTTAACAGACTAAAAAAAACAGGGTGTATACTCCTCTCCTCTTGGTTTTATCTTTAACATCTTTGGAATTACATTATTGTTTTTCTGTGGTATGGGGGATGTAGTGTGATTGTTATACATACCTTTGTTTTTCTTTTGCCGTCAGCATATTGAAGTACCACGAAGTAAGACTTGTTTAGGTTGTTTTTATCCTTCGAATTTTTCCCCACATATCCATGGCGTTAGTGAACAAACTGGGTACACGACTTCCAAACTGTAGCTATACAATAGTATCAAACGGATTTAACGTTCCATGGGGTGTGCTCAGTAACACACATAGTACGCATCAAAGCTGTTTTAAATCGAGGCCTGGCATTGCTCCAGAGCGAGAATTACCGGCAAACTCAAGTGCGCAGAATTTTTCGATGCGGTGCGTAACAACCGCGGAGCAACTGGTGATTACGGGATTCTAATTCCCCGTTCTTACGACCTCGGTCAGTATCTCTGTAACTTACTCACGTGCGTTTAAATTACCGTGGTAGCTCAGTCTGTTCTACTGTGCCGCAGTGTTTGGGAAACAGGAAATGATTGAAGGTATAACTCAAAGGGAAGATCCACCTCCTCGCTGAAGCTTCTTCCCCGATCTATTTTCGCAGTCAAATAATAATATCGTGAGTGACTCGAAATGATAAAGTCGTCCCTCTCTTCACAATTCTTTTGCTCCGGTTTCGATCGCGCCAGAAATGCTATAACGGCGGCGGCATATAAAAAGAGGCAGAGTAACTAACTACTGATCTCGGTAACCTACGCGCGTTCAGACGGTGGTTAATGGCAAAGTTACGAACTGCAAATATCTACGGATATGATGATAATTAATGGATACCGGTTACGACCTAGGTTGTGTAAACTGGGCATAAAGCACAAAGATTGAATTCATTAAACTTACCTTCAATTCACGTTTTATTTCAGCAAAACGATAATGCAATCTGCCGTGAACGGGTACCTTACTTTTATTTTGAATATATTTTCAATCGACCCCTAGCAAAGAAAAGAAAGCCATTAAGTTGTGCCGTACGCTAGGCATGTCACTCTGTCGTGCTACTGTGTTGTACTGATATCATTGAGCAAATTTTGCTGCTATTACTATTTGAGCTTTAAGCCGTGGTAGCGACATAACTCCTCGGCGGTGTCAGAGTCGCTTGCACGGCTTCGGCGGCGTCTCCTCCCGTGACTCACCCTTTGGCTTTGTGGGGGTGGTTTCCAGCCCCCTCCCTGCTATTTTCGATTGGGCGGGGGTGCGTCTCGCATGCCAATTGGCCGTGGGGGAGGGGTGTTCAGCGGGGGTCGGAAAGAGAGAGCGTATTGGCTCTAGGGGGGTGAGCTCCCCCCCCCCCCAGTAATGAGGGGATAATCGAATCAAGGAGGAGCCTTAGGGGGGAGTACAGGGGGTAGAGCCCCCGATATCCGCCCCCGAAGACCTTGGATGTGCGTCATCCCCTCTGCCCCCGGCGAGTGACGGAACATTGCATCTGGGAATGCGCATTTCACTGCCGCGAGATGGGCAAATGCACCTTAGAGCATGCATTCGAAAAAGACGTAATACATGGCTATCGTGTGTGCCACCTCATGGGTGTTCGGCTGGTTTCGATTATTGTCACTCAATACACCTTAATCAATGCATTTCATTTTCGTTAAATTACATTTTTGTCTTGTTGAGAAGTCATAACTAACATATGAGGTCACAAAGACAACCTTCATTGCTTTATCTTTTAGTTATGATTCCTATAAATTATAATCACGAAATCTTCACGAAGTATTAGCTTACAGTGTCGATGTATTTCAATTCATTTCTTCCTAAATAATTGATGATAGACAACCTTAACGAACTTTATTAGATATATGCTACCTCGTCATTTTAACCGCTGAGTTCTCCTCATAATATTAAATTATAATTTCGATTCTATTCTATTCATTGCGTTTAAATATTTTTATCATTAAAAATGCTAAAATATATAAGGAACTCTTTCGGTGTTCATCCGGAATTTACCAGAATTTTGTATCTTTTAGATGTTTCTAATTTATACAGAAATATAAGGAGCCAATATTTGGCCTGATTATGTGAAAGAATTGGTGCATATGTTTCGTTGTGGCGTTACTCCTACAATGTATTTTAAAAGGCGACAACATTAATTTAGACGAATGAATAAATATTTAATACACTAAAATTCCCGTTATTTTCTGGATTCACCGTATTTGTCAGACTCGTATTTGGTGAATTGTTTTTACGTTGTCAGAGTATTGGGTTGTACATTACGCGAAACAGGAAAATTGAGTGTAAACATTTTTTACATTTGCTAGCAGGAGAAAGCAATAAGCAATCCGTATCCGTCAACAAATTTTAAATAATGGCCTTTTTTCCTTTTATTAATATTTTTGAGCAAGCTAGTAGGATATGGAAATCCATTCGTCAGCAGATTTTTAATAATTGAATTCGTTTCTTTGATTATTATTCTTGAGCGTTAAATTGTGTACCCTCATTTCCTTGTTTGCAAGTCTAGTGGTAAGCCACTCATGTGTAGCACTTAAGGCAGGTGGGGAAGGTAGGCGGAGAAATTTTTCAAACAGCTGATCAAGATATCTCTCAACAGATAAAAAAAACTGCCATCGTGTATAACAAATATCGGATTGCACACATACCTTAGGAACATAATATACTGTCTCAATATTTTCAATCGTCGGATACTCTATAAATATAGAAATATACACTAATAACTCTATTTAATAATTCACAGCAAATTTTCAATTATTATTGAATAGCTTGAGGGCCTGCGTTCCCAATTATTTTCCACGTATTAATCATTGTTCAGAACTTATTAGTTACTGTGTAGTGGCAACACCAAAATTGTCGAAAATATATTTTAAATCATCATGAAAAACGCTATTATTTTTTAATCCAGCTTCAACCGATATTAAAATTTTCTGCAACGAGATAAAATTTGGGTGTAGTAATTCGAATACTGCTGCGTGAACGGCGATGAAATACACATGAATTGCCTTGAGAAAATCCTCTGGTCAGGGAATCGAACTATGGAAATTTGGCCCTCTGAGCCGTTGCGTAGACCACCATGCTATTCTGGTTCTTAGATTTTCACAGCTATTGTACCGAGGCTGATGGTACTAGAGGTTAGGCTTTGAGCCTCTGAGTTGTCTGCGCAGTGGCCCGGAAAGCCAAAGGTTCTTGGCTCGATTCCCGGTCCTAGGGATATTTTTCTCATGGTAATTCATGTGTATACAATTTTTGTTTTCTTTTTTTTCCGGAATTTATTCTCACTGGTCAAAACTTTCAAGATAGGAAACAAAATAGAGATAATTTACCTAAAGTCAGAGGATAATTGGATTAGGTGCAGTTTTAAAGGAAGGAGGCAGTAAAATATTTTCGATTAAATTTTACTGCCTTTTCCATGCTCCGATTGTAATATTTACGTTCAATCCTTTTGGTAAACGTGATCGCACGACCCGTGGCGGAGGATGAGAGGCGCCGGTTGGCGCCACAAAAAGCGCCGTCACTCGCAGTGGCTCACCACTGGAACGGGGGGGATTAAAATGGAGCGGGAATTGAAAAGAAGAGAAAAATCGGCGGCGGCGGGAGGCGGAAATGAAATGAGCGCACCTCATTGGACAGCGGCGTTGCGGAAGTGAGGTGGAAGGGGGAAGTGGCAGTGGGTGGGTGTGGAAGGAGGAAAAAAATCATTTTTCTCTTTTTCCTTATTTTTTCCCTATCTCTCTCTCCATATATATATATTTCTAATTTTCTCCATTCGCGGAAACGGTTAATTATTTCCCGGTAGATTTTCATTCTGAATAATTCACTTTTCCTCCTCGTGGCTAACACTTTTCAAAGTCTATATGCTTTCATTCAGAATTGAGAGGAGTGAAGACGAGAAGGATCGTTGATATCGACCCGGTGACGAATGTTGCCCTGAGTTGTAATGCAGTTAGTGGCCTCCTCATGGAGAAAATAAGGGTGGAATTACGGGAAAGGCGATAGTTTACGGATCTTCACCAAATCGATCGCAAGGGTGTGAATGGCATAATCGGTTCAAGCTGTGCGTAGAGTGCATCACTGATTCTCATCAGTGTATAATCATCCACGCTTTTTCATGACGCGGAAAGTAGGAATCATTGGACAGAAGGCATTGAGTTATGAGTTATGAGCTATGAGCCCTGAACTGATACAAAAATGAATTGTATCCTGTTTTGTTAGAAACTCTCGTAGTAGTTATTTCCGTCATCAGCCATGAGATTGAGATAAAATATATTTATTTTGCATTTAAAATCAATTATCAAGAAAATTAAAAAAATAATCGGAGGCTGCACAGCCTCGTCTGGGAATTCAATAAATGGCCAAAAATACAATCCCCCGTACGGCCTTCGAGTGCATATGATTACAAAACCAAGCGGAGTAGTATTCTACCAAAAATAACGGCTCTTGATAAGGCAATACGAACATTTAAAAATAAGAAAAAATATGTAAAATATCATAATAATTGTATACAAAACAGTGAAAAAGCTTCTCTGATATTCTGTTCAGCTACTCTGAAGCTCTCTCTTCTCTCCAATAAGCTCGGCTTTTCGTGTATGGTACACGTTATTTTGTTCTACATGGCACATAGTAAAATTTAGACTGTGTTTGTAAAGTACGATTTTTAACGATGATTTCGGTGTCCCTTAGTCTCCAAGAAACGCCGATGTAAACTTAATGATTGATAGTAATTACTTGCGATTTATGACAAGGTGTCAATCAATGGGTGGCAATGGTATATATGACGCTAGATGACGGTACTCTTGCAGTCGCTCGTCAATAGCAAGAAGAAACCCGACTCTCAAAGGGCGGACCCTTGAAGTTTTAGCCAGCGAGGTCAGCAAGGTCCTCAAGGTCTCCATTATAAAAAGAACCCTTGCGGAAAATTACTGGCAACTTCCAAGGATGAAGTAAAAAAGACCAAGAAGATGTAGATTATAGCAATTAGTGTGGGGTCATAGAATCTTAGGACAATGAAGATGGCGAGCAAGGTAGAAAAATAGAAATGGAGATGTAAAAAGGGAAAAATAGACATTTTTGGATTGCTAGGTGGGGTGAAATGGAAGTGGGGATTACGGAAGTGATGGTTACAGGGTTATGCATAGTAATGAAGAGGTAAGTCAACTGGTTTGCTATTTGACGGAAAGATGGGTAGAAGTGTGGACGGTATAGAGCTGGTAGGCGACGGGAAATTTTCCGCAGATGCCAAGTACACGGTCAGTTCTTATCCATCTTCAGATAAAAAATATATTTAAAGATATACATCTAAAAGATTTATACGTAAGAATTGAACATTTATTACTACCGGCTGTGCATTTGAAGTGTTCGTGAAACATTGTTGAGACTTTTAATTTATTATTGCGCTTTTGTAAAGTACCTACTTGTAGAAAGTTCATTATGAGTCGCTAATTAATTCACTTTCATTAAATCGAAAAATCACAAAGTCTCTTTATTGCTATTACTCACTCTCTCATCATCCCATCTCTTGTCGCAACTAGTTTCCTTTCCGAAGACTCGTTCGAATATCATATCGTTCCGTGCAGTGGTGCAGTCCCATAATCACGGGGCGTCGCTTCCGGCTACAGGATCTCTCTCCCCTCTGCTCGCATCGCATTCGCACCCCGATCGCTATGCCGAGCGCCATTTGCATATGGGCGCCCCTACTAATGTATTCATCCGCGGCGGTGCTCCGCCGTGCGGACGCCCCCGAGGGCCTTTTCGTCCTTCTTTTGTCTTCTCCTCTCTCGTCCGCGTCTCTCGCAGAGCGCGAAATGCAACGAATAATTATGCGCGCAGATAGAACCTAAATCCCAAATGCTGGCTGCTCCTTGTGAACGTTTGCGCGTATTTTCCCGTCTCTTCAATACATTAAACATATATTACTTACGAATATGTCGCCCAATTGGTGTGACAATGGTAACCGCGGAGGGTAGCTGTTTTCACTGATAGTAACTTCCGTGGTTTATGAAGCGCACAAACAAACATGCTCCGTTGCCGTATACTACACTGCAGAGGAATTTGGTCCAAAAATCAACCTGGATACTGACGTCCTGTGGTTTCACGGTGGAGTGAAGCGCCAGAACGCCGTTCCGGCACTGGTTTACATAAAACATAATAGTCAAATAACATTTTAATCAATTTGGTTGCCACAAAATGTCAAATATAAGTTTTTTGTTAAAATGTAAATAATAACTTGTGGTGGAAAACACAGAGTAATATTTCACTAGTAAAAAAAGTTAGGGAAAGTGCGTTCCGGCACTGCTAATTTTGCCATGACGTCACAATGTCACTATTCCTGTACGAGTCCTGTGTGTGCCTCATCATTTCGAATTAATTCTTCAGTAATGAATGTATATATCCTCGCTATACTCTATATATACCTACTCTATACGCCTCGATATCTACTACTTCTTCATGTTTAAATGCGAACGAATTAAAATTTTAAATACCAGTTACTTTCCGTATTATCCATTTTACACAAAATCAGTGGTGTTCAATTTTTATTCACGAAATATGGAAAGCCTGTTGTACATGCATCAAAGAGAAATCTCGTCTAGCCATTCGGTAACGATGCGTGAAGCGGGTGGTCCGGGACATCTCGAGAAAAGACTGGTAATGGGACCAATATTTCGCCTTAGCAGCGCAATGTCAGCGATTATTATCGGATACTCATATCCATGGTGGTCCATTATCTGGTATTTTGGAAGTATAGGAGGCTAAATTACTTCTTGAAGATGGACTTGTATATTAACCAACATTACGAATGAAAAAAATGGAAATGTTAATCTAATTATGCATGAAAAACGTGACTTATTTCATGAATTATACAAATATTTAAATGCAGAGGGTCAAACTCCTTGTTTTCGATAAGTAATGGTGTTTCAATTGGAACTCTTTCGAACCAATGGATAGATGAAACAGTTCATGTAAATCTTTCGGACTTCATTTTTTGTTTCGAAACAATGTAGTTCAATTCAGTAGGATAGAAATTCAGAAAATTGTATATCTGATTACATATTATCGAAAACAATCGTTGGCGGAGTTCATCTAATGAGGGTAAGACATGGTGATGAATTATGCTTTTAAATTATAATCCTCTCTCAATCCATTACACAAACAAGTGGTTCAGAATTCACTTGATGACAAGTTTGGCCAGATATGGTCAAAAACGGTCGTTAGTGTTAATAAATCAAGTGTTGAATGAAACCTTGGGATTTAAAAAGGGGATCGTGGGAGCCCAGTGGGTAGAGCGCTTGGCTGTTGAGCGAGGGAACTCGGGTTCGATGCCCGAGTGAAGCCTTCGGACACCTCCAAATAAATTCCTAGCAGTGAGAGGCGGCCGAGGGAAAGGATCTGACACCCTACCTGAAAGTGCGATTTTCACACGCCTGTGGCTTATTTATGGGTAAGCTCTACCCTCACCTATACAAACAAACCCACGGATCGAATAACTGAGTGAGACGGAGCAGAATTAAAGCAAGATTAAGTGATTGTGGTCTGCCATGGGGTCAATTAAGGTAATAGTAAATAGAATTAAACTTTGTATAAAAATCATAATGCACCATAACTACACTATCCAAGTCCAACGCGCTCGCGATTTTCTTCTGCCACGTCAACCTTCTTACTTATGCCGTGGCATTCAGAAATAAAATATGAGGCTGTGAGGTAAAGAAAAACCCAGGGAAAAGCCCTTGGAAATCCTCAAATATAATCATCAAAGTGTCAGGTGGCTCTAAGGAAAAGACCTGGCCACCCCCGCCTACTCTGATTGTGTGATAATCAAACTCCCGAGCTTTTTTTCGGAGCTCCTCCCTCACATAGCCAAACCAATCCTTGGGTTGAATCACTGAGAGAGAGTAGGTCAAGGTGTCTCAGTTTATTTTTCTGTTGACGGGTTTTTCAAATTCTAATTGCGAGAAAATGATTTTAATTAAAAACAAATGATTTATCCTCTCATTGCGTAATGTTACACCAAAATCACAGAGATAACCTTATTATGAAAAAATAGTAAGAATCTAATTTAACTGTTGATTTTTATTTCTCCTCGATTTTTAAGTATCGAATTATAGAGAAAACTGGAGAGAAACGAAAGTTCGTTTCTAAAACGAGTGCTGCGCTAACTGTATAGCGTAGGAATGATACTCTTTTATCCTTGCAACGGCTAACTCAGCCGAGCCCTGTGGTCATGATTCGAAAACGTCTGATTCAAATAGGACGTAGTAAATGTGGAGACCGCCCATTGTTGACTATTCACCTGAAGAGCAACGCCATTGCAGTGAATCGAGGAACAACTTTGCCATCAATACCTTGCCGCAATTACATTAAGCCGTGGTGTCGGAAGAGAGGGAAGATTGGCTTGAAGGCACAACTCAAATGACTATCGACTAGCGCAGGTGGACAACTGTGGAAATGCGCTCTGTTCTTGGCCGTTCATCTGTTAAGAGTGGCCGGACGAGGCTGAATTTTGACATGACGCGATTCCCCAATTCCCGAATCGCGCACACCACCTGTCACGTGATACGATCCCCGTTATGACTGTTCTCCACATTTCGCCCGCACACCGCACAATACGGATACTTCCTAATAGGGATGATAAAGCCTGGTTTGCATGTCGATGTTGAAAGGTATAATAGCAGCATCAGAACGATATCTAGCCGCAAGTATCAAAACAGAAATATCCGAGGAGTGTCAATGTCCTTCGCGATGCCATAAGTGGAAAAAAATGGAAGCGCCTGTTAGATTTAGAAAAGTGGGTCGCCTCCCCCTGATTCAATGCCATTAAACTGTTTTCATTATATTCTGTATCCTTCGAGACGACGAAATTTTACCATGACTTCGTTCGAAATAGGCTTTCTTTTCTCAACTCTGCCTTCGATCTCTCAAAGATAAGGAGGTGGGAGGTAAGATGTTTGTCTCATCGTCACACTGTTTTAAAAGAAGCCTCTTATTCATCTTGATCTAACGATGGAGGACTCTCGCTCCTTGAACTGTACTTTTCGAAGTTGGCAGCAATGATTGAGGCTAAATAAGAATATATCTCCACTATTTTTAACACTGGGGTGCCGAAAACCTTAGTGACACAAAATGTAAGCCAAAGCAAATTGCGGTCGCAAAGGAAAATATTTTCACATCTCCTGTTATTTGAGGAATACCCTTAAACTTTTGCTTTCAAGTGCTCCATCATAGGTATGAAATTGAAAAACTGCAAGCTGTAGATCTGAGGTGTGTTCAGAAAATATTGGGAACTTAATTTTTCAAAATTCTCGCGAGTTTAGAGAATTCAACTGTCAAATTTTTCATTATGTTGGTATACTTTCCCCTGAAGTATGATAAAAATTTTCAGCTGTATTCTTTGTTTAATTTTTCCGTCGCCGCCGCGAAGGTTAGGCGTGTTTTCATATGCTTGGCAATTTTTGGCTCACACTTCATTGTTTGTTCTTGAATTTTTGGCCAAAACATACTGTGGCGATTCCTCAGCTTCCATATTCGCCAGGCATGGCTCCAGTTGAAACTTCCCTATTTCCAAAAACAAAGAGAACCTTAAAGGGATGTCATTTTACAATAATTCGTAACATTAAAAGAAATCGCTGACAGAGCTGAAGGAAGAGTCTAAGAAATGTTCCGAACATAGGAAAAAGCGCTGGCACAAGTGCATAATATGTAATTGGGACTATTTTGAAGGCAACAACATTAATTAAGACGAATGAAAATGTTTGTTCAAAAACTAAAATTCCTGTTAGCTTCGTAACTCACCTATGACGTTACTTGCCGGAGTAGTAAAACAAACGCTGCCAAATGCGGTAAGTGTATCCATAATTTTCGAATCTTGATGCTTTCAAAGATGAACGGATTTAAGTTTGCTGATAGATCGTATCAAGATGAACCACATCCCCTGTCGATTCGTACTTACTTCGCAGTCACTGTCCATACGGGCGACTCGAGGACTATAGTAGTTTACTGTCACGTTACCCAACTTTGACTTAGAAACTCTGCCGTAATCATACATTCTCTAAGGTTTTATATCGCTTAAGGCACGATTTTTTTTTTAAATTTAACGATTCACTCCGTATTATTACCTGTCCTATATTCGTTAGTTTTTCGTGTATTTCTTTGTCTATTTTCTTTTTTTTTTCAAGTCCATTTCTAATGAGTTATCCTACCTTATATCTCTAATTAGTAACTCTACCTTATATTCGTTAGTTTTTCATGTACATCTTTGTGTATTTTCTCTTTTTACAAGTCGTTCTGTAGTAGGTTATCCTTCGTAATTTCATTTTTGATCCTTATATAAACTTGAAATACAACTGCCGACTATTGCTGGAGGTGCGTTGTCATAGTGCAAATGAATTCCATATCTCTCTCTTCCCGTCCTTCAACTTTAATGGCTTCACGTTCGCCGCCATTCACCACATTCCCTCTTCCAATGTCGTGTCTTCCTTCCTTCTTCTTTTTTTACAGCGCGCGCCCTCTCTCTCTCTTCGGGAGTTGAGTCGTCGACGGCGGAGGCCCCACCTAGCTCACCACCCACCCTTCGCTCTCCCCTTTTCCGATCCCCTGGGGGTTTATACGCTCCCCCACTACACCCTATCCCTCCCCCGCGGCACAATCCCTCCTATCTCCCCCCCCCCTCTCACAGACTAATGGAAGGGGGAATGTTGGGAGGGAGGGGGTACTCCCCCACCCCCACCCTATTCGTTCATCCAATCCACATCCATTTCCCTCCCTCTCTCTTCACTTCTTTCCGCCTACTCCCCAACCCCCCAGTGTTCCCCGGGGGATAGAAGTGGGAGGGGGTGGCCGGGGGTGGGAGAATGTGGATGTGTGTGTCCCCGCCCCCTTCACCACCCTACCTCTCCCCCCCCCTTATCCGCCTCTACCCCCTCCCCCCTCATCCCTCGGTCTTTCATTCCGCCATCTTGCAGTGTGGGTAAAAGGCTTTCATGCGAGCGCCCATTATTTCTAAGCTTGCGCACACCTAAATCTAATTTGCGTATGCTGAAAGCCTTGTTGTCTGGGGCGCGGAGGGATGAGACAGCGAGCGGGCGGGTTGCGGCGGGAGCGGCTGAGCGTGGGTGTTGGATGTGGGGGAGGTTGGAGGAGGGGGTGGCACTCGCGTGTGTGTTCCACGCCGCACGGAGACGCCAAGTGTTCCTGTTTCGACGCGACGTCGTATTGGCATCGGCGGTGAGCGGGTTGCCTAGTTTATGGGCATCAGATTTGAGTGCGTTCCTGGCGATCGCGGGTTGGGGTACGAGACTCAGCCGTTTGGATATGACAAAAATTAGCCTATTTTTATCTTCCTTAATGTGATGAAATGTGTCAAATTAAAAATTTGCATTTTTATGACTGATTTTGAGCCAAAAACCTTAACGCTGCGGTTTTTTGCACCCGATGATTATGATACAGTGAGGTAAATAGTGGATACAAATAAATGTGAAAAAGAACAGTCAGAATCATTTAGGCCATAAACTAAGTACCTCTACTATTCAATCGCGGTTTATTATGGAGGGAATCCGCTCACCTGATAAAAACCTGTTTCACTCTTTGTGTAATGCACTTAGAAGAGCTTTTCTTCTTAGGCTTCCGACAGACTTAAGCTATAGAGGCATACTAGCATACCCATTTATTCTATACGGCAAAGCACGAGCTGCACTGCTGAAGGATACCACTCATTATATCTGTATGCTGGAAAAATCACACTTTGAAGCCTTTAGTTATGTTTTAAGAGGACAAATTGCTCCCTACTGACCTGTATTTTCGTATACCAATTCGTCGGTGAAAATTTATTCCTCGGTTAATTTGGCATGGGCCAACTCCGTACACCGTAAAATTTCTGGACGATAGATTAAGTTTGAAATAAGATGAAAAAGGACTTGTCAAACGGGAGTGATGCATCTGAAAAATTCAGGCGTAATGCAATAGGTACTTTGTTACTACAGTGTTACTGCGAGTAGTACCTTAATAATGAAGCGTATCTTTAAGATAGCCTGTCCACTTTTCCTTCGGAGTTAACAGCTTAAGTGTTTGGGGGAATCTTCTCGGATTTTCCATTGGGTCAAGATCTGGATGATGAATAATTTCGTTGGGAAAATAGTCCAAAATCCGCAGGGCTGATTTTGCCGATATCTGTTCTAATAGGATCGTATTATTGTATCGTAGGATCCTCAGTAAAACTGAAGCAAACCCTAACCGCGTGGGATTACAGAGAAGAATTTAATTAACTGAAATAATTCACCCTAAATTAGAAACCCTAATTCACCCTAAATTAAAATAGAGAAATCCTAACATTATTATTTTACGTATGTTCGGAATTTCACGTGTATTTAATGTCAATGTGTCGTCACGGAATGGGCACTAGAGAGATCGGCCCTGGGTTTTATGCCCAGGTGGGAGTGTGCGTGCAGCTAGGAGCCGCCTGAAACTCGGAAGCTATGCCCTAGGCTTCGGATGCTTGAGCAATTGAGAGTGGATATCTTCCAGAGCGTCACGGAGATTATCATATCAGAACTGCCCTATTTCAGTCCGACGGAAACGATAAATTACGAGAGATATTTTGCCGAACGGATAGGTATGGGAATTCGTTTTCCCCCGAACAATTGAGGACTTTAATAAGTGCTTGGTGGAACTTCGTTAAGAGCATTTCCTTTCTTATTTATTAACGACTGGTGTCCAAACACCCCCTGCCACACACCGATAGAGGCGGCTTGCGGGGTAGTATGCAGATGTGAGTGCGTGGGTGTGCTGGCACCCTTGTTATGTGCGTGTGCAAATGAGAGCGGGGGTGGTGGAGGGGAGGACGCTTCTGGGGGTGGGATGGGGTGGAAAGGGGTCCCCTTCAGATGGGGGGGGGGGGGGGGGTGAGATATGGGGAGGGTAATTTTGTAGACTGATAGAAATAATAGTGTTATCTAGCGTATTTTATGTTAACCCTGTCGCTGTCGTGAATTTATCCCCCACTAATAGTGGTTTCTCTCCTTTCGCTATTGAGATTAGTTTTCTTGTTTTCCTAACCTTCATTTATGATTAGAAAAATAGAATTACTCCATGATCATATTTACTGTGAATTTTTATCAATTCATTTACACCCATATCAGCTTGAAATCGAGAATGGCGTAACTTATGGATTCATTATTTATATGGTGGAAATGGCATTGATTTAAGAAGTCCGGACTATTTTTTTTTTCGATTATTGTGGAGTAATGATAATGTTTGCTTCAAAATGGGCTTCAAAACCTGCTACTAATTTACACGTGAAACAATTTCGTATGAACTCGTAGAGACACGATTTTCTCACTTTTTTTGCCTCAGCGCATTGATTAATAAGCTAATTTGAGGACTTTCTTCCGATTTATTTGCATTGACTGGAGCATGCACATGCTTCGAGCCCCTGGCGTTTTTCAGAACTCTTCCCCCGCTCACCACAACCATATGATACGACTGCGAGCTTGAGACGCTTTGAGGGTACGGATAGCGAGTTCACATATCTACGTACTAGCTACTCCGCAAGTCCCCTCATTAGTCTTACCAGCCATTTGTCACTCTCATTTTTAATTCGATCAACCCACACTTGCAACAGAATGGAAAGTTAACTATTCATTAAGAGCGAAAATAAATAAAAATACGTCAATATATATATTGACATATAAAGCGTCTATATTAGTCGTAAATCCACCGAGTTGGGCATATTTATCGCTTAATCAATTCAAGGAATTTTAGGGGTCCGACATCACTCAATACCTAATTCTTAATACTATTATTGCTCGCCGTTTCAATAGCCTTGTGGTGGGAGGACTGGGAGGTGTTATTCTGACGCTAGCCATTATCGTGTGTATGTATTAAAACATCAATGTGAGCTTTGGTCATGAGAATTGTCTATTACCTTTGTAAAAGGCCTGTATTTTTCAGGGGGAAAATAAATTTATGTTCCTATCTGCTATATTTTTTATATAACTCTATCTAATTTTGTTATTTTTTCATACTTTTACTTATTATCTTGTTATCTTTTTTACTATATAACTTTCTAGTCATCTATCTTATTTTTTACCGGTTATTATGATATTTTTATTTTATTTTATGATACTTCCTTATTTATCTTACTCTATATAGATGTGATTCAGTTTCGTTTTTCTGGATGTTTAATTTTGTATATATTTTATCGTCAGTCTCATGTGTTGTACATTAAAATCACTCGACGAGGTAGTGGTTTATATATCTTATCTTTGCGTTATAAGGGTCATTCCTAGAGCAAATGTGGTGGTATCTATCTTTCTATCCATTTATAATAATGATAATAATTGTTTATTACTCCAAAAAATAAAATCACAGAATAGAATTAATTACACAAAACGGAGTAACTTTAGGTAGCCATTAAGGGCAACCTGTTTTTTGGCTACCATCATTTGCATAGGGTCATAGGGTCAAGCAAGCACAACATTTGAATTGAAACAAGTACGTACATATGATGATAAAATCACTACCATTGATATATATTTCCTTGTTTTTAAGTGCTTTTAGATGTTGAAAAATATTGCTAACCAATATTTTTAGTATGCTTGTATCCTATTCTTACTTAAGGTAAGTTCCCAATTGTGAGCCGCTTCTTACGTTTTATTTCAGTCACCAAGGTAACTTTTACTGCGCGGAAGATTGAAAGCCAAATAAAAAAAACTAGGAGGCACAAAAGGAGAATTTGACTAGTTACTTCCTCCCTCAAGAAGATTCCACTGTGTTAGGAACGGTCTACTCTTTCGCCCAAGATATCCTCTCCATTGCATGATCAGAGGTTGCAGAAAGATGGAAAGTCTTTCCAATCGTTGGAACTCGGGATGCATTTTTTTCCCGTCACGCAAGTGCCATTTCATCACTCTAAAAATATTGCCGTTGCTTTTCTGCAAGCCGAATTATGAAGAACCTGAAAACGATGGGAGAACATTGTGGGCATTAGCGTAGAAGCATAAGGAGAAATATCCTTGCTCCGAACTCAATATATGGAGGTAAGGAAGTAGAAAAAAGGCTTTCCTGAGAGCGAATTGGGAAGTTATCTATCTATCTATCTATATAAAAGAGGATGTCTGTTTGTCTCTCCGCGATACGTTTCTATGCGGCTGCATGGATTGCGACCAAAGTTTGTACGTAGGTACATGTCATATTCTCAAACCCCGTAGTGTTACTTACGGTTGCGTCCGACATGTCCTTTGCATCGTTTTTTCAATTATCGAACCTTGCAAGTGCGCTCATTGCCACCTGGTTCCCATTCCCCATCCTCTGCTTACACTCCCACCTTCAGATCACATCTCTATTCACTCTGCCATGTTCGTATATCTTTGTGTGCGAGGTGAAGGCCGATTTGGCGACTTCCAGTTCCAATTCTGCCTTTTCTCGTAAATTCACTTTTTTAACCCCTATCAAAATATTACTTTTCCAACCCCCCACCATTACTTCTGTAGAAAGAATACGTATTTCATTAAAATCTAAGGTTCTTTCCCCCATTATTTTAGCCTCTTGGGAATTGTAGGGAGTGAAATGAAAAATTATTTCATGTCTGTGACATTTTGGAAAAATCCTTCTCCTTTATCTGAGCTTAATTAAGCTAATGCAGTTTTCTTATAAATATTAAAAATAACAATGATACATAAAACTTTGAGGTCCACAGTGTTTTCGAACATCGAGTAGGAAGGTGTGTATGTAGCCGAATGCAAAGGCACCTCTGCTGTGCCGAGGTGACGAGTTTCCCCCCCCCCCCCCCTCCCCCTTTAGCATCCCCATTTGGATGAGCCGTGTCTAAGAGGGGAGCCGCTCTTAAAATCAGCGCCGAGTGATCGCAGCGACGAGTCAACGAAGCTTTTAAGCGCACATTTGTGACTCCCTGCTTGGAGAGGGTGGGAAAAAGGCGCGGAGTGCACTATCATTTTGGGGGGGGGGAGGGAAATTGGAGGTGACAGGAGGGGGGAGGGGGTGTGCCGTTGCTGTATGTACGTCGGGAAAGAGAGACACCTGGCGGGAGAGAAGCGGATTCATCCGGAGTGGGTGGCTTGAGAATCGCTCATCTGCGCCCAGTTGTCAATCCTACCTAAGCCGCCCCCTCCCCCCCTCGGCCCCTGCCTCTTAGACTTCGTGAGGAAGATGTACGAATCAGAGAGGGATGTTCGCAAGCGAAACGACTGAAGGGATACACGTCAGTTTCGTGAAGGTGACAAATTGTAGAGCAGAGGATTTGCGTACTAATAATTTTATTACCCTTTTACAGCATAATGCCATATCGATGGCTAAGTTCTAACAACATTTACCTCAGAAATTGCAACTTGTCAGGCGAGCAAAAAAACGATTAATTTTTTTTCTAATTGTACGCTGAAATTAAAAACAAAAAATTCATAAAACTGAAGAAGAAGCATACATTTGCCAACAAAGAGTTGTTTTTTTGCTTGAATGTTATTTTTTAATGTTAATACACTTAGTTTAAGATACCTGTGTCAAGCCGGCCAAATTTTGAGATACGTGTGGTTAGAACTTAGCCATCGATAAATTTGCTAATTGATTGAAGCTTTCACGGGCCATTGATTATGAATAAAAATATATTTTTTGGGTACTTTCCGCGAATATTTCTCTTCTCATCTCTTCCACTGACATTTCCCGTCGCGTCCTGGAGGAATGTAACGGTTATGTGATTTTGGTGGTCACAAGAGATGGTTTTATGGAAGTTACATTTAAAGAAACACGGTTCTCCATGTTTTGCCGAGCCTTCCCTCGGTATATTATTCCGGTGTTTTCGGATTTCAGTTGCCTCCCGGACCAGACAGGTTTTAAAGTTTAATTCTTTCACTACAGGTTTAAAGCGAGAGTAAAAGAAAAGCATAAAGTATAAGTTACATCCCCCGTAAATCTATCCACATAAAACACTCCGTAACCATAACAATCGTATTATAGTTACACTTTGAGGAAATCTCTAGTACGCGAGGGGATACGTCAGTGGAGGGATGCATAAATACGCGTAAGAAGCAAAAAAAAAAGAAATTTATCAATGTAAGCTACTGCATTGATATTTTATATTTTCACGCAGTCACGCGCGCAGGTTCAATGTTATTCATGCCAATGGTGAAATTTACCACATAAAAATCATATTCTTTCTCGAAGCATCACAAGAAAAATGATTTTTTCATGGTAAATTTCAGCCTTCTGTAAATTATTAAATATTGGTTCCAAACAATACCCTAACCATAAGCGAAATTCAAGCGCCCCTGAGGAAAAAATCCTGTGTTCCTATGAGTAGGTAGCAAAGCGTTCCTGCTGTAGCGTTCTAGATAACAGAGCAATTGCAAATATTAGTATATTGCCTTTGAGAGTCGTTAGATTTGGCGTACAGTAACGAGTCCAGAACAAAATTATTCTTTTAAATGGAAAAGGAGCAGCTACTCAAAGTTTTTTTAATACTAAATCCTTTCTTAAAAATAAAAAAAGTTGTATGAACGAAATTTCGTTCCTGTTTGAGTATGAAAATATTCATCATCATCAATTATCAACCCGATGATTGATTTAACAGAGAATTTCTTTGATTTCACTTACTAGGTAATTGAAAAAATCTTCTGTTCTATATCCCTCATGGTTTGCTATATGTATTTCATTATAGACCTTTTTCTGCCGTTTTTGCTTTCCACCAGTCCTTCAGCAATAATTTTCAGACCACCGTGTGTCATGTTGTGGCCGATTAAATTATCCCGCCTTCTTCCTAAGCTTTTCTAAACATATTTCTCCTCTCCCAATTATCTTAGAACTTCCTCGTTACTCAAACGACCTATCCATTTTATCTTCATCATTGTTCTATATCACCACATTTCGAAAGCTTCCGACCTTGATTCCTCCTCTACTGTAATCGTCAATTCCTCAATATCGTGGAGAAGAATATTCCAAATATAAGTCCAAACGAACTGCTTCCTTGCTTCAACGATTTTATGTTCATCTGTTACACAAAAAAATAAATCTCTGCTAAGCTATGCTAACTTTGTTAAATATCGTCGGCGTATGGAATGAAAAAACTATTTATTCACCATATCATATGATTTTTAAATTTTCTATCAAAGATAATAAACTTTTTTTATGATTTAAAAATCGTTTCATCTTTTCATAAAGATTTCCATGAATTATTAAATGCTTTCATCCCGGCAAGAGCGTTTTTTTTATATCGTCGTCCACCGCAAACTGTATTAACTTAATATTGTTCATATGCTTCCCGTTTTGTATTTATCCATGCAGCGTACCTCTATCTCTTTTTTGCAATCTTTTTCAGGTTCGAATTCGGACTTGAATATTGCGTTTAAATAATAAGCCTCTTGCTCGGATTGCAATTTTCAATCTCTGGTGAGGGTAGGTACAGGTGTGTGGAATCCGCTAAGAATTTGAATTGTGTGGAGAGAAAGCCAGTGTTGAGAATTCTGCAAAACAACACCTCAGTCCATGGCTGATTTGAGATTTGTTTTTTAGATTCCAGCCATAAAGAACCTTGATGGAGATACCACAGTTTTTTTTCGCCAAATTTCAGGGATGAGCAAACCTTTTACTTCGATCCGAAGCCATATAGAAGAGCGGGTATTGTCAAGGGGTTCAAACCCCACAAAACTTTTGGAGATGCAGTTTTTGGTGTACCTCCTCCCAATGGACCCCCACACCAAAGTTTTTTTCCCCACTCCAAATTAATGTCCCGAAAACTTCTCTGACTGTGGTCTTGCTCTGATATTCCATACCAAGTGATATGTATCTGCGATGTAGATTCTACATACTACCCCGAAAATCGTATCAATAGTCGTGGCAGGAGGCGTTAGGACACGTTAAAGATTGCAATTTTGGTGTAAAAAGTTCTTGGAGTGTTGCATGAGTTGAGGCGTTGTGGGTAGCTGAAGGATTTAAAGAAGCCAAGATACTTGACACGAAGACTTAACAGTCGCCTAAAAGGTTATGTAAATGGCTTAACAAATAAGTGTTTTTCGGTTACCTATACCTGAAGGATACCGTTATCATGACGTTAAGAGGATGCATTCACCTTTCTGTGCCATCTTTCCGCGTGTATAAAAATTACAACCTTATCATAAAGGCATGGCAAACATATCAAGACGTATTTCTTATTATATAATGTTCAAGAAATTTGAATAGAACAATAAAACTTGTCATCTGCACACAGGTTATTATAATGCAATAAGCCCAGGGTATCCTGGGAATTTAACTAACCACCTTTATCATCCTAATGATCTCTGGAAAAAATACAACATTTTTCAGACTGAACCTCCTATGCTTTCTGGGACGCTAAAAATCTATGTCTTGGCGCTAAATTGACGCACGGATTTTCGGCAGTTTGATACGTTGTACATTAGCGAGTGGATGATGTAGTTGCAGACCGAAAATTCTTTGTTGTAAATGTACAACAAAAAATTCTTTGGTAGTTCGATGTTACCCCGAGTAAGAAACAAACCAATATACCATGAATATCTGTTATTTACGCGGCTGTGTTTTAGAACAGTTTTTTTTTTATTTGTTATAAATACTTAGTTTTATATAATACATCTAGATTTTTCCTCAATACTAAAGATATTTTTATAGATTAGAACCATAGGTAGATCATGGGGGCTTACTAAAATTACAGCCGTTGAAAAGGGCACAATCACCAAAAAAAGTCAAATAAGTGGGGCGGCAGATAAATCGGCCCTTGCCAGTTTCTGCACAGCCAGCGAGGGCCGATATATCAGCCCGGTGGCAGTAATAGGGTTAGTCATGGTTGGTAGTGGAGTTATATATTAAATTGAGGAAATTACCATTAGATGTTTACATTTTATCATCGATATATCGCATTTCCACCACGTCAAGCCTGAAACGATTTCATACGCGCCTAAGATTTGAGCGAGTAATGCGTGGTGTAAAGGAGAGATGGAGCTGTCGGGAAGTGTCCCCTTGAAGGACTCCTTGCATGAGGATTTGGATGGTGCGTTCCATTCCGTGAGTGAGCGAGGGGGAACGCGAGACCCCCGTGGCATTTTTCCCTCCGACCAATCATCATCGCCTCCCCCTTTTCCTTCCCATCGTGCTTTTCCTTCTCCTCCATTACCCTCCTGGTGTATCGACCGCGCCCCCTCTGCTCCCTCCTTCCCTCCATCGTCGGCCGCTGCTTTGCTCTCTCCGTGCTACACTGTGCTACACTCCCCTCCGACAACACTTTCTCCGGCTCTTTCGAAGAGGTCGCACGGGAGTACGTTTCAGCCCTCTCTCATTCCTTAAAGCACTGCGTTACACTTCATTCGTTCCAAGCACTGCAACCCTATGATTGGGACGGGGTATGCCCAGACATTCGTGCGTATGGACAGCGGCCGCGAAGTGTATAAGAATCGACAGGGGACGTGGTGGATCTTGATTCGATCTATTAGTGAGGTCAAAGAGTTTGTTCAACTTTGAACGCAATAACAACGCCGGCAAAGAATGTACGAGGTGTGTTCCGAAAATTACGGCAATTTTAGTTTTTGAAAAAAATATTTATTTATTTATTCTTATAAATTATTGCTATCACCTTCAAAATAGTCCCCATTAAATATTATGCACATATTGTGCTTCTTCCAAGCCTTCCAAACACTTCTCAAATTCGATCTCAGGGCTAACCTTTAGATCGATTTCTTAAATGCCATCTTTGCTTCTAAAACGACGGCACTTTTAGGTTCTCTTTATTTTTGAAAGAGGAAATAAGACACACGGAGCCATGCCTGACGAATATGGAGGCTAGAGCATCGTTACATAACGAGAAATTTTAAAATTTAATTCTCGTTATTTTCTGAACACAGCTCGTATAGTGCAGCATTCCATTCCTCCATCTTTTTCATTCATCCGTAGCACTGCAATCCGGAGACGTATTATGCAGCCTTCCAATTTTTTTCTTTCCCTGGCCATTTTCTTGTGTTATTGATATTCTTCTTCCTTGTGCCATTCTTGACGTACTTATCGCTTCGCCTTCATTCATATTAGTGCAATACTAAGGTTTTTTACAGCTGATCTCTTCCTATTTCCAACCATATACTTTAGTACCCTGATGTTCTTCTTTCTCGGTTCCTTCATGATCTGCCTCTTGTACTTACCTGCTGATCTTCATTCGTTCATATTGCTGCAATTTTAAGAATTTTTATAGAACACCGCTCCATTTCCCCACTTCCCCAGCCATTTCCTGTCGTAATCAATTAAATGAATCTTTTCGTACTGTCCACTTTTCAAATGCGGATTTTTTTTCAAAACGCGTTTCGAGGCATAGCGTCATCATCAGGTCAATTAAAATCCATTAGAAGTGAATTTTGATTCATTCATCATGTTGTTACCTCTACATCTCGCCTAATACAGTTAAACTTATCATTTCCGCCATTAAAAGGACTGGAAAGCTTATTTTCTTTCCCATCATCTTTCCCGATGGTCCTTGTTTCTGAACCGAAGAGCACCTCACCCGGTACATGTTTTCATCTTTCGTTACTTTATCTCCAAACTTATACTTTTGGAGCTATGCATCTGCCTTTTTCGAGAATCAAAGCACAATGCGTACTCACTCCAGCAATAATATGTACTAATTTATATTATTATAGAATATTTATAAAATTATAAATTTTGGGTTAGTTTTGAACTATTTTATACCAGGCATTCGAGGTATCTATTGAAGGCACACTGTCGATACGTGGAGGATATTTTCGTTCTTCATCGAAGAGATCTTACTAAATGACTTCTTACCATGAATCAAATGAAGATTTTCGCTACCACCGACGAAAGCATCCGATGCACATTAGTTTGTCAACTCATGTATGCTGGCTCTGTTCACTCAAATAACGAGAAATTTTACGATTGCAAATTGTTTATCCGAGGGTTGCCGGAGGCAAAAAGGTAAAAGGTGGTATATTGAATGGTATGAGGTTGAAATACCTTTAGAAAATTAAAGCTTATGGCATATGTTTCTAATGCTAATTTTGAACCTCACTGGTCGATATTGATACTATAATGTTGTGAAAAAATTCTCTCTTTTCATTCAAAGTTCAAAAATCATTTTATGTCTACACGTTAGGTCCGTTTTTAGAACGGTTGTAACTAGACCCGTGTAAATAGGCAGACCTGTGGAGGACCCCTTCTTAGGGAGGTGGACGGCCATAGCCTGAAAGCGCCAGCGATATGCAGGAGGAGGACTACTGCGTGTGTGTCTGGGGGTGTGGAATGTAATGAATAAATTTTGAAATTTTAATCCTTACCCTCTTGAGATTGAATCCAATTTCACCAGATTTGTATATATTAATTTTAACAATTATTTTCTTTAATAAAGACCGTGTTAATTATTCTGTTAAAGGAGACATCATTAAAATAAAGTTAACTGCTCAATTTTGGTATTCTGACTGTGAAATTTGTCAGCGTCGAAACAGGGGGGGTCACCAAAGATTTCCAGGTTGGGTGGCGCACTGGGATACGTCCCGGTGGCCCAGCACGGGCCTGCACATAGGTAGCTATCTGCAACCTACCTATAGTCTTCGTTTATAAGGAAATTACATTTCGCACCTTGATCGTTCGCCTCCGTGAAAGATAGCCTCATTCATAGGCGGATTCAGGGGGGGGGGGGCACGGGGGCACCTGCCCCCCCCAGACCCTCAAAAATATGCAAGATTTTTAATACGGTCCCATTATGATTGCGTTAGTTTTGTATTACGGGGTATCGTTTTGCCCCACCCAGAACAAAATCCTGGATACGGCCTTGGTTGTGCCCCTCCCATAAAAAAATCCTGGATCCGCCCCTGGCCCCATTAGATTTGTGTGGTACGTTATTTGAGGAACTGACCGACAAGTTATGTCATTTGGTACTTTCTTTGGGACTGTGGTTAAACGTCCCACCCAATGTGCGGAGTGCTGTACTTTATGAGCACTCTACATAATAATTCAGCAGAGATTTGGCAGTCTCTGAAAATTCTTCGCCATCGCCTGAATCCGAACCTAGACCCGCAAGGAGGAAACGCATTATCCTAGGAACCAACTTAATTGCATTGAAAATTACCGTGTTCTCATTATAAATCGAATCTGAAGATCATCTTTTTGACCGTAGCTTATCATCTGCCTCTCAAGAGAGCCCTTGGGGATTACCAATGGTTGTCCTTCACCTCTTATTTCTTGCACGAACGATTGCGGCAGTATGGCAGACAGAGCACGTGGCTGCTTACCGAAGAGTCCTGGCACCAAATCCCACGCAATGAAAAAAATCCCCGTGAAATACGAGTGACCCCGTGTAAGAAATCGATCGCTGCACCCAGTCATCATCATTGAAAATTGGTTAACAATCCTATGATTGGTTTGACGCAGCTTTCCACTCAATTCTTCCTTCAGCTAATCTTTCAACACCTACGGATTTTTTCTCCTTCAAGTACTTATTTACCTCTTCCCAGTATTTTATTCGAAGTCTTGCCATACTTGCCATTCATTTTTCCCTTAACAATTTGTCCTCATTTTTCCATCATTCCTCAATATATGGCAGATTAGGTCGTTCATTCTTCTTAAAGTTTTCACGAGGCTCCTCTTCTCTCCTATTTTTCTAAGTATTTCCTCATTACTCTCACGTTCGATCCATTTTTCTTAGCATTCTTGTGTAGACGAACGTTCGTTATGAATACAACTGCTGTTTATTCCGGGGTGAGGGCTTCCCTCGCCTTTTCTATCCAACCATCACGTCGGCGCAGTGATTGTGAGTGGCTCATGACGTCACGTTTGAAATCCTCCGGTGGAAGATTCATCGCAGGAGAATAGCCTCACCCTCTGCTATTTTCTAAGTCCCCAAAATTTGCTAGAGTACGCCTCAAGGCGCAGACGACAAGGTGCAGCTGCGTTTGATGCGCGGCTGAATGGCGAAACACTTCCTTCCCTTCACGAAGGCGCCTAATTGAGCCAAACAGCTCCTCTACTCGACGCGTTAGGCTTAATTAGGCCGCCGCGACCCGGCGCCTCGTCATAATGAAAACGGTCATCCGGGCGCCACCCCTCCCCCCACTCCTGCCCCCTACCTTGGAAGGGGAGGGAGCATTTCACCCTCCCCCTTCCCGCCCCTCCACTCGCCAGAGCGTATTGGACAGTGTGTATGGTCATGCTGATTCGATATTCGCTCGCAAGAAAGCAGACCAGAGGATCTCGCTCGCTCTGTGATGCAACTCGAAGGTTAGTTATGATACGTGAGGGTAGACCTCTCCCCAAACTAGACCACAGGCGAGTGAATAGTACATATGCAGGGTAGGGCGGCCAGTTCCTCTCCCTGGGCTACCTTAATGTGAGGAATATGAATTGGGGATGTCGGAAGGCTACACCTGGGATTTTAAGCGGGAAATCTTAGATCAGTAGCCCTAAGTTCTACCTAGTGGTATCCTCCCCGAAACTGATATCGATGGAATATCTTTGCATAGATTTGTTGACGGGGTGGAATGGGACAGCTGTGGGATGAGTCTCCCCACATTGCTTGCCAAAAGAGTGCTGTGTATTGGCTTGATCGCAAAGATTCTCTTAATGGACTTTAAGAGGATTTATGTTTTCTGCTAGACCGGTCTTTTTTGGTGACAGAACACCTGCTCAAAACACATGATATTAACTTAGGAATTTCCCGGATTTAAAAAGTTGATCCTTGTCAAGATTGGCCTCAAATGTGGAAATTTTACTTAAGTTATTTTCTCAGTTTTTGAATAAATAAGATACATTCAAATATTGATCGGGGTCACTTCTACGACGGGCCGAGAAAGAGGTATGCATCCTTCTATTTGTCCACAGAGTGCCGGGAATCGTAAAAAAATTGGTTTTTTGATAACTTTTGGTGGAAGCACGGGAGGAAGAAATTTTCCAGCGTATTTTTTTCTCTCTAAATTGTGTTAATATTATTCAATAGCCCCTCGGAAAGCGCTAAGGTTATGTATAATCTTCACGCAGATGTTGAAGAATAAACTGAAATTCTGATTGCGGTGACGATTCAATGGATTGGATTTATGTGCGTAAAAGCATGGAGTCGTTGAATCCGATCAATCAGTGTAATTAGTCAAAATATTTATAGGTAGATTTTTTCCAAAGAAAATATAGAGAAAATGTAAAATAATATTTACATGAATGCGTCAGAGGAAAGTTTAAATTATTTTCAGCTATCACCTTTCTAAGAAAACCTGAGTTCATCGAGAAAGGTTAGCTGAAGTATATGACTTTCCTTCTATTCGTCTTCAGTTGTTAAGATGGTGGATGTTTAACAGGTCCGTTTACGAAATATTTGCATTCCTTGATCATTTGAGACGAAATAAGTTGATGCATTCGACGGGCATCATCGACTTATATTTGATTTTCCTTGATTTGCTGTGTTCTTCCCTGAAATTTCACCTTTTACCTAAAGATTATATTCACGAACTAGAAAGAGGTGGAGTGAGGATCGATACTTGCGTGCATACTGTAAAATCAAAGCCTGTGTAAAGAAAATGCTTGTAAAGAACCTGATATGAATTGTGGCGCTCTATGGTGTGAAAACTTGGTTACTAAGGAAGGACGAAAAAAGGCTGAAAGCATTAGAGATGTGGGCATGAGAAGAATGGAGGAAGTAAAGTGGAATGAGGGGAAGAGAAATGAAGAAGTGTCGGAGTTAGTGGATGAGGAGAGGAATGTTTTATAATGGATAAGGAGGGACAGAAGGTTTGGATGACGCGAGTACTGAACAGGGAGAGGATTTAAAATAACTTTTGAATAAAAAGAATAACTTAGGTTAGTCAATGAAGGGAAGGAAGATATGAGGATTTTTGGATAGAATGTAAGGGGGTGGATCTTTTTGTGAATTAATGAAGTAGCTCCAAGTTATATGGGGAGTCAGGGTAGGGCGATCGGCAAAATGCTCCATTTTAACCTACCTTAACCAGTAGAATATATAAATTATAATGACTGAAAGATTTTACTGCTGGCTAGTGGACTTAAGATATGGATTTCCTAAGGGGAGAAGGACAAATATGAGATGGAGTGAAACGAAATGTAATGAGAAAGTACTTAGCATGGTGGGTGAGTAGAAAAACACTTTAGATGGGATGTATAGGAATTTAAAATTTTTCATCAATTATATTTATTATTAAATGGGTACGGAAAGGCTAGGAGAGGGTACGTCGTTGAGGATAGAAAAATCAATGTGGGAGCAACAAGGCGTGCCAATTGGGAAGGAAATCGAGGAATACCCTTGTTGAATTTTATTTGAGGAGAAAGGAAGAAAGTTAGTTCCTCAAATTACACGCAATTGACTCTGACCGCTGCTCTTCTCTTAGCCAACAAACCTAAACAAGTAATCCCGTCGACGGGAATTCTCAAATATCTTTGGGATTGGGAAGCAGGCCTGTTTTTTTGACGCTAGAGAAGGTATCTGGTTAGGGAAGGTATGCATGAAATAATCGGAGCCAACTGGGGTACGGTGGTTTACTCTGAACTGCGGAAAGAACCCAGCTCCATTTGTATTAGGACGCCTTCTCGGCGCCACTGAAACTCTTCTATGAGGCCCTTAAAGGCTATCGGCTAACCCGTGCAGTCATTCAAATCTCCGATGGTCGGTGGGTGGGGAGGGAATGGAAAAGTTAGGGGTTCGATCATGTGATGAGGAAAATGAGATTTTCCTGTACATATCTTTGCATCCTCTTGAGAAGTTAGACCCAGATAAATAACTTCTCATATTTACGGCAGTTTGAGCCTACCCCTCCGAGGTTTTTCGTGGACCAGATGTCTGTTGCAAAATATATGTTATCTGTTTCAAAATTCTGTCACCTTGGTTTAAGATCAATATTTCGAAGACCGTTCATTAGATTAAAAAACTTTGTACACCATGTTAAATCTCACAAATTTCTACGTAAGCTGATGGCATTTAAATTAAGAGAACATTACATTTAAATATGAGAAGTTATTAATATTCGGCGATTTCTCCGGATGAGTGGATAGGAAAATAACGATTTTTCACGTTTGTATCAATAACTCTTCCACTGATGAGCCTAAGGTGTGAAACTGCAAGTAAAAAGGGAAATATCACAGCTTTATAGTGTACATGAAGGAAATCATATATCATTCCCTTTTGTGGCTAAAAAGCCGCAAAAACGATGCCTCCGTACGACAACGAGGAAAATGCGCCGAAATTTCGTATCTGAGCGGATACTGACCTAATTATTAGCACTCAATTAGTTATAATGCTATCCGTCAAAGGAGAAGTTATAGATATTTAATAGGGTGTGCTTAGTTTAAAATTCGAATGATCGGTGCTTGAGATCTTTAAACTCGGGTGACAGAATTTTGCAACGGATTGTAAATCTTTCTTGGATATTACGCTATCGAGTGGGTGAATTTTGGATTGTAAATCCTCTGTCTGTATATTGCATAGGGCATTGTGTGGTAGAAGAGTGTGTGGAGCGCTTGCTTTATGTTATGGGAAAAAATCAACAGTATCAGGTGATATAAGGTGGAACGACATCTTACGATGGCAAATGACTAAGTTATGTCACTGTCCAGAATCCTAATATCTATCTCAATCATAAACGGATGTTGATTATCCAACATCAGTCATCCTGATATTGACGCGTAGGTGCTAAAGCAAGTCGAAATATAATGTAGTGTGCGTTAGAAACGAAAGCTTTGTTGCTTATTCTTATTCCTACAGTGGCGTTTTCAGTACCGTCTTCGGTCACCTCCGAGCGAAATGCAGCGAAGATGGAAGATGCATAGGGGAAGGAACTGGAACCTCAATGTGTGTTAGCTTGGGTGATCTCTACCCTCAACTGTCCATACCAACCGTTGCGAAGGCTCGGTTTGAAGCACTGAGAAACTATTTCATGAGCTGTTCAAAAAGTTGAATGACATGGATTGGATTGAAGGAATAAGAAATGCAATCTTCAAAATAAGTTCGTGCGAACTGGATAGAGAAGTTCTTCTCAGATTATTCATCGGGTCTAATTACCCATCGCCCGTGTTTCGACGCTCGATTAGGGAATCGTCGCTGTTGAGTGATTCGCTCATTAAAACGTCGACCACGGCCAATAAATATTTGACCCGGTGCAAAACCCGAGAAGATTTTCTTCCGCTTAAAAATATTCCCGCAAACGACTTGAAGAACAATTTTACGAATGTTCCGTTTAAATAGCAGCCTTGGTGTAATTATTTACGGAGTGGCACTATTGGTCCTTACGGGACTAGTCAATGCCACCGCGGTGGGGCGTATCTCTTTAATAACCTAAGGTCGCCTTGGGGTGATGGGTATGGTGGCCCCCTCCTTTTTTCCCCTCCCGGCCGTCCGCGGCGCTGCCGTCGCGTCGTGGGAGGGGTCGGATTGTTGTTCCTCCCCCGCAAGACATTCGCCGAAGGAAGAAGGAGGATGTATGGGGGTGGGGTGGGATGAACGGAAACAAAATGGCGCCGCGCGGCAGCTTATCGACGAACCTCTTCCGAAAAATCCGAGACTCGCTCTCCGCATCAACTGCTTCATTGCGGGCCGCCACAGCAAACCTCTCTAACAATTCTAGACACCGTCCCACGGCCACTGAACTCAATGTAATGCATTGTTTACGTGAGTCGACAAAAATATTTGTCTTTACAAATTATGGAATGCGCGCATTTTTTCCTGTTGAAACGAATAGATGGCCACTTAAATAAACCAAGCATTCCTTTTTCAGTTTCAGTAAGACCCTAAATTATGACAGCTATCAGGGGCGGATCCAGGATTTCTTTCTAGGGGGTGCACAAGCAAGGCCGTATCCAGGATTTTGCTCTGGGGGGGGGGGGGGGCACAAGGGTACCTAGTAATACAAAACGAACGCAATGATAATGGACCGTATTAAAAATCTTGCATATTCTTTAAGGGTCTGGGGGGGAGAACGTGCCCCCCCAGACCCTTAACAGCTACGAATTAAATTGGTGATAATGAACTAGGGTTTACATACAAAGTAAGTTTTAATTTATTTTTGTGATCTTATTCCGTTAAATTCCAATAAAAGCGCAGTTCATTTTGCATTAAAAGTTGAATTATCCCGGATGTTATTCTCTTGTGCATTTCTTTTCCATTTACGTAGTGTTTACTCTACTTTTTTAAATACCACCAATTAGTTATAATGTATCATTGAAGAATCTTAACGGCCAAGGCATTTGGAATCAACTTAATTTATATCTTGATGAATCACCTTTTCCTTTACAATACTCAAAGCCCCAAGATTTTCAGCGAAAATTCTTATTTAAGACTTAAATATGGATCACTAAGAATAAGTAACCTACAGGTGACGAATGATATATTTTCATTGGCATTCTTTTTTCAAGCCGAAAAAAACCTTCCAACGCTATCGTTAAATCTCTTTATACCTCCAGAGTCCTTCATTTTATTTCATCTTCAAATTTATGGTCAGGTATTATCTTCCTGATTGTAGAGACCCAAAAAGACTTCCATTATCTCATCTTCCCAAAAAGTAATGGACATTTTCGCAAAAAGAGAGGAAACCTCTACCCTCAAACCGTTAGCTAAATTCTTAATCAGCTCCACCTTGATATGCTATGAAGGTAGAACCACTTTCGTGAGGTCGACTAAACATCCGTAAGACATTATGATTCCATTGGTTTTCCTTAAAGTTTACTAATTTTCGACCCAAGTTATGTATTTGTGTGTGCAGGTACATACAGCGATATAATAAGATTGATTTTCTCAAAAATTTGACATAGTGGCGACTTTTTGATATTCAATTCGTTTTTAAGGTTGGAAATTAATACCATTAAAAATTAAATTTTCATCTATGTTACAAAAACTGTGACGTCAAGTGTTATTTTCATTGCTTAATTCCTAAAATCGGCCCGTTTAAATTGTAAAAATCAATGTTTTGCTCATGCCATATCGCAAAACGATTGCAAAAATACATTTCGGGATTGCTCGAGTTATTAATCTGATTCAAGCACCTAGAATTTCACATATTCAGGCTGGGTAAATGGATGGGTAGTAGGATAGGTAGATGGGTCAATGAAGTACAATTACTTCAAATGCACGTCCGGTTTTGTATTGTCTTCAGGTGTAGCCGTGAAGATAATATAAAACCAGTTGTACAACGTATGCATTTGTGGAAAATTGTCAGAAATTTTCTATTAATTTCCACGAATCCAATCGGATAGCTGAATTTTTGCTTTTTTGCGGTGATTGTTCAAAGATTTCATGTAAAAATATCATTTCCATAAAATTTAAAAGGAGAATGAGGGATGAACCTCAGCACTTTACCTTTAAACCTGTTATGAAGGGCTAACTTTTTCTAGCTTTTATAAAATGTTCAGTTTGACTCCGCAGTCGCGTGGTTTCAATGCCGAACCTCAACTTTCAGTCATCTTCAAGCCAAGTCAAGTTTATGTATACTCTAGGGAGGCGACGAGGATTATTGTCGCCGTCGCGCAAGTGCGAATATATTGCTTGTCCTTCGTCTCCGCTTGTCTTGAAAATCCCATTTCGACTTCGTCTTTGGCAGGAAGAGTCGGAATGAATAAATGAGAAGGGGAGGAGGCGTAAAAAGAAGAGCCGCACCGGTTTAATTGCAGGATAAGTGCCCGCTCTCCGCAATCCCATTACGACCTCTTGTGTCTCCGAGGGATGCCGTCTCCATTTTCAGAGAGACAGACCGATGAAATATGTAGCGCATCCCTCTCTCTCTCTCAAGGGCACGTCGAAAAGGATACGGACCTCTTCATCAATTCCCTCTGATGCAAAAACGAAAGCTGCCGCAGAACTCCATCATTTTTCGGGTATCCTACCGTGTTGAGTAGGGAGCGTGATTGCGTAGTCGCTAGAGTTTTAGTAGGGTATTATAAATCCGCCAGATTTGTCCAATAGTCTGCAAATTTAGGATATACCACTTTTACATTCTAAGAAATACTAAACATTGACGGCAGTGCTACGACGACATTCATAATGAGTTCAATATGTATACGTTACTCAATACATTTGAGATGTGCACCTCGTGTGCTTCTGCTTCCGTAACGTGTCGACGGTTTTGCTTTCGCAGAAGTGGCCTGAGTTTTGGGAAGGGATGAGGAATGGTATTTACAAAATGGACACAATTTCCTTGTATTTCCAAAGTTTTGTCAAATGGATAAAAGGGTTTGGGGTCATTTAGGGTGATATGGATATTTGCCTCGTTGGTCCGGGTTCAAATCCTGACGTAGATTGATAGAGATTTTTCAAGGGACACCCGATCCTTGCTTGATTGCTCTACGCAGGGCACTTCAACTGTATACTCTCTCCGTATATATTACTACTCCATCCGTCGGATAGAACATTAAGCCATGGTTCTCTTGGCGCTTTTCATTGAGAGCGGGCTAATGCCGACCTCGGGTTTCTTGCCGCCTAAACATAAGCAGTCGATCGCCTTCTTCAAATACCTACCTGCCAACCAACGTATTAGGTGGAGCGATTGACTACTGCTTGAAGGGTCCCAGGTTCAAATCCCAGTTGAAGCTTTAGGTCATTTCCTAACCGGTATCCTGGAAGTGGGTGTTAGCCCAAGGAAAGTAACTAGTCTTCCTAATGTGAGGAAATTTGCACGATTTTTTCTTAGTCTAGGATGAGCTCTATCCTCACCTATCCAAACCAACCTTCGAATTGAATCATTGAGTTAGGTCGTGTTATATATAGTGGCGATGTATACACCTACCCTAATTGTGTGAAATTTACTCGCCTGTGGCCATATCGGAGGTGAGTTCTACCCTCACCTAACCAAACAAACCTTGGGATTGAATAATTGAGTGAGGTCGTGTTGAACATGATGGCGATGTATACACCTACCCTACTTGTGTGTAACCCACACGCCTGTGGCCATGTCCGGGGTGAGTTCTACCCTCACCTAACCAAACCAACCTTCGGGTTGAATCACTGAATTAGTGAGTATACACCGTAGCTGGCACAGTTGTCCCGTCATTAGATCGAATATGGCCAGTATTATTTTGGACCTTTTTCCTCTAACTCTGCCCTTCATGTGTGCGTTGAACGATCTCTAATATAATCTAGATATTGTATTTTATGTGTTCGAGCTATCACAAACGTTCATTTTTTTAATTTAATGTTTTTTCCGTCCAAACAAACTTTGGGTTTCGTAGCTTTCAGTGTCCCCTTAGTGGGGAAGAGTTTTTGGAAGGGGAAGAGTCACAAACCCCTCCACATTCTCCCTTACAGTCCGACCCTCTTTTTTATTCGTATATTATTTATCCGTCCCCTTCCCGACCACCCCGTCGTCGCAATTTGAGGACGGAAGAATTTTCCGGCCCGCTCCTTAATGGCGCCTCATTTGCATAGCAAAACATTTTGCCGCCGTGGCGGAAAAACTCCTCTCTGCCAACCTCACATTATACGCATCCGTGCCATTGTGCCTTCCTCCCTCACATACGACCAAAAAGCGTATATCTTCCGGGCTTCCGTCGCGTCAACTGACTGTTTTTGTACTTAACAGTTTCGTCCCGTGCAGAGTATCTTTGATGACATAGAATTTTAGGCAAAAGAGAGAGTTCAGTATTCAGTTTTAGTTTTTTTTAAGCTGATTGGTATGAACCCATGCTAGTGGGAAGAGATTAGTGAAAATCAAAACGGTAATTTAGACTTCTGTCTGTAAGTATAAAATTTTTTCAAAGTAAGGCAGAAAAAATAGGTTTCCTTTGTTCTCATAGGGTTGTGTTATTTTTCTTATTTTATTGTAAGCGATTATGACGTACTATGGCTTTTGTTGCAGACATTGTGTTGCCATAGCGATGTAGTTGTGCTGGGTGGATATTGGTTCATTGCATACAATTATCTGCACTCATTTATTTTGGCAGAGTTAATGGTTTGATACCATATACAGCTGTTTACATTTTGTTTTAAAAATTAATTATGGGTTTTTATAACTATTTTCCTTAAGTTTCACATTTTTCTGAATCAGTGGCAAACCAAGTGATATTCTGCAGCGTTTTGTTCCACGAGACAAAACAGTACATATAATATGCAAACTCAACAGAATAACAAAATGACAATGTCTGCTCCCACTAATCTTTCCACCCTAAACAGTGTTACAACCTTTTTTGCAAAAATAGTAAAATTTAGAAACCCAAATCTCCGCGAGTCACCTACTAGTGCAGTTTTATCCTCTCTATCCGTCCCTAGTCTATCCCTTCTCCGACTTCAATCAGATATCAAATTCATTTATAATACCCTTAACTCCCACTTCGACAGTCCTGACATTGTTTCCTTCCTCAACATTAGAGTACCTTCCCGCCACACCTTTTACTTCTTTACTCCACATTCCTACACCCAGGCTATCTGTAATTAAGCGCTCACTTTTCCATAGGCTTTCCCTTTTAATAAATACTCTACCCGGTGATATTGATCCGTTTGGTCTGACTCTTAAAAATTTTACTCATCGGGCATTAACATATTTATCGCATAAATGCCTAGATAGCCGGATAAATGTTTGTTTTTCTATTTTATTCTATTTAACATTAATATTTATTTGTAACAAATAATTATTCTTTAATTATTTAATATTTGTTGTTATTAGTGCACTTTAAATTGGCAGTATTGCTGTATGTGTATCTCTTAATAAAAAAAATTAAAAAAAAATATAAAATCTCGTGGAGCTGCTTAGGCTTGCGCCTCTTCATCACTACTGGGGATAAACACTGGTACGAAAGTAATATTGGCCTGGCATTCACCCCAAGGACGGCGGGAAGCTCATTAAACCACCGTCAGGCCACCACGGTACAATAAACTATGAAATATCAACATGCCAAAGATAAACTGCGTTGGTATAATAACAAATAATAAATAAAGAAATAAGATACTCTCCGAAATTTATAAGAGAAGCGATGGAGATAGCGATGAATCCCGAGAAATTAAGGAGATGGACGCAGCCTTACCTCAGTGTGGAGTAAAGCGTGCTCTGAAACTACCCACCAATCAGAAGAAAGGGCTGGAAAAAATAACAGCCTCCCACATCATAATATAATGCAATTGCTCTTTCCCACAATTATTTCAATGCTCACGACGCCTTTCGGCTCACAAAACTATAATATGGTGCATAATGGTGGCTCTGAGAGATGATCTCGTAGCAAACCGGTGACGGAGATGGCCTTACACCAAATGACGGCTATGTGATCTGAAACACGTCGTAGGTATTAATTTATTTTTTGTGGAAAAGTGCAATTTCATTTTAATTGAATGTGTCAAACTTCCCTTAGGCATATCATGCATGAATCGGTTGAAGTTTTCAGCACGCCACTTGTATGTATATCAACTAGGATGCAACGAAGATGGACCCGACTTGAAGACTTTTCCAGGACAGGGGAAGAAACTTTTGTCAATATAAGTCTACTGACTCGACGGAAACCGGAAGATGGACTCTCACATGATAAAGTATGACCAAAAAAGTGTATCTTCTCACCGCGTGTCTGCTTCACGCACATTAATTCAATCGACCGACCGATCCGTCTCGAAACAGCAATGTTGTACTTTTTATTTCTTCCTAGCATCTTACAGGCTCCGTGTTCTAAATTATGCTTCTATCACCAAATTAATTTTTTCTTTTTTTGCAAAAAAAAGCACTGGTGGTAATTCTACCGGATTATCTCTTAAAATCAAAAGACTTTAGATATATTCTCGGTGGAATTAGTTAAATTGTAATTTAAATGTGCTAATATCTCTTATGGACCACTTTGACGTGATAATATTCATGGTAAATCTCACATTAAAGGGTGGTATGGAACGAGTGCTTCATGCACAGTTGAATCGACAGTGAAATTGACAAGGTTTTTGTTGGCACTCCCACGATTAGAAACATCCATGGGCGAGTGATAATCGTTGCATGTAAATGATTGTTCACTTATTTCGGTGAATCTGGTAGGTATGGCTATCAAAGAAACGGGGCTCGTGGAGTCTAGGTAAAGACATGTAATGATCACGCAAAACTCATCCTAAACCATTTGTAGGTATACTCTGTAGGTTGTAGGTACTCTGAAAAATTGAATCAAGTTTGATTGAAGTTCTGTTGAGCACCTAAGTAGTAAGTAAATGGTTTATTACTGCTAAATGACCGCACAGCTCTTTATATTATGCCAGTAGCTAGGAGAGATCTAGGGATTATAGAACTCTGTGCCTATAGGTCTTCAAAATCTCATAACGTAGTCCCCCCCGAACATGCTATCCATATATATCTATTTATATATCTTATATTATATTTATTATGTCTACAGTCTCCATAGGGCATTGTCATCATCATCATCTCAGAATGATCTAAGGACAGCTTAATATATCAAGGGAATGGATTGCGACCGCTTACTAACGAGGGAGGAACTAGTTTTGGCTCGATGGAACGATGTCCATCTTCAATTGAATGCGAGCTGACTTCGTGGAATTTTACCGTGGTTAATCAAATAAGCTGATTACTTTCTCCATTCCTAACATTTTATTTGGTACACCTTTACCGGTTCTAGTACTCTCGTGCCTTCTCCAGAGGAAATGTCTCTCCTGTAGAATATTATTTCCACATTTGGTGTAGAAGTACTTCCTCTATTAAATGACGAGGGAGTGTATAAACCGGTAGAGGCGCACCCAATAAAGAGTGTGGAATAGAAAAAGTTATCAACTTAATTAATTAATCTCGGATCATCTTCAACTGCCCTATTCCTAAAAGAAATAATTCTGGCCATAAGGATAAGCGGCTAGAGGAGCAGTTATGATGAGATGGAGGAAGTTTCTTGTACAAATTTCTCACAGTAACCGACACTCTCGCACATAAACGTTTCCTGGAGTTAAAGGATAAATCTTCATCGACGAGGTGGAACTTAAGCTTGGGTTGGAAAAAAATCAATGAGGTTAATGAGTGCCATTTTTCTATCTCATCTATTATGGGGTGAGTAGTGGGGAGTTCCCCCCCCCCCTTCCACTTAATCCAAGCATCCTAATCTCCAGGGCAACGCATTCCCACCCCTTTCTCTCCCTTACCTTTGCCCTCGACTTTCGACTCAAGAGGAAGAGAGCTTTTTTTTATTTTTGAAATTGCCTCCTTTCCCCGCTCCTTTTCACTCCGCTTCATTTCGTTTCTCGGGCACATCCCTTGCCCTCTCCATTTCTCTCTCTCTCATTACGGGGATTGAAGGGGTGAGTAAATGATATTCTCCGGACTTAAGGCTTTCCAGTGGGGTAGGGGTTCTGTTTGATTGCTTGGAACCCCTTCCCTCCGACACAACTCCTCAATTACGAAGAGTGCGTCTCATCAAGACGTCCGCGGCGAAGGAAACGTTGCATCTTCACGACCTCACCAAAAGTGTCGCAATTTTCCGCAAATCTCTCCCAAATTGCATTTTTACGACGACCTCACACCTGCCCGCTCAAGCCATTCCCACTCTCCTCAACTAGCTTCCATTGTGAACACTTCACCGGGTAAAATGAGTTGGGAGAATGTGCTTCGTGTTCATTGGAATTACTGCGATCGGTGTTCACTTCAAACGGTTGATTTCCCCAAAGGTCCGAAATATTTGAACAAGTTATTTTTTCTGACTCCTGCTATAAGGAATTGCACAGTATGGAATTTTGGCGAAGGTGACAAGAGCTGAGCTCATTTTCGCGTCGAGGAAATGGCAGGGAACGAAATGTGGGGAAATGTAAGATCTAAGATTCTCCCGGCGTATCAAGTTCCGTGAGGTTTCTCGGGCTTCCCGCCGGGTAATTTGCTCCATGTCTCCCGACGTTTCGAAAAGCGAAATGCCTTTCATCCTCGGGGGATCTTCTTCATCTAAATGATCTAAATCTCTAAATCTCTATCTATAAGATCCCCTCAGGATGAACGGCAAGTCGCTTTTCGAAACGTCAGGAGCCATGGAGCAAATTACCCGGTGGAAATCCCGAGAAACCTTTCTGCGAATGTGGAGAGAGAATTGTCGTCGGCGTCAGCCTATTCTTAAAGAAATCCACCAAAGGAGACCACGGCTTAACGTCCAATCCAACGGACGGAGTTCCGGACTTGAAGTGCCCTCAGCAGGGATCAAGCAGATGAAAAAAAACTTATGCCACTGCGGTGCTCCGCCTTGATTTGAACCCGAAATCACTGGGTGGGAAGCCAGCACGAGCTACCAAACCAACCCGATTCCCATTCTATGAAAGAGCCATAACTTGTTTTGAGGGGTAATTCAATCGCTAATCATCCATTCATTCCACTCAATCGCAATTCACCCATTGTTTGCAGAACTACGGGAATTCTTTTCTTTTTTCTTTTTTTTTTCACTTCGACGACTCATAACTCATGTGGTCGCCATAATGAAAATATTCAAGCACAAAATATTGTGGTCATGTTATGACCAATCGCAAACAACTGTTGGGAAAAATGAGGATGCCAAAGGAAAGGAAGTGGCCCCTTAACCGAGTTCATCAAATTCACACATCTCTGCTTTAGTACGAGATGAGGTCTACCCTAACCTGTCCACACTCAACTTTTGTGTGAAACAAAGTGTGTATTACTCCTGATACGGCGATTGGTGGTGCGTGGGTAGAGGCTGGAATGAGCTCTACCCGCGCCTATTCACTTTTGGCAGATCATTGAGTAAGATAGAAATTTTTTGATGGAATTATGGGAAGGAGGAAGGGAGAAGGGTTGATTTGAATTGCTCGTCCTTCCACGCCGCTGCCTCGCAAACCTCCCCAAAGTCAGCGCTGGTATTTTATGCATACCTATATAGTTCTATCTTTAGTTTACCCTCAGAAAGGGATGATCAGATTATCATTAGCTCTTAATATTTCCTCACTTTATATACCGTCATATTGCGATTAAATACGTAAAGATCCATTGCCGTGATTGAAGAACCTGTAATAAATATTGTCATCATTAACAATTTATTATTGACGAATATAATTTACCTAGATTTTTTATGTGTGTCACTCTATTCGCATTTTCCTAATGAATAGTGAGACTCTCATTTATGTATTTCAGAAGTATATAAAAATGAGGAGTATTAGTGGAAATTTAACGATTCCCCCTCTCCCATCCCACAAAAGCTATTTTTTATGGCCTTAGGATTGTTTAATATCCTATTGTATAACGGTGTTTACAGTCGTTTGTCCATGATTAACAAAATTTCTCATTAGAATCCATTTTCATTAAAGCGGCATCACAATAATATATATACGTTAAACAAATTTATTTATTATAGGAGCTGTGGAACTTCCATTAGGTGTCTCATTATGTCCTGGCGCTGAATCAACGAACTCGACTAAACACAAAATTGAGATTTTTGCAGTTTATTAAAAGCCTTTCTTTTTTCGCGAACCCTCCAATCAGTTGCCTCCGGCCTCGACTATAAAGCCTACTTATGCATGTTCAATGAAGTGTGAATGTTGCAAACTGTCTTATTCACTTTCAAGGTCAGTATCAGCATCGATAAAAATGTTTCGCGACAGAAAGTGGTTAATGGCCACGAGAGAAATTTTTGTCAATAAATGCCATTTTCAAATCTCACGCTTCAATGGAAACCTCATGACTGGCAATGCACTCGAATAAACCCGCCCCCCATTCTCTTTACAAATACCTGCGGAAGAATTTCTAAGCCTTGCAGGCGACTGGCAACATAATTCATATCAAATAACCATTGGGACAAGATTTCGGTCCAAGTTCACGTGGATATATGCGTGTTGACGCGACATTTGAATTGTAACAGGTGTGATTAACACGCCTGTAGCTTAGTCCGGGGTGAACTCTACCCTCACATATCCAAGCCAACCTTTGGGTTGAATCACTGGTTGAGTGAGGATTTTTATCGCTCTCAGCGCATGATATTTATAGTATCAAATTGTCGGCGTGGTGACAGCGTAACTCCGCATTGTTTGGGGCGTTTGGTAATCCACCGTGGTGCTCGCTCCCTCTTGCCGGATCGGCCCAACTGCTCCTGGCGAGGCGACGGGCGGCCGCCATCTTGTTTTCGCAGAGGTCAATACAGCCTGAAAGCGAGCGCGCGCATCGCACGTTGACGGGGAGTGATGTGGAATCCTGGGAAGGCGAGCGGGGGAGTGGGAGGGGGGGCAAGTATCGTGGAAGGGAGCGCTGCTAGAGGACGCTTTCTTATCGGCGATTCTCACCACGCATATCGATGCTCCAAGTCGATCGATATACAGGTCGTCGAGGTAAGGAAACGGGTTACTCGCTATCATTCTTCCATAACGTCCGTCTCCCCATTTCTTTCGAAGCTGTGTTTACAGTATTTATTTATAGTTCAATATTTGATTTTAGTAATTGTTTATTTAAAAAAATCAATGATATTCTAAATGTACCGCGAGATTTTTAACTTGGCTGTTCCTGGCAATGTGAGAAAGGAAGAACTGTGTTAGCCGACGGTCTTTTGTTTCTTGGTGATATTGCCAGCAATTATCTCCTCAAATTCCCTGAGAACAAGTTGATATGACGAACAGTTCCTCTGGTCTTCCTTTTCCTACCTTTTAGGGGGTAGGTTCGCCGCTGCCTGATTATAAATAAATAATTATCGATTATGTAATGTTAAAAAATAGGCTTTACCCGTCGTAAGAGTCAGCCATTGACGTCGAAAATGTGGGCACACTACACGTGTATTTCTGAAGCCTTAAATTTTTAAGTCGGCAATTTTCCCAATTATTTCAATTAATTTGTTGAAAGACCCATGCTTCACTTGGAACGCGATTGTGGTAGAAAGAATTTTACTTCAGGTGTTTGTCAAAAAAGCTTATGTATAAATATTCCGCATTTTTCACAGCTTAAATGAGTATCGTCTAAATAACCAGTATAAAATGCAGATTTGATGTTGCAGTACCCAGAAAATGTAGCTCAGATGGACTATGTTTGAAGCCGTCTATCGGTGAATCGGTATGAGAAAGTGACACCCACTTTAAAATCATCATGTATGTGACTCATATTTGGTTTCTCGGGGCCAACTACTTCGGGCCGGTTTATGGAAAGAATTAGCAAAATACTGAATTAATCACTTCGAGAAAATTTAGCTTAGTGGCTATGGGGCGCTTCCAAAAACAATTATGTGTACTGTGCGCCATCCATTCTTCTTTTGTTGTTCATCCATGTTATTTTTCATCCCAAGATATGTACTTAAATTATTCGCGGGTTGAATTAGAAACACAGGGTTAAAAAGTGCGCCAAAACAGTTTTTTTAATGACTACAACAATGAGCGTTCCTAAAATTTAACGCAGATTTTCCCGTTTAATCAAAATCGACCAAACACTACGCTAATTTTCATGCTAATTTCGCCATTTTTTTCAATGAACTTTGGCATTTATGCTTGGGTACTGGGATCTCACACTAAGTTTTACTTACGGATGATGTTTTTGCACATTCTTTCTACAAATCAGCCTATAATCTGCAGTATTTGCTGTTGGTTGCCTTCCGTGACCTGCATTCTATGTTAGAGAGCGTGCTTGGCAGTCCACTAGCTTTTTACAGAATTGTGTTGTACCACTGGTGGAGCATATATATATAAGCATCCTTGAACATCTCAACCCCAGCATCTCAGTGACAGTGTTATGCCTCCTATTGCGAGGTAGGTATATTCGCTCTCGGCCAAACTTAACTCTTTACCCGAATGAATGCAGCTGTTCCGTCCTCCCGGCCCAACGATGAAATGTAGTTACGGCTTCCTCACTCACAGCCGGATATAGGCCTGGGGCACGGTCAATGCCTTCCTCTTACGCCGTCCTCTCTTTTACCCATCATCTTGCGTTGACGAGGAATATATGACGGCAAAGCCCGTACGCGAGGTTTCGGCAATGCTTCGCGGACGATTTCGGGACGGGGGATATTTTTGCCAGTATTCGATTTTTGCGGGTGAAAGGACCGTAGCGACGTAGGAATGTTTACGGCTTTCACTGACAATTTTGCTGTATTATTTCGATGAATATGACCTCTTCTTGTTATTAGCGTCAGTTGGAGGGTAGAGTGGGGCAGTCCGCATTATCTAACTAGTTCATTTAAAAATAAAACTTTTATTGGTTAAGTTCTGATATAAGAGCATAGATTCTCCTTTTTGAAAATTCCCTCTTCACCTTGGTCATTCCTCTGATGATTTCTTTCTTGCGTCGCCCATAGTTGGTTGCACCTTCATAGCAAAGCAATTTCACCTCTTATGGAAATTAATTGCGCAATTTTTTTCCGAGGGCGTTTTTTTCTGATACCTTATATGATATCAGTAAGCCCCATAAGGAGCTTCTTTACGAGTCAATCTCGCCAAAATTTCAACATTGTCAAAATCCAAGCATAGTTTATTTTTTACTCGTAAGAGTCAATGCATGTAATAAAGAGGATTTTGTCGGAGGACTTATTCGGATGATCTGTGATGCGTGCGCTGCTGGACACCGTTTTATTCTGGTAATGTGCATACTTGCTCCTCACGTCTTTGTTTATGGAACGCACGCAACCGTGACGCAACCCATCGGTAAGATGATGCGCTTTGTATCGCACTCAACTTATAAGTATGGATTAATAGTTAGCTACCTTTTTGGCATCTTGATTTCGATTCTTTGTTGTTCTATAGAAAATAATGATCACCAAGAAAATCAAATCGGAAAAATAAATCTCGGAAAATCTCAGAGTATTTTGCTTCACTTTGATAGCTCCGTATTGGGTTAATAATCAGCTGTTAATCCAAACCTGTTAATTTAGTCAGCCTCTAATCATATTAACTCGAAATTCCTCTCTTAGTTGGTGGTTTTTTTATTCGCCAAAAATCCGGATTCCAAAAATACTTTTTTTTGGAAATTCGATCTCATATTCATCTCATTTCGGTCATCTGGAATTCTTCCATTCACCGAAAAATATGATTTCCTTAAGTCGAAAATATCGTATTTTTGTTAACTGAGGTGATAGAAATCAACTCTAGCGTGCAAATCCTGATATGGATGCCAGCATAAAGAATATTTTATTAGAATTCTTTATACCTTGCCGTCATCAATTCACAGAAATTCGACAACATGTAAAGACAAAAAACAAGGAATTACGCGCCCGCGTGGACTTTCTTACGATCTCATTTTCGGGCTGCCTAGTCATCCATGAGAACATTCCACACAAAAAATGGAATTTTTTTTTAAAAAGATGATGGAAAAGTATAAAATTTACGAAAATTTTGCAATAGAAGGCGGAAAATATTCTTTAAAGACAGTTTTCCTAATTATTCCAAGAAAACTCTTCTTTTACCGGTGCGATTTCTTGTGTGGCTTCAGCAGTAAGTAACATTGCTCCATTGTGAATGCAGCTGAATGTTCATCGCCATGGTAGCACGCTTTGGTGTGGAGGGGGGTGGGGTGGGGGAATGACGCATGCGCATCTCTTCCCTTTCGGGACGGGGGTAGGAATGTTTTCGTGGATGAGAGAGAGAGAGAGAGGGAGAGAACCCAATTGGGGCGGCGGTAGGGATTGTTTCGCACGTGGAGTGAGGGTTCAAGAGCGATGGCGTGTACGGTGTGCGCTGAGGTTTTCAGTGCAGGCAGGCTCGAGTTCACGATTCTTCCGGAAGGCGGCGCCGGTGGTGGAGGGCGGCTCCATGGATTGAAGAAGTATTTGTATGGTATGGCATTTAACTTAGGTTACCGACTGACAACTTAGGTTATTTGTGCCAGGGTAGGGAGGGAAGAAGGAGAGAAACCCAGCATCGGCATTACTTTCTCTTAAAGGAAGGCGCCAAGAAGACTACGGCTTAGCGTCCTACCCGATGGACGGAATGCTGTACTCGAAGTGCCCTGTTGTCACTACCAAGCAACACGCGATGAACACCCTATAAAATGGAGCATATCCAAATCCTCATTTACATTAGGCTCTTTTGAGGATTGTTTGCTCGTCGGAGTAAAGCTGGTTAAGAGCGGTTATTGGCTTCTCCGCTTGAAACTGAAAAATGGAATCAAGAAAATGGCTCCCAACTCCTCCTTACTTTCCATCGAAGCGAGGATAAGAATTGTCGCTTGATACCATTGATTAAATTTCATCAATGCACTCCGGCACCTCAAACAATGGAATGCTGATACCCTTTCCCCAAGCGAAGCCAAGAAGTAGGGCATCTTGAGGCCTTCATTATTGCGTTCACATTAAATACATTGCTAGCGTCATGGTAAACGGATAAGATTTCAATGATCTGTTAGTCTTTCTCTTTCTCTAACCCTTCTTATCAACCTTTGCACCCCTC